>NW_022589741.1:17408115-17467517 GCF_004348235.1 Phoca vitulina
TCATTGATTTCTGCTCTGATCTTTATTATTTCTCTTCTCCTGCTGGGATTAGGCTTTATTTGCTGTTCTTTCTCCAACTCCTTTAGGTGTAGGGTTAGCTTGTGTACTTGAGACCTTTCTTGTTTCTTGAGAAAGGCTTGTATTGCTATATACTTTCCTCTTAGGACTGCTTTTGCTGTATCCCAAAGATTTTGAACAGTTGTGTTTTCATTTTCATTGGTTTCCATGAATTTTTAAAATTCTTCTTTAATTTCCTGGTTGACCCATTCATTCTTTAGTGGGATGCTCTTTAGCCTCCATGTATTTGAGTTCTTTCCGACTTTCCTCTTGTGATTGAGTTCTAGTTTCAAAGCATTGTGGTCTGAAAATAGGAAGGGAATGATCCCAATCTTTTGGTACTGGTTGAGACCTGATTTATGACCTAGGATGTAATCGATTCTGGAGAATGTTCCATGGGCACTAGAGAGGAATGTGTATTCCGTTTTTTTGGGATGGAATATTCTGAATATGTCTGTGAAGTCCATCTGGTCCATTGTGTCATTTAAAGTCTTTATTTCTTTGTTGATCTTTTGCTTAGATGACCTGTCCATTTCAGTAAAGGGGGTGTTAAAGTCCCCCACTATTATTGTATTGTTGTCAATGTGTTTCTTTGCTTTTGTTATTAATTAGCTTATATAATTGGCTGCTCCCATGTTAGGGGCATAGATATTTACAATTGTTAGATCTTCTTGTTGGATAGACCCTTTAAGTAGGATATAGTGTCCTTCCTCATCTCTTATTACAGTCTTTGGTTTAAAATCTAATTTGTCTGATATAAGGATTGCCACCCCAGCTTTCTTTTGGTGTCCATTAGCATGGTAAATGGTTTTCCACCCCCTCACTTTCAATCTGGGGGTGTCTTTGGGTCTAAAATGAGTCTCTTGCAGACAGCATATCGATGGGTCTTGTTTTTTAATCCAATCTGATAGCCTGTGTCTTTTGATTGGGGCATTTAGCCCATTTACATTCAGGGTAACTATTGAAAGATAGGAATTTAGTGCCATTGTATTGCCTGTAAGGTGACTGTTACTGTATATTGTCTGTGCTCCTTTCTGGTCTATGTTGCTTTTAGGCTCTCTCTTTGCTTAGAGGACCCCTTTCAATATTTGTTGTAGGGCTGGTTTCGTGTTTGCAAATTCCTTTAGTTTTTGTTTGTCCTGGAAGCTTTTTATCTCTCCTTCTATTTTCAGTGACAGCCTAGCTGGATATAGTATTCTTGGCTGCATATTTTTCTCATTTAGTGCTCTGAATATATCATGCCAGTCCTTTCTGGCCTGCCAGGTCTCTGTGGATAGGTCTGTTGCCAATCTAATGTTTCTACCATTGTAGGTTACAGATCTCTTCTCCTGAGCTGCTTTCAGGATTTTCTCTTTGTCTCTGAGACTCGTAAGTTTTACTATTAGATGTCAGGGTGTTGGCCTATTTTTATTGATTTTGAGAGGGGTTCTCTGTGCCTCCTGGATTTTGATGCCTGTTTCCTTCCCCAAATTAGGGAAGTTCTCTGCTATAATTTGCTCCAATATACCTTCTGCCCCTCTCTCTCTTTCTTCTTCTTCTGGGATCCCAATTATTCTAATGTTGTTTCGTCTTATGGTATCAATTATCTCTCGAATTCTGCCCTCATGATCCAGTAGTTGTTTATCTCTCTTTTTCTCAGCTTCTTTATTTTCCATCATTTGGTCTTCTGTATCACTGATTCTTTCTTCTGCCTCATTTGTCCTAGCAGTTAGTGGCCACATTTTGATTGCACCTCATTAATAGCCTTTTTGATTTCGACTTCGTTAGATTTTAGTTCTTTTTTTTCTCCAGAAAGGATTTCTCTCATAACTTCCATGCTTTTTTCAAGCCCAGCTAGTATCTTTAAAGTGATGATTCTGAACTCTAGATCCGACATCATACTAATGTCCATATTGAGTAGGTCCCTGGCAGTCGGTACTACCTCTTGTTCTTTTTGTTGAGGTGATTTTTTCCATCTTGTCATTTTGTCCAGAGGAGAATAGATGAATGAGAGAACAAAATGCTAACAGGGTAACAACGTCCCCAGAAAATATACTCTAAACAAATCAGGAAAGACCGGAAGCTGGGGGAAAAGAAAGGGAAAGAAAGAAAAAAGAAAAAGAAAAAGAAAAAGATAAAAACAAACAAAAACAGAACAAAACAAAAAAAACCGGAATATGATCAAATATGATCAGGCTGGTGCATAGATCAGTGCCACACTCTAGATTTTGGGCGTATTTTGGTCTGTTAGATGATAGTGCCTCCCAAAATTTTAAAGAAAGAAAAACTTATATATGTACAAAAATAAGGGTTGATATGATGAAGGGATGGAATATGACTGTAAAGATGGAAATTATAAAAAATTTTATAAAAGGAATTGATAAGTTGTTTGAAAAAAGAAAGAGGATTTAAAAAAAAAAGAAAAAAAAAGGGGAGAGAATGTGATCAGGCAGGAGAGTAGGAAAAAAACCATACACTAGAGATTTAGGGTATATTTTGATCTATTAGAAGAAACTATCTCAAAATTTTAAAGAGAGAACAACTTATATATATATGCCAAAAATAAGGGTAACTAGTATGAAGGGATAGAGTATGACTCTAAAAATGAAAAATAAAAATGTTTTTTAAAAAAGGGATTGAGAAGATGTTGGTTGAAAAAGGCAAAAAGAAAAATTCAAAAAAAAAAAAAGACCATTCAAAAAAAAATTAACTTTGAAAGACTAAAGAATCATGGTAAAAAAGCCGTGGATTCTATGTGCAGTATTCCCCTAGCGCTGGAGTTCTGCCGTTCTCATTGATCGGTAAACTTGGTCTTGGCTGGCTGTTCTCGCTGATCTTCTGGGGGAGGGGCCTGTTGCCGTGGTTCCCAAATGTCTTTGCCGGAGGCGGAATTGCCCCGCCCTTGCCCGGTCCAGGCTAAGTAATCTGCTGGGGTTTGCTCTCAGGAGCTTTTGTTCCCTGCAAGCTTTCCGTACAGCTTTGGGGGACGAGAGTGAAAATGGCGGCCTCCCAGTCTCCGCCCCGGAGGAGCCGAGAACTCGGGGTCCCGCTCCTCAGTGAGCCCCCAGAGAAGAGCAGTCAGTCACTCCCGTCTCCCCGGTCTCCGGCCGCACTCCGTGCTCACCCGGCCTGTGACCGCGCGTTTCTGTCTCTGGCATCCGACTCTGTGTGGAGTCTCCAAACCCGGCAGATCCCCGCAGTGAGCTCCCGTGCCGCTCCTCCCGGGGAAGGAAGGTGAGTCTCCCCGGATCTGCCGCTTGTTGGGTCCCTGCTGGAGGATCAGGGGCCCGACTGTGCCGCGGATCACGGTTTATGACAACCCGAGCTGAGAGCCTGCGCCTCGGCTCCGTCTCTGCAGCCGGCTTCCCCGCTCCGATACCTGGGAGCTCTGCCGCACTCAGGCACCCCCGGTCTTTCTGTGACCCCGAGGGTCCTGAGACCACACTGTCCCGCGAGGGTTCCACCCCCCACTTCGCCACCGGCGTGACGTCCCTCAGCGGAGCAGACTCTAAAAGTTCCGATTTTGTGCTCCGTGGCTCTATCACTTGCCAGAAGCGGCCGTGTGAGGCCCCTCCCCCGCCGTCTATCCTCCCGAATATCACCTCGGATTCACTTCTCCGCACGTCCTACCTTCCAGAAAGTGGTCGCTTTTCTGTTCAGAGAGTTGTTGCTCTTCTTTTCTTCGATCTCCTGTTGAGTTCGTAGGTGTTCAGAATGGTTTGATCCCTAACCAGCTGAATTCCTGAGACCAGAGGAAATCCAGGTCTCCTACTCCTCCGCCATCTTGCTCCGCCCCTCTAACTCATCCTTTTTTTAAGCAAGCACCAAGTGGAAATATCAGCCCATCTGATATGAGACCACTGGGGACTGGAGGCCAGATTCTTCTATACAGCTGTGTAGCAGGATGGCAGGTGAAATGTCAGCATTTTGATGCTGACCTGATGAGTTAGAGAAGGATGAAATTGTTATCCCATGGCACAGATGGGAACCCGAGGCCTAGGAAGAGGACATCATTGAGACAAGGTCACTTGGAGGCACAGTGGAGGAACCCTGTTTGCAAAGTCAGCTAACCTCATTCTGTCCCTTCATCAGGTGCTGGATCTTCTGTCTTCCTGCCCAGGTCAGTTTCATTGAAAAGGAAGCGCACTGCAGCTCTGGGGTCAGGACCCGCGCACCTGATCACTCAGCGCCTACCTGCAGAGGTAGGAATGTTTCTCTGGCCCAGGCTTATGACAGTTTCAGGGGAAGAGTCAGGTTCCCTTTGGAGAGGAACACATTGGGATCTTTGTTCCCCAACGGGTCACATTTCCCCATGTTTATTGAATTCTCTCAATCACAAACTCGATCTCTGGGTCCCAGGAAGGGGGGGGGGCTCGCTCGCTAGAGAACGTGCGAAGTTGAACTTTATTTACTCTTGATAAGAGCATCAAAAAGGAAGTTAACTTTTTACCCAGTCTCTTCTCAAAGCCATCAAAAGAATTATGAAGTCTTTTCAAGATCAAACGCTGAGGTTCTTCACAAAGGTTGTCACCATGAATTAATCTGCAGACCCTTCACCCCTCTTTCCCACTGTGCAGGAACGAGGGGACAGTTTCTCTCCTCTCCGTGTGCGCGGCAAGCCTGCGCCAGGACTCTGCGCCCTCCTCCCTGCACTCCCCATCTCCACCGCCCTGCACGCCTCAGCACCTGCGCCACGTGGCCAAGTTCGAGGAACTAAAGCCAAAACACAAAGAGTAGGGACCTGCCTGTTCTGCCCAAATGAGAGAATATACAGGCAGTTCAATGAGGTATGTTTTGAGGTGCTAATTCCGGAGGAAGGCACCAGTCTGCCAGTCAGCCAAGTCCACTGGCCTAACTTCTTTCTGCTTCTGCCGCAGGGACCCAAGGCCTCTGCTCCTTGGATACATTGTCTTTATTGTTAGAACTCCCGACTTGCTCCAATCAACACATTTCTTTAACTCCTTTAAAACAAGCTTGTTAGAGCTGTCTACAATGCAATGAGGTTCTAACTTCCTCTGATTAATTAGGAGGTTTAGAAATGTGTGAGTGTGTTTTAGAAACTGTGCTGCGGGTTATTGTGGCACCAAGCAACTTCACTTATTTAATATTTAATGCTGAGCTATTTTCTACTCTAAAGGTAGATTCGGGGGGAGGGGCCGTGTGCTAGCTTAAAACCTGTATTTTCATCGCCACTTCTTTTTGGCGTGTGTTGCTAAAGAAGTGAAGAAAAGCAACAACACCCGAGAGAACCATTGTTCTTCAGGAATGTATCGAAAGAAGGCGTTACTAAAATTATCCAGGCGATTGGAATCATGTGCTGCTCCCTTTGGAGAGGAAAGGTTTAGGATATGTGCCATGGTCATTTATTACAGGTGGCAAAAATATTTGTTATCCAGTGCCCCACTGAGCTTTCTGCTCCCCTGTTTTGCAGAACTATTGCTCATGGCCCGTCCATCCTGGAGAACTTAGCCTGGGCTTGTGTGTCTCTCCATCTGCCTAACTACTCGAGTATACACTGTCTGGTCTCTAGGTGGCTAAACTAATCTATTTTGCATCTTACAATTTCATTATTGGATGTAACCTTGTCCCAAAGTAAGGGACTGTCACCTCCATGAAACTTCTCGAATTCTCTCTTTACAGTTCACTGATTCATTTACCCAATAAATATTGAATTGTTACCTGTGCTGGATGTTTGGTGTCCAAGGATGAATAAGACAAATACATCCCCTTCTTACCTTTGGAGTGAAGAGTCTGACCTGAAAGAGGATTGTTGAGCGAGAAATTGCACGTGTGATTAGAATCATGCTGATATGCAGGGAACTATGGGAATGCATCAGGAGAGACTTAACCTAGAATTCCACGGGTCATGAATGGCCTCCCTGACAAAGGGCCATCTCGCTTGAGACCTGGAGGAAAAGTATGAGCAAGGAACAACCAAGAGAGAGAGGAGTCACATGTTGGAAAGTTCTGAGGTAGAAAGGAGGATGGTGTGTTGTAAATAATAGAAGGCCTGTGTAGCTAGAGCATAATGTTAGTGAGTGTTTGACATTTTAGGTACCTGGCAATATTCAAAGCAGTTTACATGTATTTATTTAACCTTCACAATGAGTCTATGATGAGGGAACTGAGAATTCAGAAGGGTTAAGTAACTTGCCCAGGGTCATACAGCTAAGAAATTTCATAGCTGGGATATGAATCAAGACAGTTTGGCTCTACCCCCTACCCTCCGAATGCAACTCCAGACTTTAGAGATGGTTGAGGGAGATCAGATGAGGGCCACATCACACGATTCAGGAAAAAAGAGGGAAGATCACATAATTAAATCAAATTAGATCACACTGAAAGCTAAATATAGCACGCAGGTCTTCTAAATCCCAACTTCAATATTTTTCTTCCTATGGACAGTTGGGGGAATTACGTGTTGAGTGTTTAACTCTAGGTTAGGCACTGAAAAAAACAGTCAACTTGGTCCCCAAAGGGCGAATCAGGCCCCTCATAACTTTAGGGGAAAGTAGAACTTCATGGAGGGTGAAGAGCTGAAGAGTTCATGGGGCAACCTATACTCAATGTGACCTTAGAGGAATCACTAGGATTCTAGCCCTGTGGGAGCAATGGAATGGGTTTCAAACTATGTCCATTCCTTTTACATTCTTTCTTTTTTTTTCAGTATATACTTACTGTTTTCCTTCTATATGCCTGGTTTTCTGACAGGAATAGAGATGGATGCAGTGAACTGGGCAAATAAAATGGAAACAAGCATGAGCAAGGGCACAGGAGTGGGAGAGTCTGTGGAAGTGGGTACTGAAGTGGCTGGTCTGGTTGGTGTCCGAGACCCATGTTGAGAGTAATGGGCTGAGCTGTGGGGCAGGTTCTGAATATCAGTATCAAGAGTGAGAACTTTGTTTTTCTGACACATAATGAGAAGCCCTTGCTAGTTCTTGTGCCGGAAGGAAAAACAATTTCTAGAATGCTTTGCCCGGCCAAGGTACATAGGCTACACCACCTAGCAGTCAGAGGCACGTCTTAGTGCTATGTTGGGACAGGTGGGAGAAGGCTCAAGGAACAGACGAGTAGATCTAAATGTCATTTACTCTTATTTCTCACTGGCCCTGAACATGCTTTAAAATGAGAGGTGCTATGGATTAGTATATACTTTTATTCTTGAAGATCAGGGTTAAACCAGTTTCTCTCAGTCTATAAAAGTAGACAGATTTCTGGCTGATAGTTGGGACCAGTTTTATTAACCAAAAACTACCTTTAAACTTGGCACTTCTTTAGCCAGAAACAAACATATTATTCACCCTGGACTGCCCTGAAAGGGGTAAGAGAAATGAATGTAATTCAAGAAGACGGTTCTTAATTAAAGGAGCCACTTGCTAAACTTCAATGGCTGCCTTGTTTTGGCTAAGCCTTCCCACCCCCCTCCCCACCATTTTAATATACTTTTCCAAATCCTCTTATTTGTTGCAAAGTTTATCACATTTGGCTTTTACCTGGTAAATTTTTATTTAATCTGCAGCGGATGCCGTGTCAGGTTGACTCTAATTCGAGGTTGGCGTGTGCATTGTATCTTCGCGCCAAAGCATGCGGGAGGATGATGGCCACGAGGCAGTGAATGCAGCCCGTTGTGTGGCTCGGAGTTCTCAGGATGACCATGCGGTGCCCTGGTATTTCAGTGCAGCCGGAGGGGCGAAAGGGGTGGATTTCTCTTCTTTTTTCTGGCGTACACAGCTCAAAGCCTACCTCCTCCAAGGAGCCTCTCTGAGTGGGCTTTTCTCCACACCGCATGTATATTTTCACTGTTAACCTAACGTTACACATTTGGTTGGTTGGCATTAGTTAGCGTGTGGGCAGAGGTGCCATAGAAGTGAGCGCTGCCCATAGCCAAACAAGTTAAGCAAGAATGCTCGTACTGTTTTAGTGAACACCCTGCATTGCCCATTCAGCAGTCGCAGAGCGAGGGGGATGTGTGCCCAGACACACACATACACACACAATCTGTTTTTGCCCTGGACATTTTTTTTTTCCATAGCGTCTTAAAATTCTGCAACTGGAAGGGATTTTATGGACGGTAAAGTTTATCCCTGTTCTTTACAGACAAGGAAGTTGAGACCTAGACAGGAAAGGGGCATGGATGCCAAGGCCACAGGGTCTGGTTAGGGAGAGCAGGAATGACGATACGGATGTCCAGACCATCGTCTGGGGGCTCTCTGGACACCTCACCACGTAAAGTGCTCATACTTTATGCCCAAAGAAACATAGATTTGCAAGATTCGTCACCTATAGTGTGAAAAAATGGACTTAGAAGTTATCTGCATAGAAGTGTCTCGAACTCAGGTCTCTAGACACCCCGACAAGAATGATTCTATGGCAGAAGTACCGGGGTGCTGTTTCGAGGTGCTTAAAATGCAGGAGTGAAATGGAAACAGTTAAAAAAAATTCTCTGAGTCTCACGCTCTGTAATTCCTGACACCTTCAAGCCCTGACCCCATCATCCCCAAGAAGACTGCTGGCTGTATTTTTCTTAAAAGTGGCAAGAGATCACAGAGAACATGGCTCAGAGTGTTCTGAGACAGCCCACTGAATAGATATTCCAGCACAACACTTCCGGTCACCATAGTTAATTACTTCAAATGTGCAGCTTAAGTGTGGCTCATGGTTCAGACCAGGACCGGTTTCTGGAAATTGGGCTTTGATAATGAGAGTTTTGGGAGGCAAGAGTCACAGTGAGTGGGGGGAGTGGGGAGAGCAGCGCAGTGGGGTTCCGGGCCCTTGGTACCACCTGGCCACAGCCAGGGCAAGCAGGAAGCGAAGTGGGCATCTGGAACCGACCACCTCTGACCCTGTCATTGCAGAAGCCTCACGGTACCTCCAAGCAGAAGCTACCCGGGGCTGCCCCACTCCAGCATGTTCTTTCCATTGGCCTTCCCTTGGCAGCACTCAGTATGCTGAAATGTTCTTCCCTATCTGTTCTCGGTACCCCTTCTTCCAGCTAAACTGGCCTGTTTTGAGTTCTAGCCCTGTCTTCTGCTTTCCTTTGTGATTATCAGGGTCTCATGCATTGGTCTATTGAGGATATTATCATTAATATGGAAAATTTATATCTTGTGGCATTTGCACGTGTGTTAGTCAGTTAGGACTGTTGTAACAAAATAACACAGACAAGGTGGCTTCAACAACAGATTTGTTTTCTCACAGTTCTGGAGGCTGGAGGTCCAAGATCAAGGTGCTGGCAGGGTGCGTTTCTCCGGAGGCCTTTCTCCTTGGCTTTCAGAAGCCTGCTTCCTGGCAGTGTCCTCAACGTGGCTAAATTTTCTCTGTGCACAGGCATCCCTGAGATCTGTCTCTTCTTATAAGGACACCAGCCAGATTGGATGAGGGCCCCACCCTTATGACTTCATTTAACCTTAATTACTTCCCTAGGGGCCCTGTTTCCAAATGCAGTCACATCGAGGGTTAAGGCTTCCACATATGAATTTTGGGGTGATACAAGTCAGTTCCTAACAACACTGTAGGTTGTTCCTCTCTGATAAAGAGATATGCAGCTTTACTCCAGGGCAGAACCCTCCAGGAGCAACAACGTTTTGGACAAAGACTTCTACTCCTCAATACATAACCTCCTAGCCTGCTGACAAATAAAGCTAGATCTGAACAACTTAAGATTTGTGTTTCCAATCTCCATGTGATGGGCAAGCAGGGGAATAAAATCCCAGGATTACAACTCCAGGAGCTTCACAGGTGGCACCTTCAGTAGGGGGAGGGAATTACCAAGGTGATGTGCCCACATTCCTCAGGAGCTGGGCAGCCATTTTTTTTGACAACTTAAATTTCATTTTAAATATTTTATTTTAGAAAGTATGAAGATGTATATCGATACGTATATTATTTATAAATGTGTGTGTGTGTGGGAAGATTTTCTTTCACTATGAGCTTTGAGAAGGTTACAGAGAACTCACAAATTAGATCAGAATGCTCATAGTTCTGAGCTAAGTTGTGGACTGAGAAGTCACGTTATCCTTCAGTGAAACAGGCATTTCTGCATTCGGCACCGTGTAACGGTAATACCTAACATTTAATAAACAGTTGCTTTAATCAATTTTCACCGTGATTCCAAGTATTGTATGATCCCCATTTTATAGAGAGAAAACTGAGGCATGGTTTGCTCAAGGTCCCACAACTACTAGGTGGGGAAGGGGTATCTCTTTGATGTAAGATGCATTTGTAGTCCATCTGAAGAGACAATCCCCAAACACCTAGAAATGAAAAACAGAGCGCTAACCTATGTCACAGACTCAGTGCTGTGGCCTAAGAAAGAATGGAGCGATCGGTTTGAGGGGAAGCTGCTGGAGAAAGCTCTGCAGAAGAGATAGTACCTGAACCAAGCCTTGAATAATAGGTTGAATTTAGGTGGGTACAGAGGTGGGGAAAGAACATATGCAGAACTGGAGGTGGAAATGAGAAATCAAAAGCAGGAAGATGGGCAGGCCCGCAGATGAATAAAGAGGGGGGATGTGTTCATGTTTGTCAGGATTGGCCCTGGACTCAGTCTTGAAGTGTGGGGAGCAAGCTTGAGTTGCATCTCAGAAGAGGTAGGATTTGGAACTAGTACATTTTCATGGACGGTTCACCTGAATCCTGGCAATGAGCTCTCCAACTGGTGGGAATATTGAATATTGTCTATTGAAATTATTTGAATAGCAAATAGCCACCAGCCCTTCTGCCTACTGAAAATAATAACTATATGCCAGGGAAGGAAAAGAAAAAAAACAACTCTTGACATTTTTGTAGCTTTGCCCTCTTTTGGGTGCAGATGGACTTGTATGGAATTGTTCTTATTTACGGGGGGGGGGGCCACAGTCTGAGTGAAAGTGTAAGTCACAGTTCCATGCTTTCTTTGAGCCAGAAAAAAAAAAAACTTTCTACACAATCAACCATATGATGTCCTCACTAAAAAACTTGTTTAAGATTGTCAGCTCAGACTTTGAGACTACTATTACATATGCTGAATTACCTTGAAGTCATTTAGCTCCTGTTCACCAAATGAAGATGTATATGAAGATGACCTCAGGATTAATTATTTTCCAACACACTGTGTCTGCTTTCTCATGGGTTTACATGATCAACTGCTCAGTCATGTCGCTGAATATAGCTCTGTGTTTCTAACCAAAGGCAGCTTCTTTTATGTTCCCAGATCTTTTATGTAAATCCAATGGTCATGTTGTCTTTTTCCTCTGCTCTAGATTTCTCTTCCCTTAGGAGATGAAGTATCAGAAGAGAATGGAGGACTTTAGTGAGAATGTTTGTCATACGGTCATTCTGAACAGAAACTGTCTCACTGAAGTGGTAACAGAAGGATCAGGGAGGGATGGGGTGGCTGGGTGATGGACATTGGGGAGGGTATGTGCTATGGTGAGCGCTGTGAATTGTGTAAGACTGATGAATCACAGACCTGTACCTCTGAAACAAACAATACATTATATGTTAAAAAAAAAAAAAAGAAGGTAGTAGGAAGGCAAAAATGAAGGGGGGGAATTGGAGGGGGAGACGAACCATGACAGACTATGGACTCTGAGAAAAAAACTGAGGGTTCTATAGGGGAAGGGGTTGGGGGGATGGGTTAGCTTGGTGATGGGTATTAAGGAGGGCATGTATTGCATGGAGCACTGGGTGTTATACGCAAACAATGAAACATGGAACACTACATCAAAAACTAATGATGTAATGTATGGTGATTAACATAACATAATAAAATTTAAAAAAAAGAAGGATCAGGAGTAAGTTGACATGGCAATGAGAGAGCACTAGCATTGATTGGATATGGGCGGGACATGTGGACAGCCTAGAGAGGAAGAGCTGACTGGGAAATTCTCAAAATTCCAGTCCCTGGGGGAAATCTTCAAGGGCTGAGTGCTTACAGATTGGTAGGCTTTGCGACTTTCCCAAGACAGAGTCATGGAAAACCAGCATGATCTCAACCTGTCATTCTATAAACTTGACAAAACCCAAGTGATCCCAGCATCATCTGCAGACATTTTCTGAGCACTTCTTCCTGTGCCAGGGAAGGGAAATATCAAGAAAAATGATGGGCCCAGGATAGAAGTATGATCACGACTTACTTTGGACGCTTGACCTAGCTCATTAAAAATTAATACAGAATATAGGGTGATGTAGAGTGAAGTCCTAAACAATCACACAGAATCCAAGGGTTCTCAAATAATGTGTGTCACCTGTGGATTTGTGAAAGTATAGATTCCCAGGCTTTATTCCTGGAACTTCTGAGTTTGGTCTTTTGCATCCGGGTCTTTTAACAAGGTCCAAATCCACAAAAGGACTACTGGCAAAGAGGATAACAGGAGGGGAAGATCATCACAGGTTGGAACGTAAGGAGATTTCCCAGCACTGAGTGCAGAGGAGGAAGAGGCAAGAGCTGAGGGTAGGCAATTGGGGTGGAGGGAGGGAGGAACTTGGTAGATCCACTGGGTAAATGTCCAGATAGCTTGTAGATCAGTTCTACCCTGTGAGAGCAGGAAGGTTAAGAAGGTTAAGAGCGGTTTAATTCTTTCAAACAAGGGCCCTGCCAGAGAAGGCCATGGGTTAGAGAGGCAAGTGGAGGGAAGAGGAAAGCGAGTCTCGGATCTTAGTTGGGCGCTCATCTGCTGAGGCCCCTGGAAGAAAGGAAGATGGTGGTGGGCACCTATGTCCTTTCCCCCTCCCTGTCTGCTCAGTAAAGCTGCGAGATTTCTAGCACAATGCAGGGTGCACTTTAAACAAAACGCTAAGATTAGCCAACCCCTTTACCTTCCCCCAAGGACCTCACTCACCCAGAGGAAGCCTGACAAATGATCATGTAAAATATTATGCTTTTAAGAAGGTCCCTTATATCTCCGAGAGTCAATATAGTCCATTATGTCAGTTCTTATCCACTGGCTTCTTTCTCAGCTACTTATATTTCCATTTAGTCGAATCTTAAGCAAAGTTCACCAAGGCCCAGAAAATTAGAGTTATCAGAGAGTCGTTAGTTATCTTTTCTAAAATCATCTATCTTTTTCATTCCACTCACTCAGGGCCCGGTGGTGTGTCTCTTGCTTCTTACTTCTTCCTGAGCCTCTCCTGGGTGAGATCCTGCCTTTTCTGATGTTCCCACTCCTATCCTTTTGACGTATTTTTTCCTCCATTGGTCTTCCTTCCTGTTTCTATTCTTTTTTGGTGGGGGGGGGGAGGAGGGCAGAGGGAGGAAATAAGGAAGGGAAAGAGCTGGTCTCCCATGCTTCTCCAGCACACTCTCCTTTGACTTTGCACTCTTGTACCATTCTGCTTACATTCCATACCTTGCACACCCTTGCCTGTCCAATCTTCCTTAAACATCACTCAGAATCACAGGAGAGATGAGACAGGTGTATATTGACATAGAGATAAACTGATGGTGCCTTGAAAGATAAAGTTAGGGAGGAAGAAGAGAAACAGGAGAGGAAGAAGAGAAAGGGGGGGCTGCCAAGAAAGGGATGGGAAAGACCAGTATAATAACAACAACAACTTCTGTGTATTAACTGTTTAATGTGTGTCAGGCAATGTGATAGCATTATCCTCACAATGCTCCTTTGACTGTAGGTTATTTCTTCATTTATAAAATGGGAAATGGGGATAATAAGACTCCCAAGATTTTACCCATATTTCTCAAGGTCATACTGCTAGTATGAGGCACAGTTGGAACTCAGACTTAGTCTGTCTTGCCCTACTACCTCATGGAGAAGTAAGCAGGTACTCTTTTTTAAGGTTTAAGCTCAAGGTGTCTTTTTAAAAAAGATTTTATTTATTTATTTGAGATGGAGAGAGAGAGAGAGAGAATGAGTGCACAAATGGGAGGGAGGGGCAGCAGGAGAGGGAGAAGAAGACTCCCCGCTGAGCAGGGAGCCCGATGCAGGGCTCTATCCAGGACCCCAGGATCATGACCTGAGCAGAAGGGAGACGCCTAACCCACTGAGCCACCCATGTGCCCCTCAAGATGTAGTTTTTAAAAGAAAGTTTCCAAGACCTAAATATTTGACAATTGTGATTTGACACACCCATATACCCACACGTGTATACACAAATACACAGATCAAGAGTAAAAATTGTTTATTTAGTTCAGTAATATTCTTTCACTTTATTTCATAATCTTAGAGTTGGAAGGGGCCGCAGGATTCTTGTAGTCCAATGGCAGGAATCTCTCTCCCACATTCCCTATTCTCACTTTGTTTAAGTCGTTTCAGAGAAAGGGGAACTTACTACCACAAAGACAGTCTGTTCCATTGTTGGATGGCTCAGATGATTATATAATTATTCCTCCTAGGGTGCTTGTGGGAATGATTTCAGAGTTGTCCAACTATTTTTGCCCTCTGAATTTACACAAAATACACCAAATCATTCTTTCTCAGGATACCTCTTTGTGTGTGTGTGTTGCCAAGAATTTCCCCACATCCACATGCGCACACACGCACACACACCTACACACACATGTACACGCACACACCGAGTGGTAAAGTCTCCTCTTTTCCAGCTAAGCACCACTAGCTCTTGCAATGATGACTCGCATGATATAATTTGCATCTTGCTTCTTGTCCTCTTGACCAACCTTGCCATAAAATTAAGTATAAAGCTCAGAGTAATGGTCAGATCAGCAGAACCTAGAGAAGGACTTTCCCTTCTTATTATGGAGCATTTTGCTTTCCTTGAGACAGCGTAGGTTACATCAGCATTCAACAGTCAATGACACTGTTGATTCATGTGCTTTCAATCTAAGGTAAGGATTTTAGAAGTATTTCTGTTAAATTTAATCTTGTTAGTCTGGCCCTTGTTCTCTTCTGGCAAGATCTTTCTAGACTGTGATCCTTTCCTCAGTGGCTCTCCTCCTTAGCCTTGTGTAATCTGCAATTTGGTAAGAATATTTTCAATTTTGGGGGCACCTGGGTTATATCAGTTGGTGTCCGACTCTTGATTTCATCTCAGGTCACAATCTCAGGATCTTAAGATTCTCTCCCTCTCTCTCTGTCCTCCCCCCTCCACTCACGTGCATGTGCCCACATGCTCTATCTCTCTCTCTCTAAAAAACAAAAAGAGTATCTTCAATTTTGTTCATAATATGTTATTGACTATAAATAATTAACTTAAAATTTGTTTTATGATATGATCTTTTCTTTAAAATACCTTTTATTTGGGGGCATTGGGGGGCTCAATCTGTTAAGTGTCTGAATCTTGGTTTCAGCTCAGGTCATGGTCTCAGGGTCATGAGATTGAGCCCGCATCAGGCTCCATGCTCAGTGGGGAGTCTGCTTGAGATTCTCGCCTTCTGCCCCTCCCCCCCACTTGCTCTCTCTTTTTCTCTCTCTCTCTCAAATAAACAAATAAACCTTTAAAAAAAAATAAAATAAAATACCTTTTATTTGTTCAGAAATGATTGTGGGGATATACCAAGATTAATATGTCCTAATCTTAGAAGGACATATTACCTATGATTTTTAATATTTGGTTATATATTTTTTCTGATTTAATAAATGAATGTTATTTTTAAAAGGAGTCCTTCTACCTGAAAGTGCTGATTTATTCTACATCTTTTTGTTTTGGATATACAGTGTCTTTATTATTTCCTAATTGCCATGCATGTCTTGACTATTCAATTTGATTCAGAACTCCTTGAGGACAGGGCAATGGTACTTTCATTATCTCTCATGGCAGCTGGGCTGGTGCTGGACTGATTGGTTTCCTTTAAATTAACTTGTCTTCATCCAGTGCTAAAGTCATGGCCTTTGTCTGACTTTATCTCCTGTTCAAATCAATATCTTAAAATGATGGGAACATGATGTTTTATCTATGACCCACACTTAAACAAATTAGGCTAATTCATTTACTGGTGAATAATTATTTACTATGCTAACAAATCTATTTAGCCAATTGAAAGCTGATTATTTTGATTTACCATGGTTGCTTGTTAATCGTACAATGTAAATGTAAATAATGGAATAATTTTGGTGAGAGACGAAGACTGGTGAGCATTCCAAGTAATGATTTATTGAGACCAGCACTATGCTAAGAATTCCTACAAATAGAGATGAAGACATGACTCTTGATTTCAAGGTGCTTACAGCATAGTTGGGGAGGTAAGACTCTGAAAAACAAAAGGATGTCAGGTTGCATATTGGGATGTTGGTCAGTGTTTGATACTGTCTCAAGGTCATTACATTTCTCTCTTCTACAGAGCATTTGGTTAAAGGGGGTTGAGGGTAGGGATAAGACTAGGTCCTCCAGTTGTAACCATTGGGACATAATAAACTAAAATAAACAGAAAAGCTATTTGTATAAAGTATTTCTATATATTCTTCATACTTGTTTCAATATAGAAACTACAAATTTTTTATAAGGTAGAAATAATTTACCATGGCCATGTAATCTTCCCCCTCCCAGCCTCCTTTGCCACCCACACACTGTTGTCCGCTCTATATCTATGAGGTAGACTCAGCAGGCTCTGGGTCTTCCTTCTTCCACCATTGTCCAAGGCACTCCAATTTCCCATTTATCTGGGGTCTCTGGGAAACATGGACCAAACAGATCCTTTGTCCTTCAGTGACTAGGCAGATTACCTGGAAATTCTGGTTGTGAAGCTGTATGTGTTCCCAAAGGGCAAAGGCTAATAGGAGGTACTATAAAATTATGAAACTTCAAGGGGCGCCTGGGTGTCTCAGTCATTAAGAGGCTGCCTTTGGCTCAGGTCATGATCCCAGGGTCCTGGGATCGAGCCCCACATTGGGCTTTCTGCTCAGCAGGAGGCCTGTTTCTCCCTCTCCCACTGCCTGCTTGTATTCCCTCTCTCGCTGTGTCTCTATCAAATACATAAATAAAATCTTTAAAAAAACAAATAAATAAAATAAAATTATGAAACTTCTATGTAATTAACTTTTAGCCCAATTGTTGTATCCAAGGCTTCACTCTTAAAGTTTGGCTACCCCTCCTTGGGTAAGGATTTTTTGTTGTATTTTCTTCTTCATTCCTATTGATTATTCTCATTCTTAAAAAGCCTAAAGGCCAAGAAAAAAATGACTGCCCCCCCACTCTCTTTTTCTTCCTTTCTCTTTCCCCCTCTTTCTCCCTCTTTTCTTCTTGGATTATTTTTATCATTCCATTTAACTCTCTAAACAATAAAAAGAAGGAAGAATTATTACCTTCCCTTTAAAGACGAAGAATCTGAAACTCAAAGAGGAAAAGAAATTTCCCCAAGGTCACGCAGCTAGTGAGAAGCAGGGGCAGGGTGCAAAGGGAAAACTTTCTGCTCCAACGCCAGCATCAGTCCCTTGAAAAAGCAGTAGGTACCTGGGGGACAAGTACTTGGGACTTTATCTCCGTCCTTTAGGACCTGGTATAGGTCTTGGCACAGGGTGATCACTAATCCGATTTCTTTGAATTGAATTAGCTTGGATTTGGAACCCCGATTTGGGAGAGCCTCAGAGGTCATCCAGAACCTTGTTAAAATAGTTTCATGGTATCATATAGTGTGATAAGGGAGCAACTCCTCTGACAACCTAGAGGGGGTGGGTCCCGGAGATATCTCTCCCCAGCTCTCCCTGCTTCTCCCACAACTCCCATGCAGCTCTTCTGGCCAGCTTCCCATTCTGTACGAATCAGGGAGCACACCTGTTTGTCTTTTAACCAACTTATATTTTTCCCTTTAAACAAAATTAATATATCTTCATTGCAGAAAATGTAAAAAAAACTTGGCAAAAAGAAAATTAAAAAACCACACATCATCCCACTAACAGGAGATAATCACTATTATTTCTGCTGTACTTTCCAGTGTTTTTGTTACACACGAATATTTTTTAAACAAAAAAAATGCAATCATACTGTGTAAATTTTATAACCAATTTTTCACTCAACAATATATCGTGTACATCTTGCAATGTCAAAAATTATAGAAAAACATCACCTTCAACAATGACTCCATAGCTTTGTCTGTGCTGGACGGATGGGCAGCTGGATCATCATTCATCACCTACTTCTCTGCAGATTAACATTTAGATCACAACTCTCTTAAAACTTTTCGATAAATTGTTTCTTGATGATGTCACTTGTGCAGACATTTGCTAGCAGAAGTGAGGAGTCCTTCAGTTTGCAAGTTAGCTTCCCTTAGATCTGAGCCATGCTACACCTCCCCAATAGATACTTCCACAGAAGAACACAGCATTTTTGTGTGTGTGGAAATATCACATTTAATTTGATACATTATGGCAAGAAGATGTATCTAATGGTTCAGAGAGTACAATGATTTCAGATGTCAAACATTATTCATAATTAATTTGACCTATGCATAAATTCAGTTCCAATGGGGATGACATATCATATATGGACATGTGTTTTTACACAAGAAAAATAATATTACAACAATGATCTAATTTTATGATCAACAAGGTAGTGCTTAGATAACTGTAATAGAAAATAATGTATTAATGTGTTAATTTCATTTCTTATATATTCTTCTTCTATATCTTTTGGGGAAAAATGAGAAAATTGTTTTCTACCTATGAATAGCCACCTTCCTTAATTTTTGTGTAGCAGACAGGATACGACTAGAAAAACAAACAGAAATCATTTAATACAGGGAACTAGTTATAAAGGACTTGAAGAGATGAAGCCAGGCCAAAGAAGGAGAAGTAACCCAGGAATTATTTACTATAGGAAGGAAATATGACTAGAGAACAAAAGGAAGGGATTGGTATTTCCAGAGTTCAGAAAATACTGCTGTGCTGGTTTGTGAGTGTGTTGTGCACCATGCAGTTACGGTTGAAGATGAAACACTTAGCAGATACTGGAGCCACGGGATGGGCCACCCAACAGTGCTGACCCTATAGAGAGGGGAGCACATGGTCGCTACTAGGACCACCAAGGAAGGACTGCTGCCACCAAAGATGAGATCATCAAGGCAATATAGCCACTTCCACAGTTGCTACCAGAAGCAAACGAAGAGAAAGAAAAAGCAAAAGGAGGAATAATAACTTCTTTCCATTGTAATTTCTTTTTTTTTTCAAGATTTTATTTATTTATTTGAGAGAGAGCATACCAGTGAGCAAGAGAGCATGGTGGGGGGTGGGGGGAGGAGCAGGAGAGGGAAAAAAGCAGGCTCCCCACTGAGCAGGGAGCCTGATGTGGGGCTTGATCCCAGGACCCTGAGATCATGACCAGAGCTGCAGTCAGATGCTTAGCCAACTGAGCCACCTAGGTGCCCCTCCACTGGTAATTTCTGATTTCCCACCAGTAACCCCTAATATGCAGAACCTTAGGAAGGTAGTTGGAACAGAAGTCTGAGCAGAGTATGGGAGGATGAGGATGAGGATGACAGACAGCAGATAAATAGCTAACCCATGAGAAAGACATCATTATCTTCCTACCACTCAGTGACACAGAGGAGGCTTCGTGACAACCCAAGAGCTCTGGTTGTGATTGGATCAGAGCCCTGGCAGTCTCACTTGGAACTCTGGCAGGAATTGCAAGGCAGGGAGAGTAACCATCAAAAAGGTCTTTGACCATCTATACCCAGCCATAAGCCATGGGGGAAGTAGGTGCCCTGTTACTTAGTTCTGCAAAAATGGGCTCTGGGTCTTCCATGTCAGTTATGGTTGTCCATGGCATAGGAAGGGTGGTGAAAAGCACAGCCCTGGAGAGCTCGAGGACCTAGCTCCAGTAAACATGTTTAGATTTCTTCCATCTCTACTGTCCTAACCTCGCCTTCCTACTCCCAGGCCTCCTGAGACGGGCCTCAAGAGAGTAATCTAGGCCTGAGCTTGAACAAGGCACAGGGCTCTCAGAGGAGTCTAGTAGGCCCCAGATTTCTGACTCCAACTTCTTGATCCTTCTCTTCCATCCCAATCCAATGCTCCAAATCTCAAGGCAGGGATGATGTTAAGAGTCTTCATTTAACTTCTCTGAATTGCCACTGTCCCAAGACAACCACTCACAACTCCCATGACATGGCCTACTGCATGGGTTGGAGGGGCAGAGAGTGAATCACAGTCTTTGGTCCAAGCTAAGATGTGTGTAAACTAAGAACCGGGGAAGGAAGTAGGGAGGCAGAAAAGAAATATAGCTATCCTCCCAACTTTGAACAACTCCTACCTGGCCCTTGAGAGAATGAATGACTGCAGAACCCTCAATCCATTCATTTGTTTCATTTGATGCGTAACAATGGCCTAATATGTGCCATTCACTCTGCTGGGTCCTGGGGATACTGTGGCGAGTAATCAGTGCAGAATAAGCTATAACACAGGCAAGAACCACCCCTCCCTCAAACTTCTGTGATATTCCCCTTCCCAGTGCCTTCTCTAGAATCTTGAACATCCTAAAAGTGATTCTAGTTTACAGATAGATATACTGAGGCTTAGAGAGAATTATTGACTTCTTCAGTTGCCATCGGCAGTTAAACAGTCTATCAGAATGGGACCTCTAGTTGCAGGTTCCCTGATAGATATCACCTCCCTCCTCCTCATTCCCTCCCACTCTATGTCCCCAGGTAAGTGGAGCTGTGTGCCAGGGTGTGAACAAAGGTTTTTGGTATTGACCTATTGTCCAGTGGGTAGAGTCATTGATTTGCAGTTATTGACTTGCAAGCCTTGGGATGGGATATCCCTGTCCTTACAGCTGATATCCCTGGAAGTCTATGTAGAACAGATACTTCTGGCCAACACAAATCATTTCAAGCTGTGCTTGGCACTCTGGAACCACTGTCTGTGACACCTGAGATATGGCCGGTAGGCACTTCTTCCTGGGACAGACTCTTCATCTCTCAGAGTGAGTGTGGCATGATGGACAAGGACAGGTAGCCCCTTCAGCAACAACAAAGTCTTGCCCTTGTTGGTGGTAGAGAACCAGTAGGAAGTTTCTATTATCATTGTGATCCCTTTCCACTGGGTCTTGTGGTAACTGTAATTTGGTGGCTTCATAGTCTGTCCCAGAAAGCTCTGGGCTGAGGTGTTTCCCAGAATCCAGTTACTCACCATCTGGGCTAGACGTCAGAGGCCAGAGGAAGATCCTCAGTGGAAAGTAGGCTCCCTCTCTCTAATTCTGGCATGGGTGCAGAACCTAATTGACTTCTGTCCTGTGTTAATGATAAGCCTTGTCATGAGCAGAGTCCTGGGCAAGTGCCAGAGTTTGAACACATGGAGCTCAACTTTCAAGACTGTCTTGTGATTGCCCTGAAGAGATGTTGAAATAGAGGTAATAGACATGACTCTTCTTAAAACATCAAAACATATTGTCTCTGAAGGTGTTGGAGTTACTGTTTACCCTGTTGGGTTGGTCCTTCTGGAAGAGGTCTGTTGAGAAGTTGAGTGGGCATGAGGGTGAGTCTTCCATGACACAGCTCCTTCACTGTAAACAAATGTTCCATACCCAACTTCTGGAGCCAGGCCTGATCCTTTTCAGCAAGTACCACCAGGCTAGGAGCAACAGGGCCAGGTTAAGCAGTCCAGGACCTAGAGTAAGCAGCAGCATAAACAGCCACCCTGGCACTGTCTCCATGCTTTGTGGGAGCTCGCCCTTTTGCAGAACTCAGAAATGAATAAATAAATGGATTAGTAAAGGAACATATTAATCTTGTCCTTGCCTAGAAAATATGCTTTGCTTATGACAACTTCACTAAAGGATTCTAAGACCTTTTTCTTACTCAACCATTCTCTGCCATGCCTTTTTACTTCCTATGATCACGGTGGGAGAAAGGAGCCATTGAGTCACAAAATCCTATAGGAATTCAGAGAAGGCAAAAAGTATTATGTTGAGACTTTGAAAATACATGGAACTTGAAGGAAATGTTGACTTGAGATAGCAGAATGACTGGGGGAGGTTATTCCAGGCAGGAAGAACCACAGAAACAAAGGCATGGAGGTAAGAAAGAACATGTTAGTGTGAGGACAGAAAACCAGTTTGATTGAAACACTTAGTGCTGTTGGAAACCACGAGAGCAAAGGTCAAATAGAGGGTGCTCTTGATGGATGGAGAGTCTTCAATGTTAGATTCAGGATATGTCTTTTAATTCTGTATCTTTCGTGCCTCACCTGGAAGCTGACACTGAACAGGTATCTAGTAAGTGTCTGTTGAGTGAGTGAGTGAATAAGTGAGTGGATAAATGAATACATAGATAAAAAATTAATTTGATGGGAGAGAAAGTAGTCAAGTTGAAGCCAATGAGCCTAAAAGGATGGTGATGCTATTGATGGTGATGAGAAGTTTAGACATGGTAAGTTAAAGATAATGGTAGAATCTTCCAGTGGAAATTTCCCATAGGAAGCCATTTGAAATTAAGACGTGAGTGTGTCTAGGGGTGGAGATCTGTGAGGAGTAATAATGGTAATTGAAACCACAAGTCTAGATACGCTCTTGAGGACAGTTAGTGTAAAAGCTGGAAAGCAGAAGGCAAGGACTGAGCAGTGGGGTTTACACTTTATGCAGTGGTAGAAAAAGAGGATGAAGGAGAAACCGTGGACTTTGGAGAACTGGGGAAGTGGTGTCAAAGGATCCAAGAGAGAGAAGCATTTTTTTTTTTTTAAGAAGTGGGGATGGTGGCTGTGACAAGGCAGCAGAACTCAGAGACATGTGGGTTGAGAGTGGGCTTGTTCTTTAGACAACCAAGGACATGACAGTCAGCAGGTGGAAGCAATGTTGGGACCTGGCTGGGAGTGTTCTGTTGGCAAAGCTCTAGGATACAGAGAGAGGACAGGCAGCTGGGGCCAAGGAGATTGCTCCAAGAATGGGAAAGTGTTTGCAAAGCTGAGGCTTGAAGCCTCTTACATGATCTTTTGGGGGTGGAGATGGTAGCGTTTTTCTCAATCAGAGAAGCCGATCAGGAGCAAAGGGATGAAGGAATGCAGAATTAACTCATATTTGCGGTGAAGATTATGAACTAGGCTTCAACCAGTCCTAAGACTCTCCCACTCGGCAGCTTTGTCAGGATAAACTTCTTGCCTCCAGTATAAGTAGCCAAATCAGTTAAGAGAGGACTTGAGACACCATCTAGAAAGGAAATCACTAAAAAACAATGATTAAAAAGAGTCAGGACTTCTATTTGGTGGATCAATGACTATCAAAACCCTGAAGTACTTCTGAAACCTTTTGGTTTCTTATAGTTTTTTCCCTGCAATGGTGGTGATGGTGGTCATTTGGAGCAAGAGGAGGAAAGAGGGGGCAAGGAGACTCCCCCTGCTTCATTGCCAGCCTTAGAGGGGAAAGAATGTGAGGATAGAGGTATGCTTCAGAAAAGGAAGAGAAGAGATAGCTGAGAGCTGTTGAAGCCTATAGGAAGGAAGGAAAGAAGGATGTGTAGGAGCCAATGCAGAACTGAAAAAGTTGCCGAAGCCTCCACCACCTGCCCCTGCATGTGAGACCAGTGGTAAAGCCAAGGTGAGGTTATAGCAGTGGTTAGCCTCAGGGCTTCAGAGTCCTAGAGACCCAGAGACAAATTCTGCCTTTCCCACTCGGGAACAAATGACCTAATCCTCAGTTTCTCACCTATAAAATAATACATGACAATAACATAACAGAATCTACCTCTTAGCGATCTTGGGAGGATTAAATAAAAATAATGTGCCTAGTACAGGGCTTGACATTAATAAGGAGTAGTTTTTAGAAAAGTAGGTACTTAACAACAACATATTAACTCTTTGACCCCCAGTGGTCCTATTGGATAAACGGTGACTCCGGCACCCATTTACCTAAGTCTTAGCCCTCGGGGCTGCTAAACGGACTCTGGGCATTAGAATACTCTCTCTGCCAGGTCGTGAGAAGGGTATGTCAGTTGCTTTCCAGGATGGTAGGCAACCTATGGGGTGCCATTTAAAGCCAAGAAACTCAAATGAGACCCAAAGGAGAGAAATCTGCTAATGAGCCCATCAAGATAAAGAGGTAAGAGTGTCAGCTTCTGACCATCTGTCTTGTTCTGGCAGCTCATGCTGTCCAAACCCCACCCGCTGCACCTCATCCGAAACTTGCCAATGCCATTGATTTGTATTAATCTGATTGAGCATTCATTATCCCAAGTACCAACCTGTCACTGTTTGCTTAGCTTGCATGAAATCAGAGCTACGCAAAAATCAATGTGTGAAATCTTTGTATCAACATATAAGAAATGAAAAGGTTTCTGCTGGCAGATGCAGGTTTTTAGACAGATTAAAACTGACAAATTGGCATGATCCACGATGAAGGCAATCATGAGGCACAGTGAAATGTCAAAGGTTTTGAAAATGGCATGCTGAGGAAAAGAAACGCACTGCTGCCAGGGGAGGGGAAGGAAAAAGAGAGTCTTGTTTATAATAAAGGGCTTTGGGATTTGCACAAATACTGATGATTTTTTTTTTTTTTAAGAATGGACTTGTTTTCAGCAAGGTTGGCATGGCATTATTGTCCTCCTGGAACCAATGAGAAGAACAAGGGGTTAATAACTTCAGCAAGGTCACGGTGCCCAGTGGCAGTGCCAGGATGGAATGGAAGAGCTTGGATGGCCGATTTCCCCCAATCAGTGAATTCCCTGACACTCGGATGGAGAGACTCGCACCTCTTGCCCCCTGCACAACTTCTCCCCCTAAGAGATGATTGAGGGAACTCTGTCCCATTCACACAATTGCAAGCCTCCAACAGAATTCTAAAGCCCACTGAGAGCCGACTGATGAGGGCAGACATCTGCATGTTTTGCACAACGAATGCTGTGCTCTGTGCTTCAACTTACAAGATAGTCATGCACTGGGGCAAAATGTCTTAGCTTTGATTAAAAACACCTTTACTAAGGATGAGGGCCAACTTCACAAAGAAGAAAAAGCCACTTCTACTAATGACATACACTGCATAATGTGTACATATATGAAATGCACCATAGCACTCTGTAACTGTGGCAAAAATGTCTTTTAATTTGGATTCCCCACGTCTCACAGCATACTTGTGAACCATCTGCTTTCAACACCGTTGAATTGTGTATGCTTCAGGAATGCAAATTCTTTTTTTTTTAAATAGTAGCCAAGAAAGGTAAATATGCTGCTGCTGAAGAAAAAAGGAATCTGATCCAAACAACCCCAAAAGCATTAATAGCGCATATGTGCAAAACTCAACGAGAAATCATCTTTGGCAAATATGGAGGACGGTGTAGCAGGAAAAGGCCGAGTTCTGAAATCAGACTTGAGATTGAATCTTGCTCCTACCACTCATTAGTGTGACATTTAAAAACAACAACAACAACAATTCTCTATCCCTTTTTTCTGATCCCATAAAATAGAAGTAAAAGATTTTGTGGGAGTTTTACCAGGATCAGATGAGAAAAGGAATGTGAGATATAGTACAATTAAAATTTTGCCTAAAATATAGTAGACTCCCAATGCAGGTTGGTTTTCCATGGATCATTCATTGCTGTGAACGATTATCTGTAACCTCACATCCATCTACTAGAGTGGATACTATAGAAAAGCTATGGTTAGTGCTTTGTTATGTGGTTATCAATGGAGGCAGAAATATTTGCCAGTTCTACAATGTTCACTCCTCAGAGCAATGAAGACACAATCAAATAAATAAAATTGACCTTTGTTACCATTTGGCTGGGATTCATCTTCTATTGACCCTGACCCTTTTTATTCTGGTTATCTATTGCTGTATACAACTCCCCTCCCCCCCCCAAAAAAACCCTCTGTAACTTGAAACAACAACAGTCATTAATTTTGCTCACAAATTTGCCATTTAGGCCTGACTCTGCTCCATGTGGCATCACCTGAGGCAGCTCAATGGGGGCTGAAGGATCTGTTTCCACGATGACTCATCATACGGCTAGTTAGTTGGTGCTCGATGTTGGCAGGGAGCTCAGGTGGCACCAATGCTGGGGGCCTCAGTTTCTCTCCACGTGGGCCTCTCTGCGTGGCCTGGTCTTTCTCATAGAACAATGGCTGGCTTCCAAGGACAAGCATCTTGAGAGAAACAGAACCAGGTGGAAGCAATGTCACTTTTTATGACCTCGCCTTGGAAGTCAATAGTGTCAGTGTTAGTTGGAGCAGGCATAGAAACCTGTCCAGGTTCCTGGGGAGCGGTCCTAGACTACCTCTCGATGGGGAGGGACAGGGCATGTGGAATGGGAAATACTGTTATGGCCATTTTTGAAAAATATAATCTGTCACAATTATTTTTTCCTGGTCTTTTGATTACCATCTTGGTTCATTTTTGTTTTGTTTTGTTTTATTTATTTTTTTTTACGTTATTACTTAAATTCCAGTTAGTTAACATACAGTGTAATATTAGTTTCAGGTGTACAATATAGTGATTTAACACTTCCATACAACACCCGGTGCTCATCACAATTGCCCTCCTTCATCTCCATCACCTATTTCCCCCATCTCTCACCCATCTCCCCTCTGGTCACCACCAGTTTGTTCTCTATAGTTAAGAGTCTGTTTCTTTGTTTACCTCTATTTCCCTATCCCCTATGTTCATTTGTTTTGTTTCTCAAATTCCCCATATGAAATCATATGGTATTAGTCTTTCTCTGACTGACTTGTTTCTCTAGCGTTATACCCTCTAGATCCATCTTGGTTCAAACTTTTATTATTAAACCCACTGGAACTAAGACCTTTCCCCTCCTTTCTATTTGCTTTTCCATTTGATCTCTTCTTACTCTCTTCTTTTTTTTAAAAGATTTTATTTATTTATTTGAGAGGGAGAGACAGAGCAGGAGAGGGGGTAGGGACAGAGGGAGAAGCAGACTCCCTGCTGAGCAGGGAACCCGACACAGGACTCGATCCGGGGACCCTGGGATCATGACCCGAGCCGAAGGCAGACGCTTAACTGACTGAGCCACCCAGGCAGCCCCCCTTCTTACTTTCTTCCATATTGAATTCCACTCTTAAATGTAGGAAGGAAAATTCTGATTATTCTCCACCTTCATCCCCACTCTAAAATCTTCTTTGACTCCCCATTGCCTATGGAATACACTTCAGTCTCTTCACATGATGCTCAGTGATTCCATGTACTTCATGATCTGGATACAACTTAACAGCCCGAGCTCATTCTAGTCCAAGACACACAGCCTACTGTCTGAGTGAAAATTAAACTAGATTCTATTTTCTCAAGGCCACCATGTGAGGTGGAAAGATCTTGGACTTGTAGACTTTGCACTCAGCCAGACCTGGGTTCAAATCCCAGCTCTTGCCACTAGGCTGTCTCATTTGTAGAATGAGCTTAGTAATTCTTACCTAGCAGAATTGCTAGGAAGATTAAATAAACAATGTAGGTAAAGTGGCTGGCACAGAGTAGATTTTAAGTGAATGTGGCTTGCTTTTTCTCTCTCTCCCATATTCCTCTCAAGTATCTTATTTCAGGACCTGTGAGGAGTGTCGTTCCGAAGCCAAACCAACACTCCCCCCCTGCATTGCCAGCCGGCCAAATAGGAGTCACTGCTTGAGTTGGTGGCACCAATGCACAGGGTAGACCTCCTACAATTTCTAGTCTGGGCACCTTGAGTGGCTTGTCATACATGGATAGAAATGCGTCCTGATTTACATGCCCTTGGAGATAGTTGTGGTGGTGTGGTTTCTTTTCGACAAATCCACACTGAGCTGGGGAGATGTCAAAAGCATTCCCTGAGCACATCCAGTAACTTCCCTCTAATTGTCCTTACTCTTTGGGACCTGTTTACACATCTCCAATCAATGAAGGCATTTTTGGGTTACTTCTAACGTTTTGCCTAAACAGTTCACTTATTAATTCTGTTAAATGTATACCTTTCAGATTAGATTTCCATTTAGCAGATGATTTACTTAACCAATCAATAGGAAATTTCCAAGAATTGCAGTCTCCCTATTTCCAATAATGTGTAGAGTCTTGGAGAGGTATTCATGCTCATCTATAGCAGAAGCAACAGATCTATGGCAAGCAAGCCAAGTTATTAGACTTAACCTTTTTAGAAGTTATCCACCCTAAGAATAGCTCAGCATTACAGTACATCCAATTTTTAATGGAGTTATACTTAAGCTATTCTTCATTCAAGGGCAGAATTTGCTTTAATGCTGGCATCTCCCCATGTCTCTTGCAAGCCGTCCATCCACAGCCTCTCCTATGGCATTCTGTTATTTTACTCTTCCAGACAGTGCTAAAAATCTGAAAGTCTGTGGAGACAGAGATGGGCATCCACATCCAAAGACTGACATGTCTCTGCTTACGGGAGGCTGAGGGCAGAAAAATCATGCCCCCTCTTGTCTTCTTCACCAAACCCCAATCCTGCTTTCAAATTCCTATTGCACTTTTACTTCCTCCATGAAACCTTTCCTAATTTAGCTCCATTTGGCTCCATTGCTTTATTCACTCCATAATATGAATAGTTACCATTTCAACATTTATTTAGCTTTTCCTCCCTGTCAGACCCTGCGCTAAGCACTTTATATTCATTATCTCATTTATTTCTCAAAATAACCCGGTGAAAAAGGTATTCTTCTTCTCATTTCATATATAATGAAACTGAAGCTGGGAGGTGAGTGAACCAGTCCCGTGAGGACCCGGCAAAGCCGCCCGCACTATGAGGCTTTCTGCTATCCCTCCTGCCACCAATTTCACAGTCCCTGGGACAGAAGACTTTATATGTGTTCGTGCTTTTCAATGAGTCTTAATGCCCATTTCCTTGTGTACCTGTCTGTCTGTTCCTGAGGCTAGGAATTGAAAAAACAGGAAATAGATGATTGGTGATCCAGAGCTTTATTTACTCCCCAGGAAGCACCTCTGCTGTGGTGGAAAGTGTTGAACTGGACACATCATGATTTGGGAGCAAACTTTTGGCATCCCCTCTTCTTATCTGTGCAATCTTATCAGCCAATCTTGCTGAACCCATGTTCTTATCTTTAAAATGAAGGTTATTGGGGCGCCTGGGTGGCTGAGTCGGTTAAGTGTCCAACTCAGCTCAGGTCATGATCTCAGGGTCATGAGATTGAGCCCCCTGCTTAAGATTCTCTCTCTCTCTCTCTCTCTCTCTTTCCCTCTGGGCCCTCCCACCCAAGCTGCTCACACATGCGCACATGCGCTCTTTCTAAAAAAGAAAGTTATATATATATATATATAAAATGATGCTTTTTATATCTATAGTAGAACTTGTGTATCCACAAATGTTAGGTAAAACACCATAAAGATGTGGAGAATTCTTTTATGTCATCTCTCAAAGCCTCTTGCAGGACTTTTGTTTTCAGAGGGTGATAAGTCACTGTGATCATTTTCTCCTCCTGGGAGAACAGTGCCCCAAGTATACAAAGTCACTCCTCAGAGGAGCCTGGGGTTCAGGCCTGGGTTCCTGCTGGGTGGTGGGGAGCCCATCAACAAAAGCCCAGAGCCGTTTCCTCCCCCGAACAATGGGAACATGGAATGGTGTGACTGGCAAGGGGCCAGACAGCTGTTCTTTGAGTCCTTGGAGGATAGCAATGGTCTCCCATGGCAGGGAGAGGGATTTAAGTTAAACCTGAGGAAATATTTCCTGAGTATAGGCACTGTGAGACTCTGGAATGCAAGGTTAAGGAAGGCTGGAATGTCCTTCTTTGGAAACGCTGGAAAAAAAAAAAAGAAAAAGGAGAACAAAAAAACAATCTATTTGACTGTTGTCTTGCCTGGAGGCAGAAGAATGGATTAGTTCCTTTCAGACCAAAGAGTTAATATTGAGAAAAGAGATCTGCTTCTTGTCTGTCTCACCTTACATAATAGAAAACTTCTTTTCAGTGCCTGTAAGAAGGGACACATGTACTAGACCCTGATAATCATCCCCACACTTCTCCCCTTTCCCCAAACATCTGGTCCAACTATCAATGTTGCGGCATACAGGGGTGGGGGTGGGGCTGACTCCTTGTCCACAGAATTCTCCAGCAAGCACATGCTCCCAGGAGCCAGATCCTGACATCTAAGCAAGTTTCCAGAGTTGAGATACACCGTGCGATACACCACACGAGTGCAGCAAGAACCACCTTCCCAAACGTGTTTTTATAGGTTGCACTTAACTGTGGGTTTTCCTTTGCAGCTACAGCTGGAAGCTTCCCACCAATCAATCAGCAACCAACAAACACACAGCATTGGTTTTGTGAGCAAGAATGCACAAAACTCTTTCCCTTTATTGTCTCATTCCTGCCAACAGAGAATACACTTAATTAAAAGTCATTGGGAAATGCTCCAAACAAAAGAGAAATGAAGCTTTTGAAAGGTGGAACATGTGTGAGCTCTGGGCCCATAAAATCATTAACTCCTTCAGAATCCTAGGAGCTGCCAACACAATGGTGAAGAGTGTGGCATTTCTCCCCACAATGTGGCAAGCACATCAAGGAAATGCACAGCCCCCCCTCCCACTCCCAGTAACTTGCAGAGTTGCCTTTTTTTTTTTTTTTTTTTTTTCCTGACGTTTTAAAACTTCTCAGTGTCTCCAAGACACAGTAGGTCCAGGTGGGTGATGAGAGCCATGTCTGGTGTGACAGCTTAAAATAAAATGTTCAGTTTCCAAGGCTCGATTTTTTTCCCCCCAAGGCCAGACTAATTTAATTGTTGTTTTAGTCCAGGGAGATGTACCATTTGCTTGGTCCTCAAAAACACCATTAAAGCAAGGATCTTAATTTGCCATCTATGGATGGGTTTCGGGAGTCTCTGAACCTATTAAAATTATGTCCAAAATATCATGTCTATAAGCCCTTTTCTAGAGAAGGCAGTCCACAGCTTTTTTCAATTCTCTTGGGGGATTTGTGATTGTAAAATACAAAGAACCACTGCATTTAAGGCCACCTTCTCTTCAGTCGCCCCCCCCCCCCCCCCCCCCGGCCATCAGAGCTTCCTTGGCATATGCCACATAGGTGTTAATGTCTTGTCAATGATTTGTGAGGGGAGGCCCCTCCTCTTGATGGTAATATCCAAGCCGAAGCAGCATCCTTGTGCATCAGGCAAGATAGGGGAATTTGTCATCAGATGCAGCCCAGGCAGAAAGATTATAGACGATCTCTCTAGGGTCTCTTGCCTTCCCAAGATTCCAGGACTCAGTGAACTGCGGCCCAGAAATAGGAATTTGGGGCCACATAATAGGCATTTTATTCCGGCTTTTCTTTTAACGGAAACTGTTCATCCTCCTTGCCTTCCTGCTCTTTGGGGGACTGAATCTGACCAGCAGAGTGGGAGATGGGGTGTGTTGTCTATCGGCAGAAGCTGAAGGGTTTCCGGGCCAGGGGATGTGGATAGATGAAATGTCCAAGGGGCAAAGCAGATGCTCTTAGGAAATGTGGGTGCCGCTTCGGTGACAGCCCCGTGCAGGAAAATACCTGCTGTCTGTGTTCGGAAAGGGTCTATGTGAGTTTGTTGGTATCTCCAGAAAACTGCTTTTAAAGAGTTAATTGAAGTTGTTGCCTTTCCTTTTCTTTTCGTTAAATGAAGCTAAGAATTGACTTGGCTATAGTCTTCCACCTGCCACCTCTGGTCGAACTTGGCTTTGGCAGGAACAGATCTTCAGAACAAAATCAACATCAATAAAGCATCACAGTGTGGTTACTCCAGCTGTATCCAAACCTCCCTCACCTTCTGGGCTTCCGGGTTTGACTGTGGAGGGGGAAGGGTGCCCAGGCAGTGACAGAATCCGCAACCGCAGGCGGAGAAGATCAGTGGAAAGTTACAACAGACCCCTGTTGCTCAGTGGGAGAAACAACAAAAGCCTAGCATGAGAGAGACGGGAGGTGGAGTAACTTAATTATTAATTAATTAATTTGTTCAAAAAATGTTAATGTTCTTACCATGTAGATAGCTCTGCAGCACCCCATGAGCCCACTGTGGGAGAATCCGTCCTCAAGGATCTTGTAAAGCCACTTACAAGAACCGTAATACTTTGAAAGCTGAAGTGCAAACAGCCCAATTAACTAACTGGGTACAGACAGTAACCGTCTGGGAATTTAGAGAAGGGAAAGATCCCTCTATGGGGGATGGTCAAGGAAGGCTTTTTGGAGGTGGTAAGAATATAAGTGACTTTAGAAGGTGGATAAGATTTGGGAAGGATGGCTGATGGGGGGATTTCCAGGTTGGGAGGGAGAAGATGAGCAGCGTCGTAGTGTATCAAAGTATCAGGTATTCTCAATCAATAGTGAGCTAGCAGGAAGCTATTGTGAATGACCTTGAACGTCATGCAAAAGGGTTTTGATTTTATCTTGTAGGCGAGAGCCTTTAAAACGTTTTAATGGAAGCAACACTTTACAAAGTTTTCCTTTTACCTCCTCCCTTTCTCTTTTGTTCCCCTTCTTTCCCTTCCTTCTCTCTCTTCCTTCCTTCTTTTTATTTGTCTAAATTTGATTTTTAGGTTTTACCCAATCATGACTGTGTACATTTCATTCATGGTGCAGCCATGTAGTATATTGGGATTACAACAGTTTTTCTCTCTGCAATTAATAATTATACTATTTAAACATTCATTTTCAATGTGCTTCCCACTAATTTACCCCTAGACATAAGGGCTCAGGACTTCTGTTCAAGCATATCACGTACCCTCTGTTCTAAGTTTATCTGGAGGCACCTCTGGAGTCCTCCTGGTTCCTACTTCAGTTTGGACGAGATGCTTTCCAGACCTGCTACACAGTGTCTCTCTGGCATTTCGCCTCAGTCCTTTTGGATATTCCTTGCACCCTTCTCCTGAGTTGGATATTCTGTTTCTTGGATCTTGCATTACCCCATTTTTTGTTTGCTTGTTTATTTTCTCATGTTGGTAGAGCACATCCTCTGGTATCTGAAGAATGCAGAGAAACTGCTTTCTGGAGAATTTGTTTGTCTGAAAACATCTTCACTCTACTTTGACTCTTTATTGATGGTTCAGTATAGAATTCTAGATTGGAAATAGTTTTCCCTTGGAATTTTGAAGCTATTTTTCTGTCTTCCAGCTTCCCATGTGGCTGTGAGAAGGTCTATGCTATTTGGATCTGCCTTCCTTGGTTGCTTCCTGGTTTTACCTCTCTTGCAGGATGTTCTCTCTGACTGTGGTGATCAATTTTGCTGGACACTTATAGCCCTTTCTATCTGGAAACTCAAGTCTTTCAGTTGCAGAAATTTTTCTTCAACTATCCCTTTGAAAACTCTCTCTCCTCTGTTTTCTCCATTCTTTCTGGAACTCTTCTAATTCAGATGCTATGAATCCTCTAATTTCCTTTTGTTTTCTATTTTCTATCTCACTGTCTTTTTGTCCCACTTTCTGTGATATATCTTCAGCACAACCTTGTTTTCCAATTATTACATTAAATCTCTTATCTCTTCTACCCTCTCTAATCCTCCTGAGGGCCTTAATTAGAGCTTTCTTTCTCCTCCTCTTCCCACTAAAAAAAAATATTATTGCTTCTGGCACTGTTTCTATTTCCTCTGAGTTTTTTTGTCCCACTAACTTTTGGTCTCTGTTCAGTTGGAGGTTTTCCTCAAGTATATGGTGATCTTTGACTCTCTCTTCCTACTGAGAAGATCAGCACCAAAAAACCTATTGGAGGGGCGCGTGGGTGGCTCAGTCATTAAGCGTCTGCCTTCGGCTCAGGTCATGATCCCAGGGTCCTGGGATCGAGCCCCTCATCAGGCTCCCTGCTCTGCGGGGAAGCCTGCTTCTCCCTCTCCCACTCCCCCTGCTTATATTTCCTCTCTGGCTGTGTCTCTTGTCAAATAAATAAATAAAATCTTAAAAAGAAAACTTATTGGAAGCTCTTTTTATTTAGGAACTATTTGTCCATTGGTAAGCTTCATGGTAGGTTAACACCTGTGGGAAACCCCAGTGGTCAAATCTCTAGGTCTTTTACTTTTTATGGAATGGTAACTTGTTTCTTTTTGTTTTATTTTTCAGAGAGAAAGCCTCCAAATTCCTGACTGGTTTGAGGAAGGGGTACATGGACCAACACCCATCTGTTAGTATTCATGACCTAATAGGAAATGGTTCCCAAGGATCTCACTGTTCCATGTGGAGATTTTATTTTATTCTGTCTTTTTTTCAGTAATACATCCCATCATCAGCTTGCCTGATGTTCTGTGTCCAGAGTCCTCCTGGTTCATCCTCTCGAAGAGAATAAATCTTTAGTCTTCGGCCAGGGTTGAGGAGGGAGAGCTACTGTGTCTTATGCAGACTTTAATTCTTTAATTTTTCAACCCCACCTTCTCCCTTGGTTTCAGAGGGATCTCATGTTCCCAATTACTGAGCCCTAGTGAAGTTCTTTGGAAAAAAAAGAAGCTTTATACTGTTGCAAATCATCTAAGTCAGCTACTGTTCTCTGTTGGCTTTTCAGCTTCCCAATTTGGAGGTTGTATCTCTTTTTCTAGTCTCTTAAGGATTTGTGTCCTTTCTATTCTTCTGCTGTTGTTTTTGTAGAACTACAGGAGGGAGCAGAAGTAAATGTAATGTTTTAATCCATCACTCTGAACGAGAATTCAGGACAACTTGGATAAGTCACACAAGCCACACACTTGAAAGCTAGTAACACATACCTGTGCCAGGCTCGCCCTTCCTGCAATGTGGAGGTAAGTCTAGGTCCATACATGGATCTGTATACTTGTGCTGTATCTGAAGTAATGCCAGAGCATCACAGGCTGGGGCAACATCCTCATATTGCTGCATGCCATTGGGTGCTGCTGAAGCCTTCTGGAACTGAGGCATTGATAAGCAGGGATTGGGAAGGTGGATCTTCAGAAAATGGGCTGAAGGATAAACCAGATATAGGGAAGGCTAATGAGAGAGGCAAGAAGAGAACTTTAGTCTAAGATAACAAGGTCTACATGGGGGATGAGGTCATTCATTCAATCAGCCATTATATTTAGACAGAGATCATTAGGTGCCAGGTATTTTACCAGACCCTGGGTTTATAATCGGCAGGTTGTACTTTCCAAAGATGGCTGCACAGATATATCCCACCCTACCTGCTTCTTGCAGTGTGATTTGACCCTCCTCCATGGGGTTGAGAGATGGCTCATATTTCCTCCCCCTGAATCGGGGTGGCCCAGGATGGTGGCAAAGGAGGCTCACCCTGAGTGGTCATGTGAGATATGCAAGGACCCTGAGGCTGCCGTGAGGGACAGACTGAGAGGACAGACCACATAGGGATGGAGAGAGCCTCAAAAGGCCCCAGCGGCTTGAGTTTTCCCGGCTTCGTCACCAGCTATGAGTGTGATGAAACCCTGGGGATGATCCCAGCCTCAGCCTCCAGACAGTAATTGTGGAGAGACCTTGTAGAGGGGGAGAATGGCCTCCCTGCGCCCCATAAAACTCGGGATCTGTGCGAGAGAATGCTAAGAATAAATATGCCTGTTGTTTTAAGCCCCTAAGTTTTGAGATGGCTTGTTAGGCGGTCCTAAAGGAGGGTAAATAAATAATTACAGTACATGTGATAAATCTCATAATAGCTGTGCTAACACTGTGCTAGCAAAGGAAGGAAGGAAGTGCCTGGTTCTGCCGGCACAGTGTAGGAGGGGAGGTGTTTACAGGAGAGACAACGGATGAGCGGCAACGTACTGATGAGTAGATGTGTATCAACTAGGACTGGAAATGGAGAGAAAGAGACAGCTATAAAAGGAGAAAAAAGAAAGGGCTGATAGCATTTTGAGACCACCTGGATATGGGGCAGGGACCCTGAGGAAGAGAGAGGATATAAATGGCCTTGAGGTCTTACTCGCTTTCTCTTACTCATTTAAAGATAATCTAGTCCCACTGCCTACAGAGCCTCTTTCGTCTCCTTTACATTAACTTTACCTGAACTGGATCAGAATGTACAGTGTTCAGCAAGAGTCTTTATGGGTGGAAACAGGGCAAAGCCTGGAATCTAGAGGTGTAATAGTGCATCCTGTAATAACTAGCATGTGACCTCCCCTCTCTATGTGGGATTGAAGGATTCACTGCTGTGACCTCGAGGTGTGATGTGACTGGGTCTGTGATTCATGCTCTGAGCACCCTCTGTGCACCTGCCAGGGGTTCGGGCTATGCTCCTCCAGTGGTGCACACGCCTGCACTCATTCTGAGATAAAAGGGACGCACTCCCCAGTCCCTTGGGTTATTTACCTCTGGGCACTAGCCCATGACTAAGTGACATGTTGCGGGGTGGGAAGGTGAGGTGGGTGGGGAGGAGATGGGAGGAGAAATAAGCATTTTCCTGGAAAAGGACTTCTTGGTATTCTCTTCTGATCAAGAGTGCGGAAGACAACTTAATTAAGAGACGGTGCTTAATAACAAGGAAAGAAAATGTTTTCTTATCTTGTGGATTCCTTTGCCAATGGAATCTTCCAGCTCACCGTGGCTAGGTTGATTGACTGCGCTAGAAAGATTCATTGCCATGAAAGCTCTAACGTTAAATTGCAGGGCAGGAGCCCTCATGATGCGGGCAAGGACTGTAGCCATCCACTCTTTTGGGATGCTTCTCGTCTTTGGAAACATATCTACAAACATGCCTCTGGGACTCTCCCAGAAAATGGAGGCGTTGGGCAGGATCCCATTTCCTCTTAACCCCATGCATGAGCCTTATTTATTCTTGAAGCACAGCATATACGTTTATGTCTTTCATAGGAGTCCTGTATTTCTGTCTGGATTTCTCTTCCCTCCCTTCCTCATCCAACACACTCATTCTCATCCTCAGAACCAGACTTCAATGGCACTTTCTCTCTAAAAGAGATCAAGTTGATTGCTTCTACTAGATACTGCCTTAGCCCATTGGCAGGAAAGCAAAAAAGCTGTGAAAATGGATTTTGGGGGTCAGATAGACATGGATTCAAATCCTGACTCAGAAGATGACTAATTCTGTGATTTGGAGGAAGACAGTTGTACTTGTTTACTAGGGTTCTTGGAACAAAGTACCACAAACTGGGATGGTTTAAAACAACAGAGATGTATCATCCTATGGGTCTAGAAGCTAGGAAGTCAAAATCAAGATGGTCACGGGCCATGATCCCTCTGAAGGATCTTGTCTCTTCTAGCTTCTGGTGTATTCTTGGCTTGACTTATAGATGCATCACTCCAATCTCTGCCTCCATTATCACACGGGTGTCTTCTTGCTGCGTGTCTACACTGTCTTCCCTGTGTACATCTGTCTCTGTGTCTAAATTACCTCTTCTTGTAAGGACACTGATTGTACTGGATTAGGGTTCACTCTAATGAGCTCATCCAGAATTGATTACATCTCTAAAGACCCTATTTCTACATAAGGTCATGTTCACAGGTGCTGAAGGTTAAGACTTCAACATATCTTTTGGGGGGATGCAATTCAATCCATCATAGCAGCTAACCTTTCTCAGCTTTAGTTTTTTTATCTGAGAAGTAAAGCATTACAACAACATCAAAGACAAAGAGATATTGGGGGAGGGTTATTTTGGGAGACACATCTGAAGTGTTAGACATGATGCTTTGCAAATAGCTCTCAATAAAAGGTGACCTTTATTAAGGAAAACATCTACATGGTGAAGAGCAAGTCAGCTCTGCATTCACCATGCCTAGGCTCCAAAATGCACCTTCACCATGAGAGTTTTCTCACTAAATCCACTGCAACTGCCATATGTTACCAAAGTCCTTCTAAGGCCTGGGTGGTGGGGACAGTTAATTAGTAAATAATCACAAAGAATAAGTGGCTTTCAAAGAAGAGAAGTTGAGGCATGGTCTGACCCTTTTTTTCATCTCAAACCATGGCTAATCCAAGTTTGATTTTCTACATGGAACTGGTAGGTCCCCTTATACAAAAAACAGGTATATTTAAAGGAGAAGCCACAAGCTTGACTTTCTCCTCTTGCATGATTCACAGGAGAGACTACACTGGAAGATTCTCCATGTGACTTGACTCTTGTCCTGAAGACCCCCAGGATTTCAGCACCTGAGGCCCTGAACAGAGGTCTGGCTGTGCCAAGACTTCTTTTATGTGCTAGTGCTTGGGCTCAGACTCCGTGACATTGCCCAGCCTGTAGGAAGAAGAGCTGACTATGAAAAGTGACCACGTGACCAGCATCGTACGCCTGGCCTTCCCAGCCCTAAGGAAGCAGCCCGGAGCCCTGACAATTCCTTCACATAAGTGCTCAAATGAAAGCCATCAGCAAAAATGTATTTCATCTGGGGAGCCCTTCTGGTCCAGGCTCTGCTGCCTTTGCTACATGATCATTCCTTGGCCTTCGAAATCAGTAATAGTCAAAGCAATAAAGACTAATTTTATGCTCTAGAACCTGACAGTGAAGAATATTTTAGGTGATGGTCTGTGACTGGTTGATTTAAGAAACCAACAAACCTGACAGCTGAACATAACGCAACACTACAGGAGTGATGGGGTGATCGTATGTTCTCTTTTGTACCATGCAAGGCAATTGAGATGTAATTCGACAGATCAGGTATGACTCTTGTTAGCTTTTGCTCTTCCTCTTTTAGAAAATAAATACTTTAGATTATTTCCAAGACCTCCCCTTATATAGGTCGAGTTTTTAAAATACTATACTTGATTTTCACACAGTAAAGAATATGGGCCTTTGATTCCAAAATGCCTGAGTTCAGATGCGTGCTCGGCTGTTTGCTGACTCTGTGGCCTTGGACAGGCTACTTATTATGTTAGTGCCTCAGTTTCTTCAACTGTAAAATGGGGGTAATCATAGGATCTACGTCACCCAGTTGGTGTAAAGTTCATTCAGGAAAGATACTTAGCATAGTACATGGCCATTGGTAACTCTTTTATCCCTCCTTCCCTTCCTTCTTCCTTTTCTTCCTTCTCTGTAAATTTATAAAATACACACAAGACAGGGAGTATAAGACATAATGTCTGCCCTTGAGGGGTTCATGATATAATATGGGAAGACAAGCTTATGAACAGAACCATGTATATAGAATTTGAGACAGAAGTCCGTAAGTCCACTCTGGGGCATAGAGAAAATCCATGTGGTAAAATAGTCAGATGTCCTGCATCGCTTGTCATTCTCATGTAAGTGTAAGATAGAGCTCCCCAGAAGCAAGGGCGTCCTCTATGGGTAAGGAAACCAGGCTGGGACAGCAACTGGTAACCGCCCCTCAATTACTTCCTAACTCCTTCCTCTCTTCAGAGCCAGGCTTCTAGAAATGGCCTGCATTCTATCTTCCCACCACCAGATTTCCCTTCATCCCCACATCTTTTGTAGTCAAGTTTCTATTTCCACTCCTCCACTAAAACTTCTCTTCTGGAGGCCAACTTCAATGGTCTTTTTAAAATCCTCTTACTCTACTGTTTTTGCTTGACTTTTTGATTTCTTTTTCCTGCAACTCTCCTGGTTGATTCCTGGGACACTGTTCTTTTCTGTTCCCTCCTCCCTTTCTCATTTCTCTTCCCTTCCACCTGCCCCTGATCCCTTTTTAAAGACTTTATTTATTTATTTAAGAGACAGAAAGAGAGAGAGAGAGAGTGCACGAGCGGTGGAGAGGGGCAGAGGGAAGGGGAGAAGCAGACTCCCTGCTGTGCAGGGAGCCTTACGCAGGGCTTGATCCCAGGACCCTGAGATCATGACCTGAGCTGAAGGCAGACGCTTAAACAACTGAGCCACCCAGGCACCCCCCACGTGCCCCTTAAGTGTTGCAGTTCTCCATGGTTCCTCTTTCGGATATTGTTGTCTCTTGGCCTGTGCATACTCCCAGACTGATCTCAACTCTGCCTCAACAATCATGTCTGCATTATACCTTCCACTCAAACTGTAGATCCATACCTTCTGAATGTTTCCCCTTGGATATTCTGTAATGCTTCATACTCAGTTTGTGCTGTTGATCTTAGTTCATGACACTATCCTCTTCCATTCACCATGTTAGAAACCTGGGAGCTTATAAGCTTCTCATTCAAGTCCTCTCAGTTCTATGGACTAAATGTCTCTCAAATTTGTCATCGCTTTTCCAACCCCACTGATGGGATTTTCGCTCTGACCTTTATCAACTTTACTCACCTTGCTGCAACAGACTCCTGACTGACCTTAATATCTCTTTTCTCCTCAGTCTGGACTGCAAACCTCATACTGTCCATTATGTTCAACATACATCTGATCAAGGCACACCCTTGCTTAAAACTATCGTCCATTAGTACAGGAAAAAGTCCAAACTCCTTAGTTGAACCTTTAAAATTCTTTACAATCTGACTTCTACCTATTTTTCCAGCCTACTTCCTCCAAGACTCTGAAATATAATAGCTTATTAGGGGATGAATTGTGTCTCCCAACTGCCAATTCACATGTTGAAATTGTAACACCTGGGATGTGACTATACTCGGAAATAGGGTCTTTAAAGAGGTAATTAAGTTAAAAATGAGGTCATTAGTGTCCTAATCTAATAGACTGGGTTCCTTGTAAGAGAGGAGATTAGATGCACTAACAATGAACTATCCAAAAAAGAAATTAAGAAAATAATCCCATTTACAATAGCATCAAAACAAATAAAATACTTAGGGGTAAATTTTGCCAAGGAAGTGAAAGATCTACTTACTGAAAACTATGATAATGACAAAAGAAATTGAAAAAGAAACAAATAAATGGGAAGATATTTTGTATTCATTGACTAGAAGATTTAATACCATGAAAATGTCCATCCTAACCAAAGCTATCTGAAAATTCAGTGTAAACCCTATCAAAATTGCATTGTCATTTTTCACAGAAATGGAAAAAATAATCCCAGGATTCGTATGGAACCATAAAAGAACCAAATAGTCAAAGTGATACTGAGAAAGCCAAACGCAGCTGGAGACATTACACTTCCTGATTTCAGTCTATATTATAAAGCTACGGTAATCAAAGCCGTATGGTACTGGCATAAAAACAGACACATAGACCAGTGGAACAGAATGGGGAGCCAGAGATAAACCTGTGCATAGAAGGACAATCTAATGGATGATGATTCTGGTAGCTGTAGATAGGGAGTTCTACAGAACTAGTCTTGGGAGAGGATCAGCTAGTTCTGTGTTGCACATGATTATCTATGAGAATCCAGAAGGATGCATTCTGCAGGCAGGTGGGTGTATAAATCTGTGCTTCTGGAGAGAGATATGTTGAAAAACTGGCCTTATAATATTCATTAGTTCTTCTCTTGACTAGCTATGGATCTTTGGGTACAGTTTTCATCAGAAAAATAGTTTCAATTATTTACATAAAAGGACTCTCTTAGACTTCTGCAATTCTCATAAAAACTAGTACAGTGCTCTCAACAAATGCTTAAGCAAATGTATGTGTGTTTGTTTTCTTGTTTTAAATAACTTTTATTTCTTTTTCTTGTTATATTGATTGCCCTAGCTAGGACTTCCAGTATGTTGTTGAATAGGAGAAGTGAGTGAGGATGTATGTGTGGTTTTAAAGGAAATATTGGTATATAACTATAGAACGTGCTAGCATAATTTGACACAATTGGCTCATGAGGTAGCCTTGAAATGGGAAAATATCGTAGCAGCTGATTTCATCCCCTTCCAATAGGATTTCAGCTGAGTATATGCTCTCCCAGAATAATGACTACTTTTCTTAGTTCCCTTATAGGTATGTGCAGGTGACTAGACATTGAACTATAAGCCAAAATGTGAGGCAGAGTCTAGGGATTTTTCGCAGAGGTGGCTAGCCCATACTTGTCCCTCAATTCTTTTTTTTTTCCTAAAGATTTTATTTATTTATTTGAGAGAGAGAGCATGAGCAGGGGAAGACGGAGAAGCAGGCTCCCTGCCGAGCAGGGAGCCCGATGCGGGGCTCAATCCCAGGACCCTGGGATCTTGACTGAGCCGAAGGCAGACGCTTAACGTGACTGAGCCACCCAGGCACCCCTTCTCCCTCAATTCTTTGTCTTTTTCCCCCTCTCTGCCTCCTAGAATGAGGATGCTGCCATCTTGGACCATAGTATATGAGGGAGGGAAAGGGTAGAAATATGAACTGAAATGAACTTGGGAGCTTTGTTGAAACAGAGTCAGTCCTTGGACTGTCAGCTTGAGATGACTTCTACAAGAGACTGAGACAAACTATTCTTTCTTTTTCCACTTTCTGTCAATATGATCCTAACTGATAGACAACAGTGTTAGTGCTCACCCATTTCCTGCCACTTCTCACTTCCTTCACTTTTCCTATGAACATGTTTATTCATACTCTTGCCCAAAGAGAAGTCTTAAAACACTACAAAATCACTTAATTGTCCTTGTGTTCCTGAAGTCCAAGGCTATGAGAAATTTATGCATGAGATGCTATGGGAGCTCTGAGATGGGGACATCTAAATAGTAAGAGACTGGACAAAGACCATTCTGGGTGATAGAAATAGCACCTAGAAAGCCACAGAGGCAGTGAATTGCAAGGAGTTTGGCATGACTGGTGTATAACATGGGCAGCTGAGGTTGAAGCTAAAGAGGGAGACAGGGGCCTGATCCTGAAAGGTCTCTTCTATTGTGCTAAGGATCTCTACTCTCTCATTCTCCCTTAGAATGCTCTTTCCAAAGAATAAGAAGAAGAGAGTTTTTTTGGCAACCTACTTACCAGTATAGGCATGGAAATTAAAGCAGCCTCATACACTGACTGGTACATACTGGGCAAATGGAGGACCAGAGCAATGTTAAAGAGGTGGGGTTAGAAAAAAAATGGATAAAAGTATCAGACTCAACCCTGCAAATAATCAAACAGCACCAGGAAGATCACATTCCGAAAATTGTTCTCCTGTCCGGTGATCACATACCTCAAATTCTACCACCAGTGACATATCTATTAACTCTTAACGGAAGTGTTTCTGAGTTAGGATGAGAAGCAACGGTAAGGAGGAGGTAAGAATATTAACAGTTTCTCTGTTAGGGAAGGGTCCTGTGACAGTGGAGAGCAAACAGAAATTGAGGGACAGGGGTGCCTGGGTGGCTCAGTTGGTTAAGCGTCTGCCTTTGGCTCAAGTCATGATTCCAGAGTCCTGGGATTGAGCCCTGCATCGGGCTCCCTGTTCGGCACGGAGCCTTCTTCGCCCTCTTCTCCTGCTCGTGCTCTCTCTCTCTCTCTCTTTCCCTGGGATCGAGCCCCACATCGGGCTCCCTGCTCAGGAGGAAGCCTGCTTCTCCCTCTTCCCCTGCTCGTGCTCTCTCTCTCTCTCTTTCTTCCTGGGATCGAGCCCCGTGTCGGGCTCCCTGCTCAGCAGGGAGTCTGCTTCTCCCTCTCTCCCTGTCCCCCCCCAACTCATGTTCTCTCTCTCTCTCAAACAAATAAATAAAATCTTAAAAAAAAGAAATTGAGGGACAGAAGGGGTAGACCAGGATGGAAATGGGCTAACTGGAACAACAAGCTGCCGGCCACAGCAGCAGGTATTGGTGAGATGCTAAGGCCGAGAACTACTGCTGCTGACCACATCTCCCTCACAACTGTTTGTGCAGACAGTCTGGCTGGGTAGGAAGGGAACTTTCCCAGTAGACTGTTAAGAAGAGCTGACAGATTAAGCGGAGAGAGGTGTGCAACTGATACCGTAGTGTGGAAAGCAAACACGTTGGCCGCCTTATGTGAATCTTCCTCGCTACCACTCTGCGTACATTTATGTTCCCCAGAGCAGGCTCAGCTTCGCTTAACAAAAGAGGCAGGGGGTGGGAAGATTGTTGGCCTCATGCCCACCTGGGTACCTGCTGGGAGAATTTTGCACATGCTGCTAAGTGCCCAGTGGCACTCAGGGCTCCCCTTTACATTCTTAATTACCCTGAAATTCATCCACATGGTCCTTCTGCCTGTCTGGATCAGTGCTCAATGGCAGCTGGTATTAGAAACCTACTGTGCTCCCAGAGCCCTCAAGTTCTGTCCTCATTGTGTCCTAAGTCAATGAGAGGAATGCGCATCTATGTTTACATGTGTGCGGGCATATACGTGTGCCTGGGTTTATGTAAGCACCTCTTGATTCCAGGCAGTGATCTGCATATATATGTGTATGTTGGGGACGGGAGGGGGGCACATGCTCATCTCGGAGACTTTCTCTTTACTACTGATGATGATTTTAGGAGAGTGTTTTCAACTCTCTCAAGGAAACAGAAATGTTCCAATCTCAATGTGAGGAAGCACAGAAATATTCTGGTAAATAATAATGGATTGTGTTTATCTTTCCTGAGAGAAAGGAGGCAAACATTGTTTCTGAATATTAGGGCAGAGTGGAAGGAAGTGAGGTTGAAGGTGTTTGGAGAAATTTTTGAGTTGGAATCACTTCACCCTCCCTGCACAAATTCCCCACACCCCCCCTCCTTCTGATTTTGTTTTGAAAGGAAGCCTTTGAAATGCGTATTTGTATGGTGTGTAATTTTACACACACACTCCCATATGCCCATATATACACATTCATGCATTAGCATGCGTACTCAGTACATACAAGATGCAAGGTGTTTTTCTAGAAACTTTGGGGGATGGAGAAGTAGCTTTCCATCCATTCTAAAGACCTCAAACTCTGTTGATGAAGAAAATCAGTGGAAAGCCTTAAGTGTTAGAAGCCAAATGGCCAGTATGGTCATTATGTGAGGAAGAAGTTCAGAGATGGAGGGAGTCACTCCCATGCTGTGGTCAGGGCAGCCTCTAAGGAGGAGCCGGAGCGTGAACCTGATCTTGAAGTCTGAAGAGACTCCCCTTACAAGAGTGTGTTGCTGAAAACTGCCGTTGGGAAAAATAACGGACAAGGGCAAACCCATTACTAACAGATGGGACAAGTTGCAGAGTTCCCAGAAGCCTTGGGGTAGAGCCTGGCCATTGTCCCTATAGCAAAGAGTGATTCACCTGTTAACTTACTAGGAAATCTTGAACATGAAATAATATGGCAAAATTTTCAAAGAATTATCATGGAATTATTCTATCAGATAAACCTTGATATTGAACAGATAGGCCCACTGATGAGTTCTTTTTTTTTTTAAGATTTTTTAAAAGATTTTTTATTTATTGATTTGACAGAGAGAGAGAACACAAGCAAGTGGAGTAGCAGGTAGAGGGAGAGGGAGAAGCAGGCTCTCCACTGGGCAAGGACACCGATGCGGGGCTCGATCCCAGGACCCTGGGATCATGACCTGAGCCGAAGGCAGTTGCTTAACCAACTGAGCCACCCAGGCGCCCCCACTGATGAGTTCTTTAAAACATGCCAAAAATAATATAAAATGACAAAAGTTTAAGAACAGAGAAAATATTGAATGTGCTTAATTCATTTAATAAAGTAAATAAACTAAATGAAATAATAACCTAAATACATTTAATAAATAAAATGAACACACCTAATAATAAAATGAATACATCTAATCAAAAATCTTACCTATAACACGTACAATAAAACTATAAAAGTCTGTTTTGAATTTATGAAAGTGAATATGAAAAATTCAAAATAAAACACTGATAAGTAGATAACAAACTAAATAAACTAAAAAATAAAGTTAAGCAGTATGGTTAAAAAAAAAAATTTTTTTTTGACATAGAAGACTATATTCCTGAATGTAAGAATCTAAGTTTATTAAAATTCTGTGCCTCTCAGTAAGTCAAAACAAGAAAGGTCACGTGATCATATCAAGCACATCTGAAAAAATTTAGTATCCATTGTTGAAAAAGAAAATCATAGCAAAGTAGGACAAACAGTATTCTTTCTTAGAATGAAAAAGAGTCTTTATCTTAAACCAATGACAAATATCAAGCTTATTAAAATTGGCAGGAGGTGAAGAGGAAGATGCTTACAGAAAAAAGAAGTAAAATTATTTGAAAGAAAGAAACTAAATACTCATAATTTTTAGAATACTTTATTGTCTATTTGAAATCCCTAGACAACGAACTGGAAAAATATTAGAATTAATTAGTGTTGAATCAGGTGGAGGGTTACAAAGTACATATATGGTATTCAATCTACTATAAATATTTAGAAAATGTAACAGGTAAAAAAACCCATTTAAAACATAGCAAGAATATAAATATAAATACATAAAATATACAAGAAGCCTACATTAAAAAACAGAAAAATATAAATCAATAAAAACATATTAAAAATTAAACACAAACTGACAAAGCACATGAAAGGTTATCCTCCAAAGAATAAATCAAATCCTTAATGAATATAAGAAAAAAAAATTCCATTTGATCAGAAGTCAAAGAAAACAAAATGAAAATATGAAATATTATCTCGCACCTATCAAATTAGCAAGAGTTTTGAAAATAATAATACTTAATTTTGAAAAGAATATTGAGAAATGAGTATCGTGAAATCATTTGTTAAAACGGAAACGGGCACTAACATTCTAGAAAGTGGTTTGGCAATAGTTATCAAGAATCACAGAGAAGTTTCTGCCATTGGTCCTGGTAATTTCACTTGTAAGAATACATCCTCATAAAATTATGAAGGATGTCTGAACAGATTATAAGGCTATTCATCATCAGTGTAATTATAATAGCAAAATATTAGAAGCAATGAACATGTCTAATAATAAGGAGGAGTCTGGAATAATTATGGAATGTCCACATGAGGTAATATTTTAAGAGCATTACAAATCATGTTTGCATAAAGTAGTTAATGACATGAGAGAATACTCAGGGTATCTATCTATCTATCATCTATCTATCTACCTACCTATCTATCTATCTATCTATCTATATATATATCTACCTATCTACCTATCATCTGTTTATCTATCATCTATCTATCTATCTACCTATCTATCTGTCTACCTATCATCTATCTATCATCTATCTATCAATCATCTATTTATCTATCTATCTAGCTATTCATCTATCTATCTATCTATCATCTATCATTTCTATAGAGAGAGAGAGACAAAAACTGGAAGGAAACACACCAAAATATTAATAGTTGTAAATCTCTTTGTGGTGGGATTACAGATTATTTTGAAATTATTTTTCCATCTTTCTTCATTTTCTAAAACTTCAAGAACCCCAGTCCCACAGAAAGCAAGGATAAAGAGAACACCATTCCTGAGTATATTTTCTTTTTGCAGGACTGGACAGGACCCTGTCTCCTATATCATGGCTGGCACAGTTGTATTGCCTTTTTCTTTCCCTCTGATTTTCAACTCCTATTTTGTAATTTAAAATGTATAGTTTTTCTGCTTCCCTATTCCAGGATCTGTTTCAGTACTTTGAGGAGTGAAACAAGGGGAATGGGAGAAAAGGTGAATTGTATGTCCCAGTGATTTCCATACTCAATTTTCTTTGGTTTGAGTGCAGACCATGTCCATAGCCTGGCCCTGGAGCCTTCTCTTCTGAAGTTGGATTTGTTCTTATGTGTCTGATTAAACAGCTCAACAGAGAATGCTCAGGACTCAGTGACTGGTCAAGCTCAGAGCTCCTGGGACCTGTAGTCCTTCTTAGCCATACGTCAATGCTGGGTACAGAGCAGTGACACTTGAGAGAGGAGGGATGGGCAAATCCGACTACATCTTCATTCTCCACTTACTATGTCTAAAACTTTGCTTGGAATCTTGAACATGCTCAGTGTTTAATGGACTAAATAAGAGGGCCTTTCTTATTCCCTGACATTCTTCTAGCTATGAAGCCAGATTCTTTCTCTATAAAGATTAGTTACTGTTTTTGTTTTAATCATTTCAATTTTTGACATTAAAACTACATTTCAGTTATAAAAGTTTAAAGGGGAGATCCACAAAACTACCTTAAATGTCCCCTTTCATCATGAGAAGAAAAAAAAAAGAAAGAAAGAAAGAAAGGTCATTTATACTTGACATAATGCTACTCTGATAAGCCTGAAGAAATGTGAGTCAGTGCAGAACCATTCTCTCAGCTCAGAACAAAAAACTTCATGGAATTACAATGCTTTTAATCCAAGGAGTTGGGTGTTTGGCATTCCACAGGGCTTTGTGATGTCCTACCAACCAGGGGGGCCACTCATGAAAACAGCGTATTATTGAATTGTGGGTCTCAGCTCTATTGCGCTGATAAAGAGCAGTCAATTTTTATTAAGACCCTTCTTGATTAGAGAATGGGCTAGCGGATTAAGGTGTGTCTGGGAATGTTTTAAAAATTGATGTAAATTACATTTAGTCCTGGGGATTAAGGAGAAACTGGGTGTTGAAAGTTTTTGTTGTTGTTGTTTATTAGTCTGTGTGTGTGTAAGACAGAATTTAACAGTGTAGCAATTCTTGGAACTAATGCTGAAGGAGAATTATAACCTGTTACCTCTAAGTGTGCTTGTGTGGGACTAGGTATGTGTCCATGTGCCTGTGATAGTCATTTGTTGTTGGAGGAGGGGTAATTGAGCAAGCAGGAAGCAAGCCGTAGTGCTTTTCGTTAACAGGTGGGGTCACATTCTAGCAGAGTTGACTGGTTAGAATCATGGATTGAACACTAAGTGTTGCTTTCTTTCCTACTCCAGTCTCAGCGCTGCATCTGCCCTCCTCCCTCCCTCTCCCTTTCTTCCCTCTGTCCTTCCCTGTCTTTATAATATACTGTTTTGTTACATAGTTCTAGAGCAGTAAAAAGCTCAAAAGCAATGTTAAAGCCAGCTGTGTAACTAGTTGGTTTAATTCTAACAGATCTTGTGTTTATTTCACTTTCTGCTTGACTGGGCCTCCTCACTTTTCTCCCATCTACTTACAAAAAGGAGATTTTTCATTATATGGCCCTATGTTTTTCATATTTTCTCTTAAAAAAGGAGGATTTTTAATTGCACGAGCAAAACATAGTAGCACTATACGGGTTCATGAAGATTTAATTCCAAATTTTCTCTCCCTCCCTCTCCCTTTTTTTAAACTTCAGACAAGAAACTTGAATCTCAAAACAAATGAAGATGCTGTGCTCTTTTTTAGACACTCAGTATAGGAGAAAACATCCTAAAACTGTTAGGAATCTTGAAATACCACCTTCCAGTTCCTTTACATTCAGTGGAACAGACTCTATTAATATTATTGTTGTTAATGCTTGCCACTGTAACAAACCCAGAATTACATAGACTCAAACATGGAAGAAGTTTATTTTTCTCTCAGATAAAAAGATGAAATGAGTGATCCTGATTGATGCACAGCTCTCTTCCAAATCATGACTCCAGGAACACAGATTTCTTCCATCATCAACACGTGGTTTCCAAAACGTCATCCTCAAACTGTCAAGCGAACGGAAGAGGAAAGAAGATGATGAGTGGTATAGGAGAGATGTTTTAGGGCTAGGTCTCAAAGTGAAACCTATCTCTTAGGTTCAAATTCCACTAGCTAGAGCGCAGTCATATGGCCACGCCCAGTGGAAAAGGCAGGTGGGGCATATAGTCTAGCTCTGTGACAAGGAAAAATAGGATAGAGGCTTAAGGAACAGCTAGTCCTTCTCTGTTTTCTTAGCTGAAAAATCCTACTTGCTTAGAACATTTTCACCGATGTCTGGCTTTAGGAGAAAATGTACTGGAACATGGTAGGGAGATAAGATTCAGCTATTTACAAACCTGTGAATCAGAGCACAGCCCCTGTGCAACTCAAGAGTGTCTCAATAAGTAGAAATTTGTCTTTGCATCCATTTCAAATAAAAAAAAAAATCTAGGGCGGTTCTAATGATAGATGAATGGACATCTGGAGATACCTGTTTGGAAACCAAGACTCTGAAGCTGAAGAGAGGAAGAGGATGTCAGGAGTAGGCAGACAAGCATCATTCTGCAAGAAGGTACCACCTGCGGGAGCACTAGAAATCTGGCATATTTTTCCAGCTGTTGTTTCAGCTAAGATCTAGGATGTTGACAACTGTCATCACCATAGTATAATAATGATGGCAGCCCTGGGGTTAAAAATTGAAAGCCCGAGCAAAGTTGCATTTGTCTGTTCCAAAACCTGTATTATTTCCGTCTATCATTTCGCTCCAGTCAGGCAAACTGATTTATAAGTTATAGCCTCCGAGCCTCAATTAATTTCACTTACGGCATTTTTACACTTGTACAATAAATGTTTGAATTAAGACATTTCTTTTCTTCTGAAATTGAATTGCATGTTAACTGGTTATTGGCTGTCACTGGTGGTCCACACAATTACAGATAAGAGCATCGATCTGGCAAGAAAACAAATTGGTTCCTAAAAGAGGGCAGTTTGGATTTGACAGCTGCAGATGATTATGTGTCTCTCTAATGGATACTGTGTATTACCATCGGAGGGGTGAAAGATCTGCAAACCCCTTCTCTTGGTTGGCCATTTCTACCGAGACTACTTAAATCGGCCTACCCCTTTCAGTGCACAAAGGCTGAATTCACTGATAGGGAACAGTGCCCCAAATGATCTGAAGTGCTGTTGACTTACTGATATCTAGATCATACCTTGAGATAGAGAAGCCTTCTTGATTCAAGCAGGTAGCATTAGAAGTGAGGTTGGTTTCAACTACAAATGCCTGACAGGGCAACAGGCATAAACAACCTGAGCCAAGCATGACAAAATACTGCCCTGGGATGCTGGACCATGAAGGGTATTACCTAGAGGTTTCACTCTATTGGAAAGAGCCCAGATTTTGGTCACTCTGGCTAAAGGATAGTTAGACGGTTTGCTCAGCAGGTGGTGTGCTGGCTTTTAGGGACTTGATTTGAGTTCAAACATTTTGGGGGAGAATGATTTAGGTTCTGGCCCTATCCAATGACCTCAATATAGAGACAGGACCCCCTGCTTCCTTGTCATGAACATCAGCAACTTGACCTCTGCACTCCTTCTCTATCCTACTCAAGGTAGGAGGCCTTTGGTGAATAGCTCAGTACTGCCAATCAAATATCCCAACTGCCCCCAATAGAAGCCATTTTGGGATAGGTTCCTTTGATTTTTAAGAGTCATCTATACAACTCCTCCAGTGTAAGATGATCTCATTGTAAAAATCTCTCTGTCCCCAGGGGAGTGATAAGCAATATTCTCTTTAAGAGCTTCAGGTCAAAGTCCAGATTCCCAGCTTTATTCTGGCTCTGGGTATATCTAAAGGAGGATATTATGTTCCAGGGGTCAAGCTTTCAGATCTTACCCCATCGAGAAGATAATAAAAAAGCACTTGTAGTTGGATTTTATTCATCATTTATATAATCACTGAAATTACAGATGAAATAGGCCATTATGTCATCCAGCTTCCCTTGCTAGCCAGTGTGTGTATATTTTTCTTTTATAACATCCCATAAAAGCATCCTACACAGGGTTAGATCATAATAATCTCTTGGCCATTTGTGGCAAGTGCAAACTATTCCAAATTAACTGTATTTTTGCCCGATTCCCATCTGGAAGACTCTTGAAATTGCTCAGTCTGAGCAACCAGGCATTTTGCTTCATCCCCCACATCTCTGTGATGCCAGCCTAGTCAGCTCTGCCTGGACAGTGCGTCTAGGACCCATGTCATTACGGGCTCTGATAGAAGAGACTAGAATGTTTCCCTGGTTGTATTTTTCAAGCAAGAATGTGTGGATCATTGGTGGGGGACTGGAGGCATGTTCTTAGAAAGTCGGAGTTCTTTATGAGAAGTTTTCAATGTTGTATTTTTATTTTGATGATTTCAAAAACACATGGGAGCATATTGTGGAGCACCTGGAAGACCTTCTTTTAACTGAACACTGCCATGTAATTCCAGTGCCCCAACTACATTTGCATTAGGGCCAAGTAGTACCACCTTGTCTCACCAATGAGAAAATCGATGAGGTAGAATTCACTTGCAACCTAGGGAGCTAGAATTCACCATGCCCTAGGGGACATCAAAACATGCTCAGGAAACTGTGGCTTCTCAGAATTTGCATCAAGAGCAGTGCTAGGGGATAGAGTCTCTGCACAGCACATGACAGCAGAAGCAGACCAAACTCAAAAGCTATGGTGCCCCACAGCCCTCGGAACCATACTCACATCATGAGCAACAATTCGTTTTTATCAAACTGTCATATATCATATGGAATTAATGGTGATAATTCCATTATTAATTTTTAAATTTCGTTTGCATTTAATTTGCAAATTAATTTTGAATAGGCCTGTGCAATTAAATAAAACATTAAGTACAATTTTAAAAGAAAAAGAATTGAAGTCAACCTGGATCTCCATGGGAGTTGTTTTTCTCTAAAAAGACATCCATCCATACATTATTTAAGTTGAAGAAATACTGCTTTATAGGATTACATTGTGTCTTTCTAGAGGCCACTCTCCTCAGTCTATTTACATCTCCATGGGCTGTCTACAGAAAGCACCTTTTCCTGTATTCAGTGAATTGTGAAGCCAAAGAATTGGATGACACTGGACCCTATTTAAGGAGGAGGAAACTTGATTTTCTTTTATTTTCCCTGTTCTGGCCGCATCCTTAGAGCAAGACCTCCCATGGACCTTTCTGAGCAATTGCCCACAAGTATTGTGGACTAACAAAAATAGATCAGTTGTATATGCCCTTCCTAGTTGCAGCCTGCTGACCTCTGATGGGAGCAAGTTACATAGTAGCACAGCTTTTGATAACGACTTGTCTCACAGGAAGTGTTCAATAAGCTGAAAGAAAGAATAAACCCAGGTCAACAACAAGAAGCCATTAAGACATGAAATAGACATTAGCAATTTGTTAGTTGATCAAAGAATAATCCGGTAGGATGGAAAACATCCTCCAAAGCAGTCTTTGGAAAGTTCCCCCGATGCACAGTCTCTTGAGTGTGATTCCCAGTGCCCTTGGTGTATATTAAGCTCCTTCTTTCGTGTTATAACAACAGGAGAAATCTAGTCCACTAGTCCTCTTAATTGTTCCCCGGTAGAAATCCCCTAATATGTCAGAGTAGGTGGGCTTGGAGGGAGTGAACTATATGGAGATTTATCTAGGCACATAGAATAAAGTAATGAGCAGAAAGGTGCTCAAGGGCGCTGTTGGGAAGGAAGTATGGCTAGACCCAGAGAGTGTGAGAGGAAGGAGGAAGATAGGGAGGCAAGAGGCTGTGAAAGATCACATTAAAGCCCCTATAGTGTGTTCTCTTTTCTTCTTAGATCCTTCTTGATGATAAGATATAAAGAATTTGATTGAGGTGGAGATGCCAGGGACAGTCATCCTCATCCTGGTTTCTCCCTGCTTTCAAAAGTAGCATGGTGTACAGGATGACTTCTCTTGAAGAAATGCCTTTTCTTCTCTTCCACTGAGCACCCAGCTCTGGGTGGGAGAGGACATCACCCAGTGAGTCCCAGCTGGTGCGTGGGACTGGGTGGCTCTTGAAGGATGAGGCTGCACAAGAGCTGGACCCCTGTCTGACAGGGGGCAGATGGAGCTTTATCTCCAGCCTGGGAAATATCTTTGGACAATTCACTTTTTCTTTTTATGCCTCAATTTTGTCACCTATAAAATAAGGCAGTGATGCTTTAATTTTACTTCTGGGGTTATTATTGGGATATGTCTATCCTTAAATTACTTTGAGCTTTATGGAAGAAAAAGCCCTCATGCAGTTCTTTCTTCACTATCCAGTTTATGGATTATTTTCATCCTATGTTCTTTGGCTTCCCCCTCTTTATCCTCTACCATTGGGAATATTACTAAATAGGGTTTTCCTCTGATATTTCTCTTACATTCTCAGGAATTTTGTCACTAAGAAAAACACAGACTCGATGTCTGATGATGTAGGGAGTTAATTTCTCTTTTCTTCCACTTACCAAAGGGCTTAATCTGTGTGACTTCATCTCATTGAGCTTCTCTTTTCTCATCTGTAAGTTGGGGCAATGTAAAGAACCTTCAGAATTGTTGAAAGGAATAGGTGTGAATCAAGTGTGTAAAGGGCCACTCAAATGCCAGGTACCAACAATTGGCAGTTAACTGACCAAAATTTCCATTCGGAGCCATTAAACCAAGAAGTCCTATTTTAATTGGCTTTATTAAATCATTTTTGTTGCCCCCTTGATTCTGTGTTTTCTGACTCTCCCTGACTCAGACATGGCCTCAGGTGGGAAGCTGGAGATGCCCCATAATGTCAGTCCCTCACCCTTTCTGATGGAGTCTCTGTCAAAACTGAGACTCTTGGGGCAGAGTTAATTTTTCTCCTTTGCCTCGATAACATCTTAAGCCTGCCTTTGTAAAAACATTTATGACACTGACTTATAATTACTTGTTTACCTGTTCATCTCTCCCATTGGACAATGAACTCTTCTAAGGGCATATAGACTATTCCCTTGTAACGTCCAGAGCTTAGTACAGTGTCCAGTGCGGAGTAGATGTCCATTACTAAATGAAGCATTGCTACTAGAATTTTCTCTCTCCCTCTCTTACTCGTTACCCACAAACACCCTGTCCAGACAGGCAATGTGGTCATGCCTTCTATTCTGAGTTCAAACCCCAGCTGCTCCCATAAATCTGATTATGCTCCAAACCTTAATCAACCTCTTACCTAACACTGCTCCAGATCCCACGTGGAGTACAAACTCTTTTTTTTCCCTTTTATTTAAATTCAATTTAGTTAACATACAGTGCATTATTAGTTTCAGGGGTAGAATTTAGTGATTAATCAGTGGCACATAACACCCAGTGCTCATTACATAATGGGCCCTCCTTAATGCCCATCACCCTCCTCTCCAGGGACCCTCAGTTTGTTCCCTATAGGTAAGAGTCTCTTATGGTTTGCCTCCCTTTCTGTTTTTATCTTATTTTATTTTTCCTTCCCTTCCCCTATGTTCATCTGTTTTGTTTCTTAAATCCCACATATGAGTGAAAGCGTATGGTATTTGTTTTTCTCTGACTTATTTTGCTTAGCATCATAGCTTCTAGTTCCACCCACATCATTGCAAATGGCGAAATTTAATTCTTTTTGCTGGCTGAGTAATATTCCGTTGTGTACATACACCACATCTTTATCCATTCATCTGTAGATGGACATCTGGGCTCTTTCCAAATTTTGGCTATTGTGGACATTGCTGCTATAAACATTGAGGTGCATGTGCCCCCTCAAATCACTATTTTTGTATCCTTTGGATAAATGCTTAGTAGTGCAAGTGCTGGGTCATAGGGTAGTTCCATTTTTAACTTTTTGAGGAACCTCCATACTGTTTCCCAGAGTGGCTGCACCAGTTTGCATTCCCACCACCAGTATAGGAGGGTTCCCCTTTCTCCACATCCTTGCCAACATTTGTTGGAGTACATACTCTTTTTTTTTTAAGATTTTATTTATTTATTTATTTCACAGAGAGGTGGAGAGAGAGGGAGAACAAGCAGGGGAAGCTACAGAGGGGGGCCTGCTCAGCGGGGGGTCTGGCGTGGGGCTTGATCCCAGAACCCTGGGATCATGACCTGAGTTGAAGGCAGACGCTTAACCGACTGAGCCACCCAGGTGTCCCTGGAGTACATACTTTTGATGGTGAGTTCTAATAGCCTGTATGTTCTGCTCTTTGGGCATTTTTGAGGAAAATGGTAGAAGCGTTACACCTGTGAAAAAAGGAGGAAGGAAAAAAATAAAAGAAAAAAAATAAAATATAAAATATAAAAGATAGGCCCAGACAACAGTGGGAGAGTTTTAGAGGGAATGTTTGTGCATTTGCTCAGCAATAAGAAGGCTAAATGAAATCTACAAAAACAAAAACTCTACTGGTAGAATTTAGCTCATCATATAGCCAAGTGTTTCCCAAAGTACCTTACAGAGAAACTAGCTCTATTGATATTAATAGGTATCAACTTTATTTATTTTTTTTAAAGATTTTATTTATTTATTTGACAGAGACATAGAGAGCACAAGTAGGCAGAGCAGCAGGCAGAGGGAGAGGGAGAAGCAGACTCCCCGCAGAGCGGGGAGCCCGACGCGGGGCTCGATCCCAGGACCCTGAGATCATGACCTGAGCCAAAGGCAGATGCTTAACCAACTGAGCCACCCAGGTGCCCCAGTAGGTATCGACTTTAAAAAGTGATCCAAGTTTAAATGAGTTTGTGAGACAGCATGTTACATAAAGTTAAACAAGTTTTCATACCCTAGAACACCTAGTAGCCTTTTATATGACAATGTGGCTTAAATATCTTCAAGGAGGAATAATCATACCACTTTGAAAAGCTTTTTGATCACCTGCAGTTAAAGAATTCCATAGGATTAAGTGTTCCTTAGGGCACATTTTGGGGAATGTTGCCATAGAGATATGTATTTGAATTTTATCAAGGCATTTGACAACTGGTTCCATGTAATATGGAGTAACATGGACCTAATGACAATGTAATTAGGTGGGTTCTTGCCTGATTAAACCACTGTCTTCAAAGGGTTTGATTAATAGAAGACTGGCAAGCTGGGCAAATTGTTTCTATTCATTGGCCTCCAGGCTGTTCATGTCCCTATCCTGGTCAACTCATTCATAAACACGACATTTTACACATTGCTTCAAAAAACAAATGCTAAAAATAGAGGCTCAAATGACAAACAGTAGTCTGTAATGTTCAAGGATTTTAGTTGTCCCCAAATTCATTATGAATTAATGTACAAGGTAGTTACCAGAACATATACTTAACCAAAAACTACACTGATAGTTAGTTAGCGTTATCGGAACAAGGGAGATACGAATCCAATTGCTATGTGCCCTACCAGACCCCACATTTTAGTGGAGACATTCATAAACTTAAATGTTTCTATGGGAGAATAGCAAAGATAGTGATGGGTCTGGAAGCCACATAATAGGATACAAAGCCAAAGATATTGAGAATGTTTACCCTGGAGAAGAAAAAGCTTAGCGGGAGGATATAAGGTATATTTTTAAATATTTGAAGGGTTGTGTGAGGAAAAGACAGTGTTATGGGCTGAATTGTGCCCTCCCTGCCATTAGAACGGCAATGCCCCCCCCATACATACCTCTGGTCTCACTGAACAAACTTGGCATCAGTCTTGACTGCAAGTAGGTTTGTGTTGAGAACTCTCAGGAAACCATCTTAACTCCCAGTACTTCAGAACATGACTGTATTTGGAAATAGGGCCTTGAAAGAAGTAATTACGTCAAATGATGTCATTCTGGTGGGCCCTAATCCAGTATGACTGATGTCCTTCTAAGAAGAGGAGACTAAGACATAGACACACACAGAGGGAAGAAAGACGTAGGAAGACGCGGGGAGAAGACAGTATCTACAAGCCAACAAGAGGTGCCTCAGAAGAAACAACCCTGATGACACCACGAACTTGGACTCCCGTTTTCCAGAATTGTGAGAAAATAAATATTTTTTGTTTAAACCTCCTAACCTGTGGAACTTTGTTATGGCAGCCCTGGCAAACTAATGCAGTGAGCGTACTAAATCCACAGGCACGAAATGGGCACTAACTGAAGATTTATTGAGTATACGAATGGGTATGGACGGTCTTCACTTCAACCCTGTGATAAGATAGGCATTCACATTGGGTGCCTGGGTGGCTCCATTGGTTAAGCGACTGCCTTCGGCTCAGGTCATGATCCTGGAGTCCCGGGATCGAGTCCCGCATCGGGCTCCCTGCTCAGCAGGGAGTCTGTTTCTCCTTCTGACCCTCCTCCCTCTCATGCTCTCTGTCTCTCATTCTCTCTCTCGCAAATAAATAAAATCTTAAAAAAAAATGAGATAAACATTCATGTTTTTACTTTACCAGTAAGTTTGTTAAAGTGAAGTGGCTTACCCCAAATTCACAGGTTGGGTATTCAAAATGTCTCCCGATTCCAAATGTTTGGCTCTTTCCCCCTCTGGGTCGCAGCTATCTCTACTGGTAAGATGTGCCTGTGCTCTTTGGGACATTAATAATCTTGATTTTGACCTTCTGGATATGACTTCCCCATTGTAATTTGGGATGGAGATGGATCTGAAAGAATAGGGATATTTCTAGATGGTAATAAGAAAGAAGATATTACCATTTGGCCTGTGCACACTACCAGATTCATTTTTCAGGAGATACTATAATGCAGGGTGGGATGGTTTCCTGAGAGTTCTCCATACAAACTTACTTGCAGTCAAGACCGATGCCAAGTTTGTTCAGTGAGACCAGAGGTATGCATGGTGTGGGCATAGCCATCCTAGTGGATTTGGATCTGCTGTCTGCGAAGACGCTGTCTTCTACATACTTATGCCAATCAGAAATTAGACCTTGGGAGTTAAGGATATATATGTAGGTGTGGGGATTCAGGAATGAGGAAGAGAGTGGGGGAAGAGGAGAGATAAGGTGGCACAAATCATGGGCAAAGGAGTATGACAATCTGCCTAGGCCATGTGGCTGACAACCCGCCTGACGCTTGTTTTGACTTTTCTCTAACTGCACAACCGGCGCATGCAGATGACTTTACATCTCATAGCAAAATGTGCGACAGCAACGTGCTAAGCAAATGCAAACAAAAATATGCTTCCCCCACTCCAAACAAATCTCTCACACATCGTGATGATGCCATGGCATGGCGAGAGACGGGAGAGAGAGACCACCAGGAACCAAATTTGCTCATTGTTTCAACTACTCTCCAGGATCAAAATATGTGCCCCGGGACACCAAGGTCAGCTGCCCTGGATTCCTTGCTGTTAGGTGGACACAGCATGCACTTTGATTTCGCCCATTCATGGAAGCAAGGAAGCATTACCCATCCAGTCTTCTCAACATTCACTGTGCACCTGCTGGGACCCAGGCATGGCCAGGCACTAGAGGCAGCACCATGGAGGACACAGAGACAAGCCACATGCTTATCCCATTTTTTAGGAGTTCTTAGTTTCTCTGTTTTTGCTCATGCATGTCCCTCAGCCTGGGATATACTTCACTCTACTTTCTCCCTAGGGCAATCCTTCCCATTCCTTAAGGGCCAGCCTGGAAGCATTTCCTTTCTCCTCTTTACCTTTCCTCCCCAGGGTGCTTCTGCTCTGAAGTTGCCCAGTACACTTGTGATAAAAGCCCTGCTGCGGCCCTATTCCTTGTGCCTTTATTTTTCCCGTCTCCCCACAGCGTGTAGGACGCCATCTTCCCTCGTTCTGGGAAAATTCTAACAGGAGGAAGCATATTAGTGGCCTAAACCTCATAAAAGGGAGTCATAATTAAGTTTGTATTTTTTGCATTGAAAATCTCTTCTGGTTCAAGTACAGCTGCAGGGCTCCCATGTGCCTTTCTCAAAAACTTTTTACCAAACCAGAATGATGACAAGGAGTCATGTTACATTCTCCTCTAGGGTAGCATAGTATGGTGGCTTAGAGTATGGGACTTGAAGTCCAGATTTGGCTGGATTCAAATCCTGCCTCGGTCATTTATTCAATGTGTTACTCTGTGGGAAGATATTTAATATATTTGTGCTTGGGTTTTCCCATCTTTCAAATGGGTATAGTAAGAGAATATATTTTACAAGGTTGGTGTGAGGATGAAATGTGTTAGTACGTGCCGTTACCTGTAATACCGTATAGCACTTAATACGTGCTCAGGTGACGCCGGTTATTCGTTATTCTCCACATAAAATAATTCCTACCTGAAGCTTGCTGGTACTTTCTTTTTTTTTTTTAAGATTTTATTTATTTATTTGAGAGAGAGAGAATGAGAGACAGAGAGCATGAGAGGGAGGAGGGTCAGAGGGAGAAGCAGACCCCCC
>NW_022589741.1:17467617-17735234 GCF_004348235.1 Phoca vitulina
AAAGATTTTATTTATTTATTTGAGAGAGAGAGAATGAGAGACAGAGAGCATGAGAGGGAGGAGGGTCAGAGGGAGAAGCAGACCCCCCGCTGAGCAGGGAGTCCGATGCGGGACTCGATCCCAAGACTCCAGGATCATGACCTGAGCCGAAGGCAGTCGCTTAACCAACTGAGCCACCCAGGCGCCCCTCTGCTGGTACTTTCATATCAGGTTATCTGAATTCCTTGAGGTTCTATTTTACAAAAAACCTACTGCTGGAATAGATACTTTGAGTCCTCCTAGTATTTTTGAAAAGTAAGTCATTTGAAGTTAGAACTTAGAACTGGGGTTTCAATATTTTGACCACTGTTGGATACCTTACCTGGAAGAAGTCACTCAACTTCCCTAATTTTCTGTTGCCTCAACTTGAAAGGGAGAGGTGATCATATAGCCCTCACCAGGTTGCCGTAAGCCTTGCGTGAGTGTGGTGAGACTTGAGTTAAGTAAATAACATGGAAGTGTCTAGCATCCTGTGTGACCATTTTAATCAATGTTTGTTCTATTTTTTCTTTCTTTTTTTTTTTTTTTTTGAAAGACCTTTGTGGCCACTGAATCTGATCCACCTGGGATGAGCCCTGAGCACTTTGATAGTGCCCAAGATGGTGACAGTAACTTTGATGGTGGCTTTCAGTGTGCCAAGCGTGATCACATGTGCACACACACACACACACACAGAGATCTAGATCTAGACATAGAATCATTTAATCCTCGCTATAGCTCTATGGAATAGTACTATTATGATTCCTTTCCTAAAAGGTGGAAGCTTCTCAGGCTGGGGCTGCTACTTTGGGTCTGCTCCTCCATCTTTGTACACCTATTCCAGCTGCAGCTCCGTTGTCCCTGAAGACTGAGTCGTGTCCCCAAAGCCCAGCTGGGGGCAGGCCTCACTCATAACAGCATTCTTTTCTCTGGGGTGGACCCTGCGTGTTGGGCTTTTGTGTTGAATGGGCTGATCTCAGGACCCCATTCTCTGCCCTCCCCTCCTTCCAAACGCCCACAGGGCTGGGGCTCTGGTGCTAAGAATTGCTTAAACCATGCTCTTTGACTATAGTGTCTTAGGTGGTCTGGCGATCTTCTGTCGAGTCTGCCTCTACTACCAAATTAATCTCCCTCCTGTGTTTTCTGGCCTAAAAAACATGCCTTTTCCCAGACCCAGTCCCTCCTAGCCTTTGAGGCTCACGTTGCTTGCTGAGTTCACAGCACGCTGCAGGCCATGGGGGTTGGCTGACTAAATGTCTGCATTATCTCGTCCAGGTGCTGGGGTTCTATTTTGTGCATTAGTGAACCAGAAGTGACCAAAGTCGTTTGCAGGTCCTTAACTCATGAATAAAATTATTCAGAAGATACTCATGTAAAAGAGAGGTGCATTATGTTTAGCCAACAAGTGACCATGGAAATAGAGAGTGTAGGAAATAATTGAGTTTTGCATCTGGGTTCTTCAGGAGGCTTTGAATTGGATTGCCCTGCAGGTGGGAAATATGGGAGCGTCGTGATATGACACCACCTCTTGACTCAGGAACATGGATTGTCAGGCGACAGAGGGAACCCTGATCAACCGACGTTGACTCTCGGTACAGAACTGCTGTGGAAACCATCCAGAAGAGACAGCCAGTGTGCCTTACGGTGAGGCTTTTTCTCATTGCCTTTGGAGAATGAAATCCACACTTCTTTCTCAGAGTGGTCGATTTGAGTGAAAGTCAACACGAGGGAGACATGGGGTTACTTTCTAAATGGAGTAAGAGGTGAGTCAAGGGGAAGCAACTTGGACAAAATGGTGGCAGGTATAAAGTAACAAGTGGTTGCTGTCTCCAGCATCCAGCTAAGCAGTCATTTGCCAAGACCCTCACCTCTGACCTGCATAAGGGCCCTCTCACTGGGTCAGAGCAAAGAGCAGCCTCCTGACCATTCATTCCATGTCTCTTGGCTGACCGAGGGAGGCCAATTAGGTGCAGTTGTGATGGAAGTGGGAGGTGAAGTTTCCTCTATTCCACTGACCCTTGGGGTGACTCCATCTGTCTTAGAGGCCATAGGGGTGGAAGGTGGGGGGCTAGCCTCCACCTCGTCTGTCCACAGGCAGCGCTGTGCGCAGTGATTGGTTCTGTCCCTTAGCCTCACACCCTCAGCTCCCTCAGATCTAAGGGGTTGACGGTGCCCTCAGGTCTCCCCCAGATGTAGAAAATTACTGTTTGTCATTTCAGAAACTGGATGTTTGGTGGTGGGAGGAAGAAAGATAACATATAAATACTAGTTATTGGCTCAATGTCTGTTTTGTTTCAGAAGTAGCACTTACACGGGTAAAGGGTGGCAAATGTCAGTCCTACTGCCCACCACCCGCTTCCCACTGCCTGTCTTGTTATCGCTGTGGGACACACAATGAATGAATTCATCAGAGGCATTTCAGATAAATGCTGAAAACTAATTTATCGGTGTTCTTCCAGGACTTCCAACTAGTTTAAAAGCTAACAAGCTTGCTAAATGTTAGGGCTCCCAAAGTACCCTAAAACATATTCATCAACTACCCGAGATTAAAATCAACGTGCTTTACACACACACACACACACACGCACACACACACACACACACACACACACACAATGCCTGTTGCCTTTGCAAACAGGGCATTGGGAAAGGACTATAATCGCATCCTTTCCCTCGATGTCCAGGAACTTCAGCTGCTACAGTGCTACATCAGGTATGTAATGAAAGACAAATGACAAGGAATCTAAACAGAAGAGGGGAGCTTGAGTAACTGTAGTTTTTATGTTAGGGAGAGGCGGAGAGAGAAAAGAAGCATTGTATCTCGGATTAACAGAACTGCAGGATTTCATTAATGACAGCCCAGCTTTTTAGCAAAAGGAAGATAGTTAGGGCAGTAAAAGAGAACATGACTAGAATGTGCTCCGCTAATTGGAAATGTATATTATCTTGGGGCGATGTGTGCGTGGGGGAAGGGGCCGGGGGGAGGGGGAGGAGAAACACAGAGGAGGAGGCTGGCAGGGGAGAACTGGGCCTAGGGCACCCCAGGTTGGGCTGAACCAATGGGGCAGTTAAAGGGCCCTTTCTTGTAGACAGGAACGCTGGTACCCAGAGCCCTCCCTCCCCCATTCCCTTTTAATTCAGTGGCTACGTAGGGGCTTCTTTGATGGCGGCTTTGAAGTTGGTGGCTTTGAGATTACTCTTCCTCTGTGACCTTGACCACCAGCCATGAGGTTAGGGGGGAAGGGGAGGGGAGGAGGCAGGCCCTGGAGTTGGAAAAAGGAAAGGAAGGAGAGGGGAGGGGAAGGGAAGGCCGCCCTGAGACATTTCTGCAGCATTCCATGACTTTCCTGATCACTCTGCAAAGTTGAAATATGATTGCAGCCTTTGCATCGGGAAGGAAAGAAACCATTTAAATGAAAAATTAGCTGCCTTAGCAGGTCAAGCACATAGTTACATTAATGTCGTGTAGAACAATAAATCAACTTCGATCTCCAATTGAAAAAATGCTAATTTAGCTCAGCGATTCACTGATTGTACTTTCCTCTGATAGAAATCTTTTCTTTTATTTAATGCGAAGCCGTGATTTGACAGCCTCCTCTAATGGTGCTTGCAGACTCTCAGCATTTCAGTGGAATTCTGATCATGGTTTTAATATTCCGCACAGCTCTGCCCCCTCTGATTTCACGCTCACACATTAACGAGAGCTGACACTGGAGATTAGACGCAGACAGCTGGAATGCCAGGTCTTTGTTGCAGCATGGACAGGAGCCAACGTCGTTCAACCACAGCCAAGAGGGACCTGGGAAAGTCTTCTTAAGAAGGAGGGGAAGGCGGGGTGAGGGGCTTGAGGGAGGGTGGGAGCGGGGGATGGGGGCAGAAAGAAAGCCAAGGTAGTTTCTGAAGGGCATAGGAAAAGAGATATTTGCAGAGAGCCCTTTTGTCTCTGAAATTCACATTCGAATCAATTCTGATTTATTTCGAGGAAGTGGATCATTACAGGGAAATCCCAAATCGGTTGCAGTATTTTGCTGTAAACTCTGAAAATACAAGTGTGATGCCCGGAAATAGAAATGACTCCCTGCGTCGGCTGTTCCCTAGCTTGTCTAAGAAACAAAGGTGATTAGGAGCTGGAGGAAGAATGCTTACAGAAGGAAATGTGTTCTCCTCTTTGCCTTAAAAAAAAAAAAAATCACTTAGTTCCAGGTGAATAGATGGGGAAATAAAACTAGATTTATGAGCCAGGGCTGCCTGATCAACTAGTGACTACCCAGGCAAGAAAAGAAGTCTTGTAGCCTAACTGCCTTGATCCTAATAAATTGTTTCCTGATACCAGAAATCAAATAAAGATCCATAGTCTCATCTAAACCACGAAGCAACCTGTGCTCAGATAGCGCCCGTCTTGCAAGGGGAAAGGCAGGGTGCTGCCTGAAACAGGGTGCACAACTTTCTCAAAAAGAAAATGACAGATGATCAAGGTTGCAAAGCCGGCACATTAATACTATGTCAAAAAAAAAAAAAAAAAAAAAAAATTTTGCTCTCCGGGGGGAAAAAAAAAATAAAAAAAAAAAAAAAAAAAAAAAAAACTGTTTCTGCTCTCGGGGGAAACCAATTGAGTAGAAATAACAAATGTCCTTCTTGCTAACTGTATCATTAATAATAATCGTACTTTGCATTTTTATGGGATACCAGGATTCTAGAGCCCTCTATAAATATTCATAGGGGAAAGCGGGAGGAGAGAGGTGAACGTACCCATTCCAGGTGCCTGAATGGAGTCAACTGAGGCCCTGGGGCCCTGCAGAGGCTTCCTTGGAGCGAAACAGCAAACAAAAGGCAAAACCCACCTGCTACAGCTTACAGGAGGCCCTCCAGGCACTCTCTGCTGCTCTATCCTTCAAGCATGGCTTTAGTTTGGGGATTAGATGAGCTGAACTGTCTTGTATCACTTTGGCCTATTGCTCTTTTTTGTCCTTGTTCTTGGTCTTGGTGGGACCACAGTCACTGACAGAGGTTGGGAAACTCAACAAATATTTATTGAGCTCTGAACTAGGCAATGTTTTGATTAAAAAGAAGTATGAGTTAGGATGGATATATATATATATATACACATATATACACACACATACACACACTGACATATGATATATATTACATATATCACATATATCACTAATATTTTAATAAAAATGCAGAGATCATATCTTAGTGGTTAAGAGCAGAGCTTATAACAGCATATAACAGAGTGATTAAGAATGAATCAGATGAGGGCGCCTGGGTGGCTCGGATGGTTGGACATCTGCCTTCGGCTCAGGTCATGATCCCAGGGTCCTGGGATCGAGTCCCGCATCGGACTTCCTGCTCCTTGGGAGCCTGCTTCTCCCTCTGCTTCTCTCTCTCTCTCTCTCTCCCTGTCTCTCATGAACAAATAAATAAAATCTTAAAAAAAAAAAGAACGAATCAGATGAATTTGCACATGAATCTGTTCTTTGACTGGCTCTGTGACTTTTAGCATGGTACCTAACTCCTCTCTGCACCTCAGTTTTCTTTTTTCTTTTTTTAAAGATTTTATTTATTTATTTGAGAGAGAGAGAGTGAGAGAGAGCATGAGAGGGGAGAGGGTCAGAGGGAGAAGCAGACTCCCCACTGAGTGGGGAGCCCGATGTGGGACTCGATCCTGGGACTCCAGGATCACGACCTGAGCCGAAGGCAGTCGCTTAACCAACTGAGCCACCCAGGCGCCCTGCACCTCAGTTTTCTTGTCTGCAAAATGGGAATTAAAATGAAATAACCCTTAGCTCAGTGCCTGACCTGTAGTAAGCACTCAATAAAAGCTATTATTGTTGTTGTTATTTTCATATAGTTGTTGGGAGGATTCAATGAGAATACACACACACACGCACGCCTGTGTGCCCCCACACAAACTGCTTGGTCACAGTAAACAGTAAGTCCTGGTTATGGTTCTGTAGCACATTAGAGTATATAATCCTAAAGCAGTCCTATTGCCTTCAAAGTAGTCTCTTTGATAGATTTACACTTATTTCCAAGATAACACAAAAGTGCTCAAAGCATTTTTGGAACTCTTCTTTAGAATTACGGGAAGACTCTGCTGACACAGTCTCCTAAATGTCTTCAAACGTGGCACATATTCATCCTCAGAGGGTGAATTTGTTGGAAGCTACTAAAAGTTGGCCCAAAGTTATATCCAATGACGATGGTGGGCCATCAAGCCGAGGAAACATTGTTTTGGAAGTAATGTGCCTATAAAGAAACTAGACTGGTTTTCTTGTATGGCATATAAACGGAATCTGACCACAATTCCAAAAGAAGCCCATTGAGCAAATACAGCTGTTCCCGACTATACACATAGCCTCCCAAGGAGAGCGCTTAGAAGGGATCATAGCTTCTGATTCATTTGTGGGGGAAAAAAATGGAACTCCTCATTTCATGGTCACACTGCATACTGGCCTTCCTTGTAATGGCTTCTAGGCCCATCTAGAAGGAAGGGCATGCCCAATGCATGCTTCAGATAATGCAGAAACGGGTTCACTTCTCTTGACGTTGCCCTCCTGGCTTGTGGGTGGCTTTGGTGCGGGGTCAATTTGCTCATTTATTTAGAATCGCTTAAGCACTCACTGGGCTTCTGATAAGTACTAAAGATGAGTTTACTAAGTTATGATCCCTGCCCTCAAGGGCCTCACAATCTAACAGGGAAGGCAGACAAAGAGTCACACTGCAGAGAAGTGAGTGCTCTAGCAGAGGGGCATGTCAAGTGTGGGCAGATCCTGGAGGGCCTTATAGATATAGCATGCTCCTGTGTGCACACATTATCTTAGAGGTGATAGGGAGCCATTGATTGTCAAAGCTGAGCAGTAATATGCTCCAATCTGCTTTTCCCTTTTGTTCTATCTACCCTTATGCCTGACTTCCACATCTTTTTTTTTTTTTTAAAGATTTTATTTATTTATTTGACAGAGAGAGACAGAGTGAGAGAGGGAACACAAGCCGGGGGAGGGGAGAGGGAGAAGCAGGCTTCCCGCGGAGCAGGGAGCCCGATGCGGGGCTCGATCCCAGGACACTGGGATCATGACCTGAGCCGAAGGCAGACGCTTAACGACTGAGCCACCCAGGCGCCCTGCCTGACTTCCACATCTTAAGAACTAACCAAATCTTAGACTCCCTGCCTTAGCCCTGAACATGGTTGAGGCCCAGTTGTCCTTTTTCTCACTCTCTCTCCCTTATTAGGGAGCAATTTGGCAGAGAGAGAGAGGAGACCTTTCCAGTGTCCTCCCTCCAGGAAGATTTAGGAGGTGTGATTTATTATAATTTCAATTATAAAAGGTTTGGGTTTGGCTGAAAAAGTTGTTTTTTTGTTTTTTGGGGTTTGTTTTTTGTTGTTGTAGTTAACTTACAATGTCTGAGTCTGTTCCAAGGGCTGTAAACCATGGCAGACTTCCAGTGGCCCCAGGTAGCATCCCCCATAGTCACATTACTTATAATTGGTAATAAATGACTTTGACCAAATGGGAGAGTAGATTAGCTGAATAGAATAGTTAAATGCCTAAAGATGTAGGAGGCTGCAATAGTCTACTTGGATCTGAGTTGTCTACTTGGTGGCTTTGGAGTATTTTAACCATTCTGAATGGTCACTATAATAACATCTCTTAGAAGACTGATTCTCAACCTCAGTATCACACTGCACAAAAGTCTCAGGTGGGTTGCAAGTGTCGGATTTGTGCATAAGTTGCTAAAGTTTGCAGAAAATTTCATTGGAAAAAAATCATGGAGGTTATCCCTATAATGTCACTCTCATCATCTCCTTTCCAAAATGTTTTCTTGAGCGGGAGTGAAAGGAGTGGCTACAGGGAATTAGGGAATCTCTGAAGAGCCCCCAGAGAGTGGGCCATATATGTTAATTTATGTTAATGTCATGTGTGTCCCAACAAAAAAGAGGTTGAGAACTAGTGTGCTGGAAAATGACATTCAGTGTAAACACAGGCGTATCATGTATGCAGTTCAGATGGAGTTTTGTTATTGTGAGTTGAGAAAAGATTACATAATGATGTAGTCTTTCAGTAACTGAGTTTCAAGATATATTCCTTGAGCCTGGTATCTGCTGCAGGATCCAAAAGAACAGGGTAGGTACAAAGCAGTGTACTTATTTGTCCCATTTTTTTTTTTTTTTAAAGATTTAGTTATTTTAGAGAGAGAGTGCGCACAGGAGGAGAGATGGAGAGACAGTCTCAAGCAGACTCCACACTGAGCGCAGAGCCTGATCTCACGACCCTGAGATCAGGACCTGAGCTGAAACCAAGAGTTGGACGCTCAACCAACTGCACCACCCAGGCGCCCCTGTCCTGTTATTGTTTAATCTTCGTTACCTTCATTAGGCCAACAGATTTTCCAATTGCTTTTCCCCTTTGTTTTCCTGTTTGTCTCTGAGTGGTTCCTGGGATTATTAAGGATTATAGTAGAACTCATGAAAGTCATGAGTATAGGGAAAAATATTTGTTGAACACCTACTACATGTTGGTTATATATATATATGCTTATATATAATATATATTATGTTATATATTATATATATTTAATCCTCACAATAATTCTACAAGGTTTTATCCTCATTTTGCAAATGAAGGATTCTAAGACACAAAAAACCTAAATAATTTGTCCCATAAAGTCAAACCTTAGAAATAAAGGAGTAATTTGAATCCAGACCTTTTTAAATCCCCAAACCCTGGCTTCTTTCCTGACTGCGTGCCTTTCACAGGGTTGCTGGGCATGGTAAGGTAGGGTGCATAAATTCTCAGTGGTGCCCCACCAGGCTATAAGGGCAGGATTGGATCCAGTCTAAAATTTAAAGCCTGGGGACCAATTTAAATAGTCAGGACCAAGTAGGGCTCATCCATGACAGCATCTAATGGTATGCAGAGGTCAAACTATGTGAAATTGCCAATATTTGATGATTTTTCATCTATAAAGATGGAAACTTTGTATTGTCCAACCTAATAAAAGTAGCATAATCAGTGCTAAGCACACTTCATGTTTTTCTCACACATGAGAATAAAATAAAAAATCTGGGGGCACCTGCGTGGCTCATTTGGTTAAGCATTAGACTCTTGATCAGCAGGGAGTCTGCCTCTGTCCCTCTTCCTTTGCCTCTCCCCTGACAGGCACATGCTTTGTCTCTCTCTCTCTCAAACAGATAAATCTTTTAAAAAAATCTGCCTGTTGATATAGAAAGAGAAGAGTCACTAACTTTGATCCCCAAAGTTGTACATTCTATGGTTCCAGGACATTCTGAATGGGACAGCCCAGTTTGAGACTTGTGGCATCTACAGAGACAAAGCCTCGTACGATGAGAAAGAAGAGAGGTGACTTCTAGCCCTCTAATACCACTGCAGGCTTTGGGATATAAGGCACAGTCCCTCTGCAACAACGAAAGCCTACAATCACCTGCCTGGCTCTCTGGCCCCACGTCACTCTAAGCCCTGGGGAAGGCTAGTTACCCACTGTTGTGGGTTGAGTTGTGCCCCCCAAAATACATACCTTGAAATCCTAACCCTAGATACTTCGATTGGGACCTTATTTAGAAAGAAGGTTGTTGCAGATGCAATTAGTTGAGTTCACACTGGAGTAGAGTGGGCCCTTTATCCAACATGACTGGTGTTCTTCCAAAGGGAAGAGATACATGGGGAGGAGAATGCCATGTGACCAGGGAGGCAGAAGCTGGAGAGAGGCACCTGCAAACCAAGGAATGCCAACGATTGCAGACAAACCCCGGGAGCTAGGAGAGGCAAGGAAGCAGTCTCCCCTACAAGTTTCAGAGGGAATGTTGTCCTGCTGACACCTTCATTTCAGGTTTCTAGCATCCAGAACTAGGAGACAATAAACTTCTGTTGTTCTAGGCTCCCAGTGTATGGGACTTTGTTATGAGAGCCTTGGGAAACTGTGACACCCATCTTTTAGGCTCTCCATCTATGCTCTCAGTCACGATGATTAAGAAAATAAAATTGTTGGGGTGCCTGGGTGGCTCAGTTAAGCATCTGCCTTCAGCTCAGGACGTGATCCCGGAGTCCCAGGATTGAGTCCCTCATCAGGCTCCCTGCTCACTAGGGAGTCTGCCTTTCCCTCTGACCCTCTTCCATCTCGTGCTCTCTCTCTCTCAAATAAATAAATAAAAATCTTTAAAAAAAAAAAAGAAAATGGTTGTATAAAAAAGCAAATTCTAGATTTCAGAGAACATGGCTCACTAGACGGACTCATTTCTGGAGTATTCTGAAGAGTTCCATTTTTTTTTTCTGAACCTTAAGCTTGGGGGCTACATATGCAGACTGATTTCTTCTTAGCAGAATTTTATTCAATTTATGACAGTCAACCCACATGTTAGATTTACTCTGAGCCTAAGTCACAGCGTAATGAATTTTGGACAAATGGGCTGCCTTCCTGGTGAACAGCAAGGTAAGGGATGTTGATGAGGCCTTCCCTGGCAGCTGTGATGGGCCTTCACACCAACAGCAATTAATGTGAGTTATGTTAAATTGTCAGTGTTATTGGGGAGGCACAATATTTTATGCTATTATCATCATTGGTAACTTATCCAAGATTCATTTATCAGGTTAGTCGATCATCAGCAGGACCCAGACACAAGTCGGCCACAAATAGATTCACCCAGTATTTATTGAGTATCCGCCCGATATAAATCAGACACTGGTCCAAAGACTTTGATTGGATGATTTCATTGACTCTGCACCACAATTCCAATACATAGTTATCTCCATCCAAAAATGATAAAAGTGAGACTCAGAAAGGTGACATGAACTGCCAAGACTCAGTCACTAAGATCAGAGATGAGGACAGAAGAGGGAACAGCTCCTAGGAAGTGCCACACTGGGAGGGTTTGGGAAATTGAAGGACCACAGAGAAGGCTGGGGAGTAGGAATTTGGATCCCAAAACTGTGGGGACAAGAGCTAACAAGAGTCAGAGAGGATGTGGAGAAAAGGGAGCCTTCGTGCACTGTTGGTGGAAATGCAAACTGATGCAGCCACTGTGGAAAACAGTATGGAGTTTTCTCAAAAAGTTAAAAATAGAGCTACTGTATTTTCCAGTCATTGCAGTACTGGGTGTTTACCCAAAGAAAACAAAAACACTAATTTGAAAAGATACACACACCCCTATGTTTATTGCAGCGTTATTTACAATAGCCAGATTATGGAAGCAGCCCAGGTGTCCATCAATAGATGAATGGCTAAAGAAGATGTGATATACACACACAATGGAATATTATTCAACCATAAAAAAGGATGGGATCTTGCCCTTTGCCACAGCAGGGATGGACCTTGAGGGTGTTATGCTAAGTGAAATAAGTCAGACAGAGAAAGACAAGTATCATATGATTTCACTTACATGTGGAATCTAACAAACAAAGCAAATGAATAAACAAACAAACCAGAAACAGACCCATAACTACAGAGAACAAACTGATGGTGGCCAGAGGGGAGGGTGTGGGGGTTGGGCAAAATGGCTGAAAGGGAGAGGAGATACAGACTTCCAGTTTTGGAAGGCATAAGTCATGGGGATGTAAGGCACACACAGAGAATATGGTCAATGATATTGTAATAGGTTGCATGGTGACAGATGGCAGTTACACTTGTGGTGAGCATAGCATAACATATAGACTTGTGGAATCACTATGTTGTACATCTGAAACTAATGTAACACTGTGTGTCAACTAGGCTTCAATTAAAAAAAAGAAAGCTGTTGGCATGAGGGAAGAGATCTAGAGCAGACCTCCCCATGCTGTGGTTGTCAGGGGTCTGAACTTGGACTCAGAGGTCTGTTGTTCAGCATTACCGTCTACTGGCTTTGTGTCTATGGGCTAGACACTGACTCTCCTTGAGCCTCAATGTCGTGGACCACAGCATTGGAATAACTACACCTTCCTCCTCGAGCTGTTCTCACACTTGCCCAAGATGATGCAGGTACACATGTGTAGTCGACATTAGGTCATCAGTAAAATTTAGCTCTATGTTCCCAATTAATTACATCTTGGGCTGGCCCAGACCTGAAGTCATATCTTCCTGGGAAACTCCACCATGCAATGTGCTATCACAAATTTAATATTTCAGAAACAGCCATCTTGTTTCGTTTTTTTTTAAGTGATAAATAAAACATTTTCAAAAAAAACTATAGTGATTTATTCATTTATTCCTCAGACGCTGTTTAGATCCTACACGTACTGAGCATGGTTAGACCAGACATGGAATTATGAGACACTGCTTGCCCTTGAGAAACACCCATCTTTATCCCCTTTTTGAAACATTATAAGGATTTATATTTTTCATTTGTCTTTTCTCATATGTAACTCTACATATATATAATCATAGGGAATATTTATTTTTGTGTTTCAACTGTTTTCTTATCATTATTTCCTGCATGCTTTTCCTTCATCTGTGTGGTAAAAACCATGTTTCAGCCTCAGGGCCTTTGCACTATCACTTCCCTCATCATATATTCTTATGGCTTGCTCCTTAACTTTCCTCAGGTCTCTAATCAAATGTCACTTCATCAAAGAGGCTTCCCTGATCTCTTATTTAAAATAACCCCTACCCTCATACTACTGTGCGTCGTTCTCTTTCCTTTCCAGGCAAATTGACTCTTAGATGGATTGTTATGTAACATGATCTAGTAGGTTTGTTTTCTCATTTGTGTATCATCTGTTTTCTCCATGTTCACCCCTGGCTCTGGCTGCTCGAATGTAATCAGCATGAGGATCAAGACTTTATTTTATTCTCTAATGTGTCCCTAAGACCTGGACCTGTGCCTGCCCCATTGGATGTGCTCAACGAAGGTTCTGTATTTAACATTTCTAGGGACTAAATAATAAATCATATAGTTTTCCTTGTGTTTCCAGAGCCACAAGACATTTGCTGATGAACCTCATCCAGCTTTGTTCACTTTACACTTCCCTCAACATATGGCCAAATTCTATTTTTACATATTTTGGTAAGGATTGCCCCGTCTTCCCTCCCTTTCCTCCTAGCCCTCCTCCCTCCACCACCCTCCGAGTATGTGCCCTCTATATCACTGAGAGAAGGGGCATCTGTTCCATGGCATCTCCTTGAGGATAGACATTGTTTCTTTCCACCTAAATCTTCATTTCCAAGCTACCAACACAAAGGATCTAAAACCAGTTTTGCCAACTGTCTTGTGCTTGCAGTGCTCCCAGATTCCTCACTAATGGCTATAAATGTGCAAAGGAAGGAAAAGTGAAAAGTTCAATGTGCAATGAATCAAAATTGACCTGGTCTCCATTGGTGTCCTTTCCCGACCCCCCACCGGAGACCTACCCACCTTGCTATCATTATCTCTCATTAGAAATGACTCAGGAAGCACAAGGTAAGCAGTTCTAGGATGCCAATCGGATTTGTGGGGCTATGTTAATAACAAGCCACATTTCTACCCGCCACCCCCCACCAGCCCCCTGACTGGCTGTGTAGCAGGACCTTTCCTGGGAAATGTTTAGAGGTTAGCAAGAAAGTAATTAGGGCCAAGATTGCACATCAGCAATATTCCTCTCTTTTCCAATGGCTACACTGTGGACTCTGAAATGCATACCTCGGTATTAAATTAAATCAGAATTTTTAGCTTTTTAGAGTTCGTTTTTGTTTATTTTTGTTTGTTTGTCTGTTTGTTTACATAATTCAAGCTTCTCCTACTACTGTATGGGAGTGGCTGGAAGCAGTCACGTTTATTGGTTCCATCCTTCTCCATTAGGAATTTTCTGTGTATAAGGAAGCATATATATATATATATATACACTATTCTTTCCCTCTGCAAATGGTAGCACACACACCATTCCACATGTCCCTCTTTGCTCTACAATTTATCTTGCAGCTCTTTTCTTCACATATACACTGGCTTTAAAGCCACTACCTAGTACTCAACTCAATGGATGTATCCTATTTTATTTTACCAAGCCCCTATCAAGGGATATTTAATTTGCTCCCATTTTTTTTTTGTAATTACAAACAGTGTAATAAATCATCTCACATATATGCAAGTATATCACCAGGAAAAAGTCATAAGTGAGGTGGAATTTCTAGGTCAAAGGATGTGGGCTCTTTACATTTTGATAGATTATCACAGATGCCCCTCGGTAAACAATCTGACAACACACACTCCCATCCAATTTGGGCAACAACACAGGAGAGGGACTCCTCACATCCTCACCAACCTTTTCATCTTTGACCACCTAGTTGGCAAACATAGTCATTCATGGTTTCCATTCACATTTCTCATATATATTGCAATTTTCATATATTTCTGCAGATTGTCAGTTCATGACTTTAGTCTATTGTTGCTCTGGGTTATTGCTCCTATGACTTTTAACAAGGAACTCTCTCTACAGTAAAGACATTAGCCCTTGGGAATATAGGACTATTTTCCTCAGTTTTGTTAACCTTTACATTTCATTTATATTTAATTTACCATGCCAAAAAATGTAGTTAAATGTATCACTTCTCCATTCTGAGATCATTTTAAATTCTTAGGTATTTCAGCTTCTTCCCTTGTATTTATTTTATTTTTTAAAGATTTATTTATTTATTTTAGAGGGGCAGGGGCAGTTGGAGAGGGAGATAAGCGGACTCTTTGCTGAGCCGAAATCAAGCGTCAGATGCTTAACTGACTGAGCCAACCCAGGAGCCCCATCTTCCCTTGTATTTTAAATGGGATGTTTCCTTCCATTACATTTTCTTTAAACTTTTTTTTTATTATGAAACCATATTTTAAAAGCCGTAAACAATGATTAAACAATTGCCCATGTGTCCACCACTTAGTTTAATAAATGAAACATTACTAATAAAGTTGCAACCCCATACATGTCTCTCTACCACATTCTTCTCATTCCCTTCCAGAAGTAACTATTATCTGCATTTGGTGTGCACCATTCCTATGCATTCTTGACTTTTTCTACATAGGTATGTATTCTTAAACAACACATGGAATTGTTTTGTATGTTTTTAAACTTTACGTAAATGTATTCTTCTGCAGCTTGCTTTTGTCGCTCAATATATTTGTGAGAATTCATCCATATTGATATGTATAATTCTAGTTCATTCATTATGTTGAGTGAGTGGTTCACAATTTATTTACCCATCCTTCTGGAAGTGTACATTTAGGGTGCCTTTTTTCTTTCTGTCTTTTTTTTTTTTTTTCCTATTTAAAACACCAAGACAAGGGACATTCTTGTTCAGCCTGGTACACAAGAGTGTTTCTCTGGGAGTGAAAATGAAGGGTTTTTGGGTAATTTACCCTCAAACTTACCAGATAGTGTCAAATGGTTTTGAAAGTGATATACTCCCACCAGCTAAGAGTTTGAGAGTTTCCTATGTCCCACCCCCCAGCTTTCACCTGCTATTGTGGAACTTCAACATTTTTCTAATCTGAAAGGGTATATGAAAGAGTATCACATTTAATTTGAATTTCCCTAATTATCAGCAAGTTTAAGCATTTTTCATATGCTCATTAACTATCTAGGTTTCCTTTTATAAATGAATTGATTGCTCATATCGTTTGTACATTTTTCAACTCCTTTTTCTTTTTAAGCCCCTTATATTTTTAAAGTATTTTGCTAGGCAGGTTATGTTGTGTTGATTTATGTCTATGAATTACGAATCACACCCGATGGTGGTATGTGATATGGTTCCATGATGACATTATATTCTTCAATATTTTTCCTTCCAGGAGGTGGAGCTTAGTTTCCTTTCCCTTGAGTGTCTAGACTTAGTGTCTCGCCTTTAATGCAGAAGTGATAGCGTGCCACTTCATAAACTAGGTCATAAAAGGCACTGCAGTTTCCTGCGTGCTTGCACTTCCTCTCACAACCAGCTGCTATGATGTGATGACAGTCAGGCAACTCTGTGGAGAGGCCCATGTCGCCAACAGCGAGAACCTGAGGCCTCTTGCCAACGGCCATGTGAGTGAGTCATCTTAGATGGGAATTCTCCAGCCTCTGTCAAGCCTTCAGATGCTTGTGGCCCTTTGACTCTTCAATTAATTACAATCTTCACTTCTATCTTATCCATTACCTTATTTATCTCTCCTCAAAGAGAAACAATTGGAGGCCAGCAAAGCATTAATGTCCCTCTCCAAAATAACAAAAATTCCAGCAATGATAGAAATCGTGGCTAGCATTCACTGAACACTTAGTATGTGTAGTTTCTACATACTTTACATAGATTACCTCGGTTAATCCTCACTGCAATCTTATCAGGCTCTATAATGGATTCCATATCATAATCAGTATGGAAGCAAAATTTATTGGAGTTTTTCCCAGAGTACATTCCAATAATCAGAGTAATACTAGCAATTTTTCAGTCATAGGGCACAGCAGATGTTTTAAATAACCCTTTCACAAGTTTGGCCTTGAATTTCTTTAAACTCCCTTCGATGAATATAATCGTATTGATTCATGTTCAGAAGATCTTGTAGACTTAGCATTATTTCATCTACTAACTTTGAACCACTTAAAAGACAGTAAATTAGTTAGAATAAATTAGGCTAGCTGCTATAACAAACAGCCTTCTAAGCCCCAATGATTTAAAAAAAAAAAAAGCTTATCTTTGCTCATGTTAATTCAAATCAGATGGGCTTGTCAGGCAAATTTCCAAGTTCTCTTTTGAAGACTGGGTTCCTTTCTGTTATGGCCCTGCCCCTGAGTCATTTCCAGTTAATATCTCCATTCAATAGAGAAAAAAGAGGGTGTGCAGGGGTTTTCATGGGGCAGGTCTAGAAAGGGTAGGCCCACTTTTCACAGGCCAGAGTTCGGTCTCCTAGTCCCAGGTACCTTTAAGGAGATTGGGAAATGTAGTTCTGTGCCCAGAAAGAAAAGGAAATGTGTTCTAAGAACCACAGGCTCATCTAGACAGTTTAAGATCCAGCCAATTTCTTATTCAGAATGATAAGAATAAGTGTCCCTTCTAATTTTATTGTTTCCTGTCCATTCAAGATCTTTCATAGCATGACCACCAAGAGGCTCACTGTTTTTTAAATTGAATTCTTCTTTTCAATGCATGTGATGGTTTTAAAGATATGTCTATACTTTCTTTGGTACACTTTCTTCTTTCTATATTTTCCTTCAAGAGGTGGAGCTTAATTCCCCTCCCCTGAGGGTAGGCTGCACTTACTGACTCACTCTGGTGAGTAGAATAGAGTAGAAATCATGCGATGTCACTTCCAATATTAGTTTACAAAAAGACTGTGGATCCTGTCTCAAAAGAATTTCCCATCTTCACCCTCACCCCATTATTTTTCTTTTCTTTTTTTTTTTTTTGCATTATTTGTTTCAGAGGTACAGATCTGAGATTCAACAGTCTTGCACAATTCACCGCACTTACCAGAGCACATACCCTCCCCAGTGTCTATCACCCAGCCACCCCATCCCTCCCACCCTACCCCCCACTCCAGCAACCCTCAGTTTCTTTCCTGAGATTAAGAATTCCTCATATCAGTGAGGTCATATGATACATGTCTTTCTCTGTTTGACTTATTTCGCTCAGCATAATACCCTCCAGTTCCATCCACGTCATTGCAAATGGCAAGATCCCATTCCTTTTGATGGCTGCATAATATTCCATTGTATATATATACTACATCTTCTTTATCCATTCATCTGTCGATGGACATCTTGGCTCTTTCCACAGTTACCCATTTTTATTCACTTACTCTGAAAGGAGCCAGCTGCCATGTCCTGAGCAGCCTTGAGGAGAGGGAAGACAGTTGCTAAGGTGTGAGGACTCAGGTGGCCTATAGAGAACTGTGAAACCTGGCAACAAGCATGTTAGTGATCTTAGAAGTGGATCCTTCCCCAGTCCAGCTTGGAGATAACTGCAACCCCAGCCCTCACCTTGACTTTAACGCATGAGACACCCTGAGTCGGTTGTACCCAGCTAAGCTACTCCTGGATTTCTGCACCTCATAAACTGTGAAATATTATTTATTGTTTAAAACCTCAGAGTTTGGAATGATTTGTTACACAGCAATAGATTACTGATATAATGCATTTTTACAAACGTGTCCTATTTAGGCTCCTTCTCTGCTGTCATACAGGTCTCTCTGGGCATTCTTCCAGAGACGGTATAATGGTTTTAAAAATTTAACATTGTTTCTCTGTGACTCTCTCAGAGCTGATACTCACTATGGGCTATTGGGTCCAGGATTATGTAATCTGTCCCTGGAACCACCTGTTAGTGCCACTGCCAGGTATATGTGGAGAATGTTTTTCTCCTTTCCGTGTGTGAAGCCTGCCTTCCCTCTTAGAGAGGTGCCCCACACGGGGAATAGAGTGCTGATGATTTTTACCTTTGAGTACATAATTGTCTGGGATTAGGGAACACCATTCTCTTCTACTTGGTTATACCTGCATCTCCCACAATTCCATAGATCCCAATTCATTCATCCTTTTAAATTAAGGAGAATCACAGAGATGACAAAATCCATTCTGATTCTGGTCTTTGGGTCATGGAGGGAATTGCCATTTTTTCTATCACATTCTATTAGTAAGCATTTTGTATCAATGGACATATTTCACCTTCATATCAGGCATGCGAGGCCCATGTTTATTGCACCTGTGATGTTGGGTAGGCAGAATTTGACGACAAGTCCTTGACTTAAAATTTCATGCTCTATCATGAAATCTAGAGATTGATGGGCATACATCTCCTTTTTCTTCTAGGGACAGAAGCTGTTATATGCTGTATACCCCAAAAGAAAGAGTCATTCCAGTCAAAACTCAAATAGTCACATCTGTGTGTCAGAGCACAAACTTCTCTAAACCCATGGATGGAAGCTGGCAGGGGCTGAACAACTTGAACTTGGTATATTTTTTTTTAACTCCTGCATAATTACCTTCTCAATTTTTACTTAGGAGTCTCTTAGAACTTTTGCCTTAAAAGAGATCTCAAAGTTTATGAGATATATCCTCTTTAGTTTTTAGATTCATTTATTACGTAGCCTAACTTCTGTAATTAAAAAGTCATATCTTTCTTCTTCAGCTCAAACGGACGTGAGCCGTTCTCCTGAAATGTAAGCTGAGGGCCAGACGTGGGCTGTGACGAGAGCCAAATGGGAACGCTTGTAGAAGTGCATGCTGCATTTCATTTCTTCAAGTCCTTCTGCTTTCAAAATGACAGTGTCCAAATACTTCTGTTGCTTATGGAGTACCATAGTTTGTGCTCAATGCACGTCCTCAATTTCCACCGGCACTGGCATTAGGAGGGCTTGTGACAACCTGGTCAGCAGGAGAGTATTCCATCAAGAGGTGTTCCAAGAGCCGTTATGGAGTCAGCTCAGTACATCTCATTGACTCTTGAAGCTGAGCCTGGGTACACGCCACATGCTGGGAGACGGGGCCTTGATGCGGTCTGACTCTCAACTCGCTCATGAGTTCTAAATACTTGTTTGCCAAATAATGCAATATATGCTAAGAAAGAAAAAAAGAAGAAGAAGAATGTAGCAGGAGGGGAAGAATGAAGGGGGGGAAATCGGAGGGGGAGACGAACCATGGGAGACGATGGACTCTGAGAAACAAACTGAGGGTTCTAGAGGGGAGGGGGGTGGGAGGATGGGTTAGCCTGGTGATGGGTATTGAGGAGGGCACGTTCTGCATGGAGCACTGGGTGTTATGCACAAACAATGAATCATGGAACACTACATCTAAAACTAATGATGTAATGTATGGGGATTAACATAACAATAAAAAATTTAAAAAAAATAAATAAATACTTGTTTGCATGCAGAATACATTTAGAATGATTTTAGGCTGAGAATAAAAAGAACCAATACATATTTAATAAAGTTCAATAGCACTAAATATATTAGTATTGATCTTCAAAGAAAACACCTATTGACTCAGATTTCCAGTCCCTTGAATTGCATTGTCTGCCAACTCCAGCAAGTTTCCTTGCCCTCCATAAAGACCAGCTCCAAAATATTTAGATTAAGTTCTTAAATGAGCATTCTGGTGATGTCAGAGGATAGTAGAAAAGGCCAAAGGAGGGACAGGGATGAAGATAGCCTTCTATCCTGAGTGGAGCCATCAGACCTTGGAAGCAACGGTTTCCAGCCTCTGTACTAGACCATGGGCCATAATTGCAGGGGGCCTCCTGTGTCTAGGGCATGGTGTTGGAATTCCAAGAACAGCATGTGTAAAGACTGAAAGGAGGAGGTATGGTGTGAATGTTCTGGAGGACCACAGGGAATTGGGTCAGTAATTACTTCTCTCTCCTGCGTATGGTGGGGTGAACTGGAGACAATCTCTAAGGCATCAGAAACTCTGCCCTGCTCCTAAGCTAGCTGGGCCTATGCATAAACCCACTAGTCAGAGAGGTGAGTTGTGACTATATATCCCCTGAGGTCTTGAAAGATTGTGTTATCATTTTAGTTTTTTTTTTTTTTTAAGCCGGCTCCACACCGGACTTGAACTCACGACCCTGAGATCAAGACCGGAACCGAGATCAAGAGTCAGATGCTTAACAGACTGAGTCACTCAGGTGCCCCATAATTTCAGTATTATTATTATAATATTCCCAATTCACTTTACTTGTTTCCAGTTTACTCTGATTTTGATGCATTTCCACCAGACTCAGAGTGCCTTCTCTGACAAAAGTTGGCTTTCGTGGCCGCCATAGAGCTAAGCCCCTCAGACCTGCCTTCAAGAGAACTGCCATGAGGAGTGCATCTGATAACCTCCAGCTGCTGCACTTTTGGGTCTTCCATAGCGTTGGGGCCAAGGCCACAGTCTGTAAGGGGAGGCATTAGAACGGGGCTGTCCCTGCCCAGTGCAGTTCTTTCCCAACAAACTTGTACTCAGGGCTCCCCATCAGCCTGGCTGACACCTGCTCCATGCTGTGCTGCCCCCTGACGTCTTCCTCCCTACCCCTCCTTTCTGCTCTTTTCCCTTTACAAGCATCAGACCAGCATAACAATCAGAAGACTGCCCCCCCATTTACTTGTGCTCCCCAACCCTTACCCTATATAGGTGTTTCCTCCAGTAAACCTCCTACATATTTACTTGTGTCTTGGTGTTTGCCTCTTGGAGAGCCTACACTGTACAAGTCCTTTTTCTGACCCCAGCACTCAGAGTCCTTGCTTGTTTTCTCCAAAATTTGAGCCTCATCTCTCTCCAACCCACCTCAGTTTCACCATCCCTGTGAAGATTTTCAAGATTTGCAAGATTTGCAAGATTTTCATCCCAGCTCCAGGACTTCTGAACTCCACATTGACTAGCAGGCTAATCCACCCCCAGGAGGTACAAAAAACAAATAGTGGAGGAGTTGGGCATAACAGAGATCCTAGCAGCCTTCACTAATGCTAGTACCACTAGTGTGGAAGTGTGAACCCACAGTCATTTGCCAATACCCTCATGGATGGTTGTGCTTCAGAATACAGAATGTTTTGGATTTTAGAAAGGTACTATGGTTTATAGACTGAATATTGTGGAGGACACCCAGGGAGTCTGTGGCAGCAAATCAATAATATTTCTGCAGCAAAATGCATGAATATTCACATGAAGTTGGGTAAACCAGAGTTAAAGACACTTTTTAAAAGATAAAAAAGAAATACAAGAGTAATTTCAGATCCACTTAGGTTGGGTTTTGCAGTGAAATAAATTATTTAAATTTTTTTTATTTTCAGAGATTTTTATATTTCTGAATAGAAGGATGAATGTGACCTTCTTGTGATACAATTCCATTTATTGAGCACCTACTTTGTATCAAGCATTGTATTGAGCCTGAGTACTCTACAGGCATGATTTTTTTTTTTAAATTTACTAAGTATCATGAATAGGCATTTTAGCTCCATTTTATTTTATTTTGAAGATTTGTTTATTTTTAGAGAGAGCTAGAGAAAGTGCATACAAGTGGGAGGGGCAGAGGGAGAAGGAGAGAGAGAATCTCAAGCAGACTCCTTGCTGAGCATGGAGCATGACGCGGGACTCGATCTCTTGACACTGAGATCACAACCTGAGCCAAAACCAAGAGTCAGACGCTTAACCGACTGAGCCACCCAGGTGCCCCTTAACTCCATTTTATAAGTGAGAAAATGGAGTTGAGATTTGTCCAAGGCCAAGGAAATAGCAAGAACCAAAGCTAAAATTTGAACCCCAGGGAATCTACCTCCAAAATTTTTTGTCTGACCCCTATGCCACATTGCTTTTCCATGTAACTGTCATCAAGCCCTGCCCACGCAGCCTGATATGATGTAATAAGCCTCTCCTAGAAGTCAGGAGGCCTGGAGCTAGCACCAGCTCCATTCTCTGTTGCTTTTCCTCTTTGAGCCTCTATTTCCTTATATAAAATTGGGGTCAGCAATACCTAATTCACGGGGTGGTTTTAATAAGGATCAGAGTATAAATTAGGTGTGGAAACATTTTGTGATCACACCGTATGGTGCCAAATAAGATGATACCATGACTCTGGTGATGAAGATATAAGTCATTATTATTGCTTATGCTTCAGAAAACTCTTAAGGCTATAAATAATTATTCCCTCGGCAAAGAGATGGGCAGATACTTCATCTTCCTTGAGCAGCTTTTCACTTGAGCAATAAGGAAGAGTTGGGACATTGAGAAGATGTAGGAAATTGGGCCAATTTACAATAGCTGCACCACACCATTTGAATTTAGGAAGGAAGAGCTGTCTGTTCTGCATGGTAATTGCTTCTCTAAAGATTCCATTTCCATGTTCAAGTAAATAATTACACACATACACACAGCAGGGAAGGCAGAATTTGGAGCCTTCCAATTTGAGTGGCTATGATCCCTGCAAGTGAAGTCATTGCCTCTGGAACAAAATTGTTGACAGTTCTTTATCACTGTCGCTTTTCTTCAGAATGTCTGATTTCTGATTTCTCATTAACATTGCCACATCGCCCATTTCATTAGTCTCTTTGTCTGGGCCGGTAAGGGGTGTCTGCTGAATAAGGCAGGGAGATAGGAAGTGGTTCCAAGGTGGGCAGAGTGGGTGGCACAGAATATAAGGCAGAGTCCTTGCTGGAGAGTGTAGAAAGCCTTTGCTGAGCTTTGTGTAGAAAGAGAGGCTGTGCATTTCCATGAATTCAGAGTGTGAGACTGCAGTCAACATCGTTAATTTCAGGTCAGATTGGAAAGATAGACAAGAGGCAGAGAATATTGATGAAGAGCTGTTAATAGACTGAAGCCAATCCTGGGAGTTCCCCAATCGCATACAAAGACAGAGGCAGAGTCTTAATCCAGAGGCAGCAGGCGTGCAGGTGTCCTGGGTGGGGACTCAACATACAAAAGAAGACAACATTCAGGTGTCTTGATGGGAAACAGCAGCCTTGAGTCTTGGATAGCAAGGAAGGTTCATGTAACCCTGTAGACCGACTTGCTGATGCTAAGCAAGGCATGGAAATTAGTGCCACCTAGTTTTGAAATTCAACTCTGTGACATTTAGCTACCCAACTATCAAAATTTCAGTGTATTCATCTCAAAAATGGGGATGATTATTCCTATGCTGGAAGGTTATTGTGAGATATACAAAACAGTTGAAGATGTGCCCAGAACATGGCACATGCTTTGTAAACATTGATGATGATAATGAACTGTTATCATAATCTTCATTTTTTGAGGAAAGGGACAGCCTGCCTCTGGACCTTGTTGGCAAGTCCCCTGAGAGTCGGTTCTGGAGAGAGGTATGTGGCCTCTGGAAATCCATTGTATTGGCAGTGTTACACTAAATCCAGAACTGATTGATTATTTTGTTTTACATCTGAAGATGATTTGTCTGGTTCAATTACTGGAAATAAGCAAAACAAAAGCCTCCGCAATGCATGAGGAATCCTCTCAAAACTACACAAGAAAAGGATGCTGTTGTCTTTTTACTACTTCCCTCTTCCCCTAAAGCCCCTAATCCAAAGGAATGACAAGAGGTAAAACACGCTTGAATCTCATCTATTATTTTTGCTTTGGGGCACATACAAGTGACTACATGTCCAATCAACACTTCTCCCATTCCATCCTTCACCATAGAATGCTCTGTTCAAGAGAATTACAAGAATCTTAGCTCTGAGGAAGTGCTTTGAGGTGAGAAGGGTTATTCTCCCATCCCAGTAAAGTGCTCTGTTGGGCAAAGGAGCTAGAAAGAAGAGAAGACACTTTGCAGCAGAAAGAACAAGAGCCTGGGTGTGTCCAGCAAGTATTTAGCGTGACCTACAATGAGCTAGGCACCTTTGTATGAATGGTTCTGGTTGCCAAGCATGACAGAAAACAACTTGAACCTACTAATGCTGGCTGATATGGACTGTTTGTTCTGTCACTTGCTTGCTGTGTGATCTTGGGGGGAGCTCTTTTATGTCAATGGAACATTGATAAATATATCATTGATTTTATTTATTTATTTTAATTGGGATTAAATGAGGCATTATCAAGAAAGTAACCAGCATGGCAACTGAAATTAGGTATGTCTTTAGCATATGCTAGCTGCTGGACTGTTGCTGGGGGAGATAGTGAGAGTGGTGATGGTAGAAGAAATGGTACCAGTGGTCAGGGGGCTATAAACAGTAGAAAGAGATTTGGAAACAAGTAGATCTCAGCTCTTTTTAACAGAATGGTAGACTCATACATCTGTACTTAGGAAACTAGACTATTGTTTTACAGATGACATTTCTCCAACAATTTCCCTTTATTTCCCTTTAGCATTTAGTAAAGCTCTATTTGAAAAGTGGAAATGATTCCAGCTGTCCCGAGAGTTGGGAGGAGGAGAGGCAAGGAGAGGAGGCTGTGTTCTTGCCTGGGTCAGAGATTAAAGCCAGAACAGTAAATGCTAAACCCAAGCAGGGTGGTGGTTGCAGGAGCCCAAGGAGAAGATGAAACTGCATCTCCCCAGTTGGCAACTTTTCATCCCATGTTGTTCAGCGACTCCCCAAGGACTTCAGGATAAAACTCAAACTCTTGCTCACGATAAGTGCAAGCATCTTCACCATTTGACCTTGCCCACTTTTTTGGTTCTGACTGCCAGTCTTCTACCCTCTGCATCTTCAGGATACAAGGCTGTTTGAGACCTTGGTGTTTGTTCATGCAGCATCTTGGGCCTGTGCACATGATGAACATCAACTCATCTTTTAAGATGTGTCTTGTACCACTTGTTATTGAAGATTTCTTGAACTTCTCTCTCCTCAATGATACTGACCATATCTTACTTGGTGTTCCAAATTTTGAGTATTTCTATCATTACCTGAAACACTTAATGCAATTCTTGTCTCTTCCTACGGAATTCCTTGAAGTCAGAGATAATGAGTTTTACTCATATTTGTATTCTTGACAAAATAAGAGGCATAGTTAATGCTTTTTGAATGAGTGAGGAAAGGAAGGGAGGGATAGATAGGTGGATGGATGGATGACTAAATGAATAAATAAATGGGTGAGTGAATGAATAGGAAGTGAGTGAAGATACAAATGAAAAGATGCTCCTAAAAATGCCCTACAGAGGGACTGGCACAGATTGGTCAATATTGTCCCCCTCCCCCATTCCAGCTCTTCACTGCGCAGAACTTGGAAGTTTCTGAATTATATCTCCATGTGTCTTAGTCCTTCTTTATTGGGAAGTCAGGATGAGATGCAGGTATGAAGAAATAGGTGATGATTTGGTTTTGAATCATACTGTTGCTGAACTGTTAAGAAGACATCCATGTGGAAGTATCAAAAAAAGGTAAATAAGAATGTGGGGCAAGTGCTCAGATGAGAGGCCAAATAGAGAGTACAGATTTGGAAGTCATGTGAAGCAGTGATGATTAAAACCAGAAGAAAGGAGGAGACCACTGAGGGTGAGGGCAAAGAGCAGGAGGCAGGAGAGTAAGATAAAGGCCACTTGGGGATCATGCTGGAACTCACAGCAAAGAGGAAAAGGTAGTCAACAAAAGAAGAGGAGGAGTCCTTTTCCTAGAAGCCAGAGATGAGATACTCAAGAAGAAGGCCATGAGTAACAACGCCCAATGCCAGGAGAGAGCAGATAGGACAAGGGCTGCTAGGAGGCCATGGAATTTGGCAAGTTACCTAAGTGATTGTAGTGGAAGCTAAGTTACGTGGTGTCAACAATTGAGTACATGGGTGATGGAAGAGTGAAAAAGGGAAGACCCCTTTTTAAGTGATCTGTCTTATGAAAGAAAAGAGGAGAAATAGGTTATTTCCATAGACCAGAAAGGGAGACACCTGAGCCAAGAAAGAGTGGAGGTGATTGTGATTATTGGGGATGTTAACAGAGCAGGACTCTATAGGCTCCGGATGGGAGTCAGTGGCACAAGTCAGAGGGAAGAGAGGACGTGGACTCTGCAGAGGAACAAGGAGAAGGACAAAAGGAATAAAGAAATGGAGACGCTCACCCATGGATCATCAGCCCCATTCTCCCCCAAATATTTTAAATTCACTAATTCATCCTAGGGCTCAGATACAGTCTTTAGAAGTGAGAAGCTTCCTTGCACAGTCCCAAATTCAGGTCAATTCTCATGGAAAGGAAAGAGTTACAAAACTATTGAAACTATTGTTCAAAAATATCAAACCAGCATTTTTGTTCATCAATTCAGATTTAAAATTTAATTTCATGGTACAATGAACCCATACACAGTTATATCTATTAAGGTCACCCACTCCCAGTTCATCAGCTTACTCTGAGCATTGATGACTGTAAAACTCTTCAGGAGATAAGAATCACTGCTTCATACTTCTCAGGGCTCACAGTTTTAATGTGAGTCAAGATTTTCTGACTCTAAAATACCCAAGGAAGTTTATCTCCCTAGCTCTCCCTCGCTGCTCCGCAATCCATAGGTTTAACAAAACAAGAAAAAAAAAATTCTGTGAGATTCTCAAAGGTGTGAGTCAAGGAGAGATAGAAAGGGAGTTTCTAACATAACATAATAAAACTAAAAAAAAAAAAAAGAAAGGGAGTTTTTGACTGATCGTTTCATTGCTTCAAAAGAAGACAGATATATTTTGTTGGAATTATCTGCTTAGTTTTTCATTTTAAAAAAATCATCTATTTCTTCTTTCTGCTACTCAAAACACTAAGGCTAGACTCCAACCAGTTTTTATTGTGCTTCTTATTATTGTAATAGTGGATGCTTCATTCATCGATTTTTTTTGGTCCTCCACACAGAGTAAATCTAGAATTTTCCTTTAAGGCAACATGGTAATTAGGCAATTTGGATTTAAATTGGCCTGAAAATATACTCACATCCAAGGTTAAATGAACATGGACACATACACACAAACACACATGTAATACTACCTTTCTATATATATACGCATATATACACACATAATATATACATATTTATGAGTAGTCACATATATGAAATATATATGCATATTTGTGTATGTGTGTATGGATATACATGTGAGACATATATTTTATATAAATATAATCATATATGTATATAATTTATATGTGAAAAGTCATAAGAAAAACCCCACCTGCTCTTCTCCCTATCTTCCCCAGAAACTATGCCTTCAGTTTAATTGTTGAAAATTCAGCACTTTCAGAGATTTAAACTGGGTTAGCAACAAGGCTTAGAGAAGGGGTGAGGGAGGGGAAGAACTACCTCAGAAAAGTTATAAAAGCATAATTATGTGGAACATTGCAGACCTGGAGAGCAGTTGAGAACTGACTCCCCACCCTATCCAGACTATGTTATACTGTCTGAATTCCCTGGATAATTGGCTGGCTCTCCTCCTCTCTTTCTGCTTTCTCTTCAGTAGGGGTGTTCTCTCTCTCTCTTTTTTTCTGTATTAATTTGAAAAAAAAAAAAGCTAAATTCTGATATTTTTTATTATAGGTGAAACTTTGAACCCTGCTTCCCCAATCCAGAATATATATATATTTTTCTCACTGCAGTAAAGATCTAGTAATGACTATTCTGTCATTTAGCCAAGCACATATTTAACCATTTATTCAACCAGTGAATGGTGGTCTAAGCATCTTATTCTGGCAATGAGATGGAAACAAGGACAAATAAGGCCTGTTCCCTGCCCTCAAATAGGACAAAATCTATTGGAGGAGATGGCTCTGCGTATAAATAATTATAACGCCAGGAGATAAATGTTAATGGAAGTAGGCACATGTCCATGTGGGAGCACTGAAGATGAAGCATGTAATTGCGTGGAGATCACAGGGGAAGAAAACTTTTAGCCGAGTGTGGAAGGAAAAGCAGGAAGATACTTGGTGGTCTAGGGGATAAGGGCATTCCAGCGAGTGAGAACAATGTTTGCAAAGGAGAAGAAACAGGTCACATCTGGGGAATTCCAAGTGGTTTGGTACTGAGGAAGAGAGAGTAAAATCATAATTCAGTATAAAAGGCAAAGGGCTAGTTATGGCACGCTAAAAATGTTTTTTATATTTTCCTAAATATTAAAGAAGCAAGATTCTAAACTTACTCTTCTTATCAGTTAGAAACAAGATCTAAAGTATTGAAGTTGACCCGGTTGAAAAGAAAAGAATTAAGTGTCTGTGAAAAGAGTAGGTGCCTGGGGAAATGTTGGATATTAGGGTTTTGAATCTTTCATTTTCTTGAAAGAAATATGTCTTGTTCCATATGGCTGGACATTGTGGTTTAATTAGGCAGATTGCAATGCCGTTATGATAAGATGCCACATTGAAAAGAGGACTTTTCATTGTGGCCAAGGGGGAGGGGCAGTCTGAGCTGGGGACCTCATCACACCCCAAAAGGATGAACATATTTTCTTCCTTTGAGGTGCAGACCACAGGAAAGGCAGCTTCCCAGTTTGGGAAAGAAAATACGATTTCAAGAGCTTAAAACATCAAGTGATTCTTTCAAACTGTATTTTGATGAGGTAAGTGTAAATGAATGAGAAACACATGGATTCTATTTTCCCGAAGATCCATACAGATTTAAAATTAAGGAACAAGGAGCTTGCGGCAAAACATGCTTTAGATTTAATCCAAACATAAATGTTTGAGAAATCATTTGGAATTTTCATGAATCCACATAGAAATTCAGTTATTCATCTTTCTATTATGTGCTCTGTGAATTTCACTCAGAATCCAGGCCTTCTGTGAATACGGTGTCATTTGCAGGGGAATGGCCTAACCAGGCTCAGGAAAACTTAGTTATCATGTTGGGTACACAGTGACCTCAGGCCGGCCAATAAAAACATCAGCTCCTAAGACAAGCTGTCAGAGACCATCTCAAAAACCTCCTTCTATCCCCCACCCCAACACACAAACATACCCTTTGTACTAATCAGATTTCACTAGGTCATGCTGCAATCACAAGCCGTCCCCAAATCTTAGTGGCTTCCAGCCCCAAAGGATTTTTTCTCATTCTTGTCTCATTCACATTGGCTGTGGGAAAGCTGAGGTTCTCCTCCATGTGCTGTCTTCATTTATGGAAGGAAAGGCAGTTCCTATCTGGGACACTCAATTCTTTTTTTTTTTTTTTTAATTTTATTTATTTATTTGAGAGAGAGAAATCACAAGTGCGGGGGAGGGGCAGAGGGGGGAGGGAGAAGCAGACTCCCTCCTGAGCAGGGAGCCCAACATGGGCCTCGATCCCAGGACCCTGGTCATGACCTGAGCTGAAGGCAGATGCTTAACCGACTGAACCACCCAGGTGCCCCTGGGACACTCAATTCTTGAGCCAGAGGGGAAAAAAAAGCAATGGCAAAACCACACAGTGGTTCTTTAAACTTTTGCCTAGATGGGGCATAGATCACTTCCACTCATGGTTCATTGGTCAGAGCACATGATACATCCAAGCTTGATCTCAGTGCAATAACAATTTACTTAGTACAGGGACGGGGGATGCTCAGGGAGATGCCCCATAGTTAATGGCATGAGAGAGGAGCAGCAAACAATTTGAACAAATAATACAGTCTACAGTATTCATTGCCCTTCAGTGTTATTAGAATTTGAAAGTGTGTTTGCTCATTTACTTGCTTATTATCTGCCTCCCTCAGATCTACAAGCTGTGTAAGAGCAAAGATCTTATCTATGTTCATTACGTAGTAGGTGTTGGTACTTGATAGGTGCTCGATAGCTATTTGCTGGATAAATAAATGAACTTTCTGATTTTCCTTCTAAAAATTGGGCACGTTGATGTCTGTTCTTTATAGGAATGTTAAGGAAATCAAATGAGATAATGAATCTTCTTTCCATATTCTCAGGGCACGAGATTGCAGAAATGTTTTAGGACAAATAATGTGAAAGCTTTCCAGACTGGTGAGAAAAAAATTGCACTCCAATATTCTTGCATAAAATTCTCAGACTTCCTTCCAGTTTCCAGGCTTCTCCCCACCCCCCACCCCAACTACAGCACCAGTGGGTTCATTGTCAGCAGGGATTGGTCCGTTCCTGTATTTTGTCTCTAGGTGCGCTCGTTCCAGGATATCTAGTCACATAGATACAGGGTGGCTTATCAAGGCTCTGGGCTTCTCTATTAACGGGATAAAGGCAGTCTTTGCTTGCAGTCTTTAGATATCCAGGGGCCAGACAATAACTCATCTGTGCTACTTAAAAACCTCTCTGAGAGCCTCCTCCAGGTCAGATGGACAGAAGTGGCTTGAGAGCCCAGTGAGAACATCTGATCTGTTGCTGGGGACTTGAGAGTTTTTAAAGAAATGTTTTCAGATAGGACATTCAAGAGCAACCCAGATTGTGTTCTCAAATTTCTCAGGGAACAACTAATGTTCACATATATATCGTAGGCTAGCCTTGAAAACAGGGAGCTGAAAGGATCCACCGTACCGTATTCATACACTTTTTCTATATTCTGGAGCTTTACAACAATGTTCGTTATTAATCATAGCTCAGTTCATTCAACACAAGAAATAATTTGGAGGCTTCAATGTGTCTGTTATACTTCTGGGTGCTACTATTGCAATTGCACATTTCTCTCTCTCTTTTTTTTGTATGGATACAGATCACACACACACTTGTTTTTCTGGTTTCCAAGTACAGACTGGAGTTTATCCTTTACTAACCAGGCTATTTGGGGGTCCTTGTTGTCTTGGAAGCTCTTTGGGGACCTGGGCATTTACAAGTTCCAACCCACTCCTACCAGTTCCAATTACTCTTTGGCAATTCCCAGGGAGCCTCTGTCTTAGGAGCACAGATTGCTTTTCTCAGAGTGACACTTAATGATCCATGCCTCATCCTTACATTAAGGAGAGTGAAATCTATTCAGGGACTGTGGATGTGGCTAGCTGCTCCTCAGTTTCCTCCTTCAACCGATATCCAGAACAACTTGGAGGAGGAGTCTTCTCGTGCCTTTAGTAGCAGAGGCCATGACTCTGGGCTTTCTTGATTCTTTTTCCAGTTGCAGCATGGAGAGATACCCAACTGCTGCCTGCCTGGGCAGGTGACCCTACAGGAAGATAGCTAAGGCTCAGGGGAGAGAGGATCTGCATACGTACCTTGTCCCCCAGGCCTTGTACACTCCAAGTCGGAAGGATGCATTTGACATTACTCAGTGTTGTTCCCCTTGTCCTATAAGTGTTGATTTCTTCCAAACCCCCTTTGAACCCCTTCTCCTTCTATCTATGATCTCTGGGTAGCCTCAGGATTCAATTTGCTTCTTTATCTGATAACCCCAAAAGTTTAGCCCACGTTTCTCTTCTCTCCCCAGGCTTTTATACCTGATGCATAATGGACACCTTCATCTGGAGGTGCTGTAGTTATTTCAAATATAATATATTATGTCCAGAATGGCGCTGCTTATTGTTCTTTGCAAATCTGCTTTTCTTCCTATGTGCTCCCCTTAGGGAATTGAATCCTACCTATTCACTTATCCTGGGCTAGCTTCCTCATAACAATGGCTCTGCTGTATGACTCTGTTCTTGCCTGTTTCTTTTTTTAAAGATTTATTTATTTATTTGAGAGAGAGAGAGCGTGAGGTGGGGAGGCAGAGGCAGAGGGAGAGAGAATCTCAAGCAGACTCCCCACTGAGTGCAGAAACTGACGCTGGGCTCCATCCCAGGACTCTGAGATCATGACCTGAGCCGAAATCCAGAGTCAGATGCTTAACTGACTGCACCACTCAGGCGCCCCATGTTCTTGCCTGTTTCTTCTGTTAGATCATGAGCTCTTTGAAAGTAAAGTTTTATTATTCATCTCCATAAACCTCAATGATGGAGCCCAAACGGTAATAGGCAGTAAATGTTTGTATAAAAAGGACTGAATAGGGACAGTTGCTTAGTCAGTTAAGCATCTGCCTTCGGCTGGGGTCATGATCTCGGGGCCCTGGGATCGAGTCCCACGTCGGGCTGTCCGCTCAGCGGGGGGTCTGCTTCTCCCTCTCACTCTCCCTCTGTGTTCTCTGTCTCTCTCTCTTTCAGATAAATAAATAAAATATTTTTTTTAAAAAAGGACTGAATAAAGTGAGTATCATCATAACTCATGATGTAATCAAGCACAGCCTTGTCATTTTCAGCAGCTTGGAGACACTCTGGAGGGGTGTGGATGAGGGCCTAGGTTAGTTCATTCTTTGAGTGTAGGGATCAAGAGAAAGTTTAGTGCAGCAGTCAAGATACAAAATCTGGAAAGTGTGGTACCGACAGGCCTTATTTCAAGCAAGTAGTAACCCAGGCCCACAGATGGCATCAGGAATCCATGCAGGCAACTAGCGGGAGCTAGGCAGAGCCCCTGGGAGTCATAGAAAGGGCAGACAAAAATCAAGGTCAAGGGACTGAGTTGTTCCCTATGCTGAGAAGTACGCACATAATTCTTGACTCAGGTATGCTGACAGGGACACTCCTCCTGGGAAATGAGGCAGATGCCTGATGTACATTTGCTCAGATCTGGGACCAAAGGGCTGGCTGAGCTGTCCATAAAGGAAGCTTGGGGCCGAGGGCCAGCATGTGTGGCTGGGTCTACTTTAATTCCTCCTATGCTGGTCAGGCTTCACCTAGAGCCTGAGCAGGGACCGAGGGAGGCACTGGGTGGGATGTTAGCGCTGAGGAGCCGAGATGCTACTGCCACTAATTAGGACTTAAAAAGTCCTAAGTCTGCTTTGGTCCTATTCAAAGTGTTAGCCTAAACTCAGGTAAGTATTAAAATTGATCGCCTAGAAACTGAGTTAAGGATATACGGGAACCGTGTATGTGCAACTTTTCTGCAAATCTAAAATTGAAAAAAAAAAAAACACTTATTAAAAGTAATTGATCCCCTATTTGTAACCTAACTAGGTTTGGAATATTGAGTTAAAATTATACGCAAACAATGAATCATGGATCACTACATCAAAAGCTAATGATGTAATGTATGGTGATTAACATAACATAATAATAATAAAAAAATTAAACATCTGGGAGTCCGCTATAGAACCAAGTCAAATAGGTGGATTTTTTTCTTACTGGCATTAGAGACTCCCAGCCTCACTAGGTTTGTGGTAGAGGATAGAAAGACATTTGTGAGAAGACAACTTCTGAAATGGGAGTGCTTCTTATTATATGTCTTACAATCTGACCCTGCTACCAAGATGGGGATGAGAGACGGGGATGAGCTCCGGAGGGGTAGGGAGGTGCAGGGGGAGAGGGGCCACGGCGCTAGGGTGCTGCAGAATTCAAGTCAGCCCTGGCTTTGCTGCTCCTTCCCCTTTCAAACTCATCAACCCCTGCCTGTCCTCAGATGACCCAGGGAGCCTTATTTCTCGGAGCTGCCGGTTAACAAGCAAGGTTGCCAACGGAAGCCAGTTGCTCTCTTCTGATGCTGGAACTTACAACCTGTCATCTTTTGTTGTCTGCAGAACAGAGAACACAGCCAAGCCAGCAGGCAGGGAGAGTCTGTCGTAGGAGTCCAGATCTCGTTGGAATGATGCAATTTATTCACACATATCGAGGAAGAGCAATAAATCCCTGCCACTGTTACCCTTTCTCCGTCTCCAAGTGGTCAGGAAAAATTATGATGAGTGTGGGCTGGAAAGAAGTGAAAATGGTGATAATTTTTCCCTAGATGTAAACATAGTACAAAGAATGGACACCATGGTCATGATGCGGGCATATTTACTAGCCTGCATATTTAACAGCAACCTTAGTGAGACACTCTGACCTGTGTGAGAGCCAAAGCTCCCAAATACCTTGGTGAGGAGAGATTGGGGGGAGGGGGGGCTCATTGATTGAGAAGATTTCAAACAACTGAGAGAAAGAGAGAGAATGCAAAGAACACCATAACTAGGGAGGGAAAACGTGAAAGAGGAGACCCAGCAAAACCAGGTACAAAGGAAAAATCCCTCTTGAGAGTTATTTTATCAGTGCAGTTATGAATGACGGACAAATAATCGTGAGCTCAGCAAGAAAATCTGAATTATTTCTACCCAGGGCTGGCTTGCAGTTGGAAGGGAAAGCATGCATTTGCCAGGAATCTGCGCATACATTTGTTTAAGCGCTCGCAAATTACTTCCTTCTTCTCACTCTGCTTCTGTCGGCTTACCTTTGATTGGGCACTGACCAGAAATTCCAGGCGGGGAGGCTGTTCAGGTAGAATCAGCTGAAGAGAGGGTTTGGAGTCCTGCCAGGGCCAAAGGATGCATTGTTGTCAGCGTGGCCCTGGGGAGTTTGCTGACTCAAGAGGAAGGTCTTATTTACAGAGAACTGGCGTTAAATGGGCCTAGGTTACCAAGTCATTGAAGAGGGACCAACGAGATTTTCTGCAGAAAGAGGATAAAGTATTAGGGCAGAACTGAGGCCTCAAAGAAACTATCTAATTCCCAAAGCAAGTATGGAATAGTAGCAAGTGCCCTAGCTCAAGAAAAATGACCTGGGATTAATCCTAAACATTCTTGGGTGTACATCCTATGATCCTGGATAAACCCCAGCCAGCTTCTTCATATATATAAAAAGGGAACCTACCTTGGCTATCTTACATGAACGTTATGAGAATCAATTGCAACGACACTTAAAAGTCTTTTAAGCGAATGCAAATTGCAATTGTGATTGTAGATCAGATAAGACACCTCTGACCTTGACCAGGACCAATTTTATCTGTTCCCCCCATAGTTGCTTCATCATTTGTGAGGCTAATTGTGGGTTTTATTTTATTTTTATTACTTATATGTTAAAATCTTCCTTTCCCCTTTTAATTCACACACATTACAGAGAGGCAGTATTTTTGATGACTGGTTAGGCTGTTAGGATATTGTATTTACAGTGAAATCCCTCCTGATATTTCTCTATTGATTTCTTTTCCCACATCCATCACAATTGCTTTAAAGTACCTCCAAATTGACCAAAACTCCCTGCTCAACAGTTCTCCTTACCCATAATTCATTTCTTTCAGTATCTTGAAATAATCAATGAAGGATTATCTATGTATCTACGTATCTTGGCGTGTTCATATATACACCCACAGCACCTGCCTCCACACAACACTGAGCCTGATGGAAAGATTGCAGAACTAATTCTCTTGGCCTCACTTCAAACAAGGAATAGCTATTTCCCCCATTTTATGGATGGCAAACAGAGGCTCAGTCACTCATGGGATGAATATTATAACTGATGAGATCCTACTTCTCTGGAAACCCAGTCCTCTTATATCCTATGCCATAATCTTTCTCAGTCATCCACAGATGAAGGAATTAATCATGGCTCCTTTTAATTTTTATTTCACTCTCTGTGGAAAACTGCAATCTCTCTTTGGGCTAGGGCAGTTTACATTGGGGTCAGGGGGATGGAAGGAGATAAGACAAGGGTCTTCATCCACTACAAGTCTACCCAAAATGCCCAAATGGTCTGTGTGGCTGGGAAATGGATGCTGGGCTGGCTGGGTCTCGAATGCCCCCTTATTTGAGCCTGCAGTAACTCTACCATTTGCTTAGAAAGCATGGAATACTTGGCTATTCTATCATATACCTTCAAGGCACAGCATATGAATCTTAAGGTGCTAGGCCAGAAGAATAGATTTTAAGAGCTCAGGGGAAGAGAAGCCATGCCTGCAACCTGCTTTCAGCCCAAGAGTCAGAGGTAGATGATTGGATGTCATTACAAGAGAATTCCTAAGCCTGGGGACATAATTAACAGAACTGTGGCCACGTGCTGTCAGCTGCCAGCACTGGGGGTAATTAGTAAACCAGGTACCTGAGGATCACAAGGTCTAAGACAGAAAAGAAGCGGAAAAAGAACGTTTAAAGAAGCAGAATGAAATCCCAGAAAAGACCTTGTGAATTCAAAATAACAGTCTGAAAAAAAAATCAATTGTCTCCTTTATGAGTGCCTGATGCAACAAGCTTGGTCTAGTATCACTGGACCTATGTGCCCGGGGTCAGAGGCTGACCTAACCATGTCCAAAGCCAGCGTCATTGTGCTGCAGGGTTCATCCTTAGCATCCCGCAAATAAAGAAAAGGGTAGCAATCGATACGGGACATGACGAAAGCCCAGGAGAGCCAAAAGGAGTTGGCAGGTCACGGCGGAGAGAGTCAAGAGAAACAAAGAAGCCCCGGAGATGTCAGCCTCAGATTTCTCAAACAACACAAAGGATGTTGGATTTCAATGCACACTGCTTGGCTCTGTTCAGAGTATAAAAGGGAACAAGGTGGTCAGTGTTAAAGGAAAGAGGGAAAAATGGCTGACGACAGCCTTGGAGCTGAATTAAAAAACACCAAATTAAAGGCATGTGTACTGAACTGAGGAGCTGAGTGGGAGTGCTCTTCCAAAAACTCTGCAATTACCAGATTTGGTACTTAGGCTCCCAGACGGCACTTCTACCACACAGGGGTGCTGGGGAGCCCAGGAATGCCCCCAAATCACCCCCTGCCCACAGCATCTCCCTCATTTAAAGGTTAAGTCCTTTGGTTTATCGCTTTGATTTCCGCTAACATGCAAACTGTCCTGGGGAGACATAACCTTAGTGTGAATTTCAGTATTTTTCCCCAGAGCATATTTGATAGTAGACATCACAAGGAGAGATTTGTCTCCCATCTTTCATCTTTAACCTACTGGCCAATTCCCTAGTGTTTTTGACCTGCTCTTCACAGGAGATAATAAGAATGATACTCTCTAGAGTTGTGCAAAATGGTGACCCTATACCCGAAGGCCCTTTCTCCTTGACACTGGTATCTACTTCAAGGTCAAGCATTCTTTGCTCCTAGAGCTTTGGGTTTGCTGTGCTAACTGCTTGATTCCTAATCTCCTTTCCAGTCTAGGAACAAATACAGACTCTGTGGGCCTCTTATTCCTAGATCCCTAGGTTTCTTGTAACGTCCAACTCCTAGGACCCTCCGGGTCTTCCCTACTCCTGCCTTGTCTTTACTTTGATGTCTCTAGCCTTGTCTTATCTCCTTCAGTCTTGGCTTGCAACTGTCCTATAAGATCACCCCCTGCTCATGGTCATGGTGTGAAGCTGAATACCTGAGAAAGATGGCAAGGTGGATCAAAAAAAGAAGAAAACACAAAAGAAGGGAAGTTGGAAGACCAACGCATAAGCTATTCTCAACAGGATCTTCACCATTAGAAAGCATTCTTTTAGCAGCTACCAATGAGATAGTTTGTCGGGTAATTTTTAATGCTTTGTATACTCAGATCCTTGCTTTCTAGGATTTCAAACCAAAGCAATTTTAGCTATTCTTAAACAGCTCTCTCAAAGAAGAAAATGTACATGTTCGGAGGAGATAAGCATTCCCAATGATTATCCTAATATTTGGATGTCTCAATAAGTGAGACACTTAAGGGCGCCTGGGTGGCTCAGTCGATTAAGCGTCTGCCTTCAGCTCAGGTCATGATCCCAGGGTCCTGGGATTGAGCCCCACATTGGGCTCCCTGCTCGGCGGGAAGCCTGCTTCTCCCTCTCCCACTCCCCTGCTTGTGTTCCCTCTCTCGCTGTCTCTCTCTCTCTGTCAAAATAAATAAATAAATAAATAATCCTTAAAAAAATAATTGAGACACGTCACCTTATGTTCTAGTCCTAGTTGTGTTATTCACAAAAGTGCACAGATTTATCCAACTCAAATCTATTTTCTCGTATCTACATAAAAGAAAGCTATTTTGACAATTTATTAGAGATACATTTTTAAAGAGAGAAATTCATCAGAGATAAATAGAAAAGAGGTCTATAGATACCAGTGTAAGAACCAAAGGATAGAAGCTGGGCTTTACAAGGGCCATGGTTCTGCCACTCAGCAGTGGCATCTAGATCAAAGCACTTAAACTTCAATTTAATACAAAATTAACCCTAGTATCTCTTCCAGCACTAAAATTCTAAAATTTTATGAATCTAAGAGACTAGAGATAAAAGAATGTTATTTGGAATTTTGCTTTAGCTAATTGCTCAGATTAATTTAGTTTTAATTTTTTATAATAATATAAGCCTTTCTAGCTAAAGACGTTATATTTTGGAAATGGATATTTCTCAGTTAAGTGATGGGAATCTAGAATTCCCACCTTCTGCATTGAGAATATTATAATAAAGTCCTAGTTTTGTTACATGGAGAATTTACTTTATAAGTTTGTTTAGGAAGTCTACTATATTCTGTTTTAATTGTGACTTTTAAAAATTCAAATTTGGACCTTTTATATTAACATGGCTACATAACTCAGCATCTTTGCCCTTCCTGTCCTAGAATTCATATAAAACAATAAAGAAAATTCCAAGAATTTCATTCTAAATGAAAGTATACTAAAGATATAATACAGAGATAGGAAAAAAACATGTAAAAGTTGTCAGCAGGTGCTAATATTGGGATGAAACCATGAAGACAAGTATAGAAAGAATAGCCCAAGAATGGCAAACCTCAGAAAATTGTAGCAAAAATGTACTTATGAAAGGGGAGGTACCCACTCCATTCTTTACCAAAATGGGCGTCAGAAATGAGGGTGGGTCACATTGGTGATTGAAGCCAATATAAATAAAATAACAAAACAGAAAAGCCTAGATTATATAAAGAATAAAACAATGGGGCACCTGGGTGGCTCAGTCAGTTGAGTGTCCAGCTGTTGATTTTGGCTCAGGTCATGATCTCAGGGTTGTGAGATGGAGCCCCAAGTCGGGCTCTGAGCTCAGCGTGGGGTCTGTTCCTCTTCCTCTGCCCCTACCTTCACATGCATGCACTATCTCTTTCTCTCTCTTTCTAAAGTAAATAAATAAATTTAAAAAAAAGAATAAAACAAGCGACCATATTTGTAGGAAGCAATCTGCCTCTGTATCAGTTATAAGGTTACCCTATTATCTCTCCCTCTACAGGAACATCCTGCAAAAAGCAAGTTTAAGAAAAGTCCAACTCATTAAATAATGAATAATAATAGAACAAATAGAAAACTATTTTTAGAATGATCTTATAATATAAATCTGTGGGGAATATATCAAAACTTAAGAACAGAAGCCATAAACCTATTATAAAAAACACAAATCTACATAAATGGAGAGATATTCCATGTTTATGGATTGCAAAACTCAAATTTCTTGGTCTCCTCAAATGGATCTATTAATGGAACACAATCCTAATAAAAACTCCAGCAGTATTTTTCGCAGAAATGAACAAGTTGATTCTAAAATTAGTATGGCAATGCAAAAGACCAAAACCTTTTCTTAAGAAAAGGGCTGGAGAATTATACTATTTGACTTAAGGCTTACTATGAAGCTAAAGTAATCAAGACAGTGTGGTATTGGCATAATAATGAACATAGAAGACAACGTAACAGAATAGAATCTAGATACACACACACACACACACACACGCAATTATTTTTGGCAATGGTGCTAAGGCAATTCAATGGGGAATGGAAAGTCTTTTCAACAAATGATACTATTACAATTGGATAAATATATGCAAAAAATAAAAATGAACATGACACTAGAACTTTACTTTACACTATACACAAAAATAAATCTGAGATGGATTTTGAACAAAATCCAAAACCAGTTCAATTACTGACAACATTGAAATAAAATGTCTCTATAGACACATGCATATGACCTGACAGAAGGAGAAATGACCATTTCAGGACACACATGTTATTTACCTCCACATTTACTGTTCTTCTATACATAATGTCTGGCATCCAGTAAAATATTAAGACAAACAAAAATCAAGGGAAAAAGTGACCCATTGTCAAGAGATAGAGCAGTATACATCAAAAATTTAGTTTGGATGTTGAGACTAATGACACCCCCCACACACACACACATGCTAAGAGGGTATGAAAAAGTTTATTACTCACATAATGAAGCTCTCTGGGGAGAACAGACAGAGCTCCCAAGCTGAATCTGAATTGGTTTGAGAGAGTAGGGAAAGGAGCCTTGTTCATCTATCATGGTGTTTAGAGGATGGGGCTAGGGCTGGGGTGGGAGGTCCTGTGTGTGGTCAAGGCTTGCTTGATTTAAAATTCCCACTAGTGCAGAAGAAGAGAGCACCTGGGCTTTCTCATCAACACTCTCAGATATGGGGCAGAAGGAGAAGGGGAAAATGGTGGGGCTATAAAATGGATTAATTAATTAATTCCTTGAAAGGCATAAACCACAAAAATCAAAAAGAATTAGACACAATTATATTACTGTATACATATATAATTTAATATATACATTAGTTTGTATATGTTATATGTATAAATAATGTATATACAATCTAAAATATATATTAGAATAATACAATACAATAAAATATGCAGATATATATTTCATATCTTTCAAACTTCCATCAGAGAAAACTTCAGGACCAGATAATTTCAGTGGTGAATTTGACCAATCATTTATGGGCAAAATAAAGCTGACTCTACAAAAATAATTCCAGAAAATAAAAGATAAAGGAAGCATTTTCAATTCATTTTATGAAGAATTACCTGACACCAAGCTAGATAGACATTACAAGAAAAGAAAACTTACAGAATAATCTTTCATGAGGGTAAATGCAAAATCCCTTCCCAAAAATTTGGAAGGAATATATCAAAAGGATAATGCATTATAACCATATGGAATTGATCCCAAGAATGCAAGTTTGGCTCAACAATAGAAAATCAATAAAGAAAACAAAATCAACAAATTAAAAAAGAAAAAATATGTATTCATCGAAAATACATTCAGAAAAAATGAGAAAATTTAATATTTATTTATAATATATAATAAAACATCTCTCAGCAAACTACCTGACAAGGAACATCTAAAAAAACCTTTAGCTAAAATTATCTTTAATGGTAATTAATGTTTTCTTTTTTCCAAAAAAATCAAGGAACAAGACAAAGATGTTCATTAGACTACTGCTATTCTACACTATATTAAAGGTTCTAGTCAGAATAAATAAACAAATAAGTAAGTAACATCCAAATTGGAAAGGAAGAAGTAAAATTGTCTTTATTCTTAGATGACATTATTATGTATGTAGAAAACCCTATGGAATCTGCAAAAGAAATATAAGAACTAATGAATGAATTTAGCAATGTTACAGGTACAAAATCAATGTACAAAAATCAATTGTATTTCTAAATATTAACAATGAATAATCAGAAATGGAAAGAAAACAAAACCAAAACATGTAGAATAGCATCAAAAATATGAAATACTGAGCGAGAAATATTACAAAATGTGTAAAAAGCCTTGTAAACTAAAAGGTACAAAATATTGCTGAAAGATTTAAAAAATACCTGAATAAATGGAGAAATAGATGTCTTCATAGATTAGGACAATCAACACTGTTGAGAATTATCCCAAATTGAACTGTATATATACAAAGTGATCCTGGACAAAGAGGAGGCGTTTTGTAGAAACTGTCAAACTGATTCTGAAATTTGTATGGTAATATAAATGACTTAGGATAGTCACAACAACTTTAAAAAAGCATTACAAAGTTGGAAGACTTACACTACCAACTTCAAGACTTAATTAAAGCTATAATAGGGGCATCTGGCTGGCTCAGTTTGTAGAGCATGCGACTCTAGATCTTGGGGTCATGAGTTGGAGCCCCTTGTTGAGAGTAAACTCTAAAAAAAACCTAATAGAATAAAAACAATGTGGTATTGCCATAAATATAGCCTAAAAATAGATAATGGAACAAAGAGAGAGTCCTGAAATCCCTAAATATTTATGGTCAATTGATTTTTGACAAAGGGGCAAAGGCAATTCAGTGGAGAAATCATAGACTTTTCAACAAATGATTTGGAAGAATCTGATAGCCCCATGCAAATAAGCATGCAAACAATGAAACAAACCTTCAGTCCGTATCTTGCATATACAAAAACTCAAATGGATCATAACCTAAAATGAAAATCTAAAGTTATAAAAAATCTAGAAGAGCCCTGAACTATAAAAGTTCTAAAAGAAAAATTTTAAAACACTGGATTAAGCACTGATTTCTTACATATGAACCAAATGCATCATCCGTACATAAAAAATTGATAAAGTAGGCTTCATCAAAATTAAGACCTTCTGCTCTTTAAAGGACAATTAAGAGAATCAAAAGACAAGTCACATATTAGAAAATAATATTTAAAATCACATTTCTGATTAAGGACTTGCTCCCAGAGTATATACAGAAACTGCAAAGCTCAATAATAAAAAAATAAATAAATAAACATGCAATGAAAAAGGGACAAGATATTGGAAAAACACTTCACCAAAGAAGATATGCAGATGGCAAATAAATACATGAAAAGACATTTAATATATCATTCATTAGGAAAATACAAAATTAAAACCTCAAAGAGATAGTACTACACACCTACTAGAATATCTAAAACAAAAAAGACTGACCACATGAAGTATTGGTGAGGATACAGAAACATTTCAACTCTAATACACCATTGATGAAGATATAAAACAGTATAGCTACTTGAAAAAAACAGTTTGGTGAGGTATATCAACAAAAATGATGGCTTAAGTACCTCAAAAATTTTTCTCTTCCATAATAACAATGAGAAAACAGGTAAAATTTGTCAAACTCACTTTTTCAAAACTAGAAGTTACCCAATGGACTGCAGCTACTCAAGGAACATTTATTAAAAAAAAAAGGGGGGGGGGAGGCTGAACCTTGGTAAGAACAGTGAGTTTTATGACACTTTAACTTGCCTTATTCCCACCTCTTGTTGTTCAGGCCTGTAGTAACTCTGCAAAATAATAGCCTGCATTCTCAAAGCAGTCTAGAAACCACTGGAAGGAATAGAATAAAGCCAAAGCTCTTGTACAAAGCTCATATAAAAAGAATTGCATTATTTGACTTTTCTGTTGGTTCCCTGGAAGACCTCACTTACAAGAAAGCATGCATTTGATCTGACTCAAAACTTGACCAGTATGAAAATCCTTCCTCACAAGGTGCCCTTATCAAAACCAGTTACTGACAAGTGTTTTAACTTTGTGGCTGCCTGAGATGGAGGATAATGACGGGGGTAAAAAAATAAATGAATCAAAAGTCTTAAAAGGAGGGGTGCCTGCGTGGCTCAGTCGGTTAAGTGTCTGCCTTCAGCTCAGGTCATGATCCTGGGGTCCTGGGATTGAACCCCCATCAGGCTCCTTGCTCAGCAAGGAACCTGTTTCTCCCTCTCCCTCTGCCCGCTGCTCTCCCTGCTTGTGTTCTTTCTCTCTCTGTCAAATAAATAATAAATAAAATCTTTAAAAAATGTCTTAAAAGGAAAAGCTGGGGTAAGAAGGTTTGCTTAAGCAGAAAATGAAGGTTAAGACAAAGTTGTCAATTATTTGACTGAGTATTGAAGGTGTTCCCCAACACACACATACACACACATACATACACAGCCTCTTGGCAAAGACTGGAAGATTTATTGATTCTTGGCTATGGTAGGCTGAATAATGGTCACCAAAGATGTCCAAATCCTAATCTCTGGGCCCTGTGAATGTTACCTTACATGGCAAAAGAGGTTTACTGATGTTTTGAGGATACTGGGATGTAGGTATTATCTTGGCTTACCTGGATGAACCCTAACTTTACAATCAAAGGTGTCCTTATATGAGGGAGGTGAAGGGATATTTGACACAAAATAAAAAGGTAATGTGAAGACTAAAGCAAGATGCTATGCTGCTGGCTTTGAAGATTGAAGAAAGGCCTATGAGCCAGGGAGTGCAACTCTAGAAGTTGGAAATGACAGAGAATCAAATTCTCCCCTTGATCTTATGGAGAGATTGCAATCCTGCTAACACCTTTATTTCAGTCCAGTAAAAATTATTTCAGACTTCTGACATGCAGATCTATAATAGAATAAATGTGTGTTGTTTTAAGCCACCAACTTTGTGGTACATTTTTATAGAGCTACAGAATTTACAGAAATCTCTATCCAATCATTAGGTAACCACTAACCTAGCCAAGTAGAGACTTCAGTGGCCACACATGAAAAATAATAAATACTTTATAGAATTAGTTCAGAAAAGTCAGTAAGCAAACAACTGCTATAAGTAGAAATGACAACAAACCCTGGAGAAGGAGAAGAATCTGATTTCCAGAGCTGCCATATTTAATTATTTCAAATATTCAGTTTTCAGTAAAAATTTATGAGACTTGGAAAGAAACAAGTAAGTGTGGCTTATATCCAAGGGAAAAAGCAGTCAACAGAAACTGTCCCTGAGGAAGCCTAGACGTTGGACTTAGCAGACACAAATTCTAAATCCACCATTTTTCAAATGTTTAAGGCACTAAAAGAAATCATGTCTAAAGAATTAAAGGAAAGTATGAGAATTCTGTTTTCTCAAACAGAGAATATCAATAAAGAGAAATTGTGAAAAAGAATCAAATAGAAATTCTAGAATTGAAAAATACAATAGCTGAAATAAAAAATTCAATAGAAGCACTCAGCAGAAGATTTGAGCAAGCAGAAGAATTAGTAAACTTGAACATAAATCAATTGATATTATTCAATCTGAAGTAACAGGAGGGAAGGTAAGGAAAAACACAGAGACTTAGAGATCTTTGGGACAACATAAGGGTACTGTAAAGGTACTCTAAAGGCACTAGTAAATGTAAATACATAGGTAAATGTAAAAGACTGTGGAAATGTATTTTTGCTTGTAATTCCCTTTTTTCCTCCCTTCTGATGGAAAAGACAACTGTATAAAGCAATAATTATAAATCTGTGTTTATTGGCATACAATATATATACATATAAGTTGTGAAAATAACAGCATAAAGAGGAGGTGGGTATACAGCTCTATGGAAACAAAGTTTTTGTACATTTGCCGCTTGGGCTTCCATAACAGACCTCCACAGACTGGGTGGTTTAAATAACAAAAATTTATTTTCTTATAGTTCTAGAGGCTAGAAGTCCAAGATCAAGATCAAGGTGCCATTAGAATTGGTTTCTGGTGAAGCCTCTCTTCCTGGGTTGTAGACAGCCAGCATCTTACCGTGTCTTCACATGTCCTCTACTCTGTGTGTATGCAGAGAGAGAGAGAAAGAGAGAGAGAGAATCATCTGGTATTTCTTCCTCTTTTTATAAGGACACCAGTCTTAGCAGATTAGGGCTCCAGTTTCATGACCTCATTTAGCCTTAATTACCTCCTTAAAAGTTCTTTCTCTAAAGAGAGTCATAATGGGGCTTAGGGCTTCAACATAATGGATTTTGGAGGGACACGATTCATTCAGTCATAACATATACTATTAAAATTAAGTTGTTATAAATATGAAGGCTGTGAATTTATATGAATATATGAAGGCTGTTACAAAGGAACATGTTAATCCTCAGGGCAACCACTAAGAAAATAACTCAAAATAAATAGTAAAGAAAATAAAGGACTTATAATGGTACACTACAAAATATGTTTTTAACACAAAAGGTGGCAGTATGGAGGAACAGAGGAACAATAAAATTCATTAGACATATAGAAAACAAATAGCAAAATGCAAACATAAATTCTACTGTATCAGTAATACCATTAAATGTAACTGGATTAAACTCTTAAATTAAAAAACATAGATTGGCTGAATGGATTAAAAAAGACCAAACTATATGTTATACAAAGGAGACATACTTTAGATTCAGAGACACAAACAGGTTGGAAATAAAAGAGTGGAAAAATATATACCACACTTACAGTAACCATGTGGCTATACTCATATCAGGGGGAAAAAAAGACTTTAAGACAAAAAGTCTTACTAGAGACAAGGAAGGACATTTTATAATGATAAAAGTGTCAATCTAGTAAGAATATATAACACTTATAAATACATAACAAAGTCCCAAAATACAAGACGTAAAAACTGACATAATTTAGGGAGAAACAAATAATTAATAAAAATGGTTGACAACTTTAATACCCTACTTTCAATTATAAATAAAACAATTAGGTAGAAGATCAGCAAAGAAATAGAAGACTGAACAACGTGTAAACAAACTAGACCTGACAAATATGTATAGAACACTCCACCCAACAATAGCAGAAAATATATTCTTCTCAAAGCACATGAGACATTCTCCAGGATAGCCAGATGTTAGACCATAAAACAAGTCTCAAAAAATTAAAAGGAAGATATCATATAATGTATATTCACTGACCAAAATAGAAAGAAATAAGATATCAATAACAAATAAATTTGGTAATTCACACGTGTGGAAATGAAAGAACATATGCGTAACTAACCAATGTGTCAAAGAAGAAATTACAAATAAAATTGGAAAATATTTTGAAGTAAATGAAAGAGAGAACACAATCAGACTAAAACTCCAGGGATGCAGCTAAAGCAGTTATTAGAGGGAAATTTGTAGTTGCAAACCCTTTATTATAAAAGAAGAAAGATTTCAAATTTAAAAACTTCTACCTCAAAAAAACTAGTAAGAGTAGAACAAATTAAATCCAAAGAAGCAGAAAGAAGGGAATTTAAAAAAAATAGCAGAAATTAATAAAATAGAGAACAGAAATACAATTGAAAAAATAAATAAATGAAACCAAAGGAGGTTCTTTGAAAAGAGAAATTAGCAAATCAGCAAAATTAGATGACTAACCAAGAAAAAAAGAGATTTAAATTACTAAAATAAGACATTACTACTAATCTTTTATCTTTATATTATATATTATAAATTACAGTATGTAAAGTATATATTATTTATATATTACATAAATTATAATTTATATATTATATAATATAAATTATTTATATATCATATAAATTATTTATATTACTTACACATTAGTGTCTATATATACAAGAAAATGAGAATAATATCTCATATCATAGATCAACATAGATGAAACCTAGATAGCCTACATGATATGGAAAAAATTCCTAGAAAGACACAAACTTTTAATACTGGCTTAAGAAAAAATTAAAAAATCTGAATAGAGCTATAACAATGAAAGAGATTGAATTAGTAATAAAAAATGTTTCCCCAAAGAAAAGTGCTGGTCTAGATGTCTTCATCAGTGAATTCTACCAAATATTTAAAAAAGACTTAACATCAAACTTCCTTAAACTCTTCCAAAAATAATAGAGGGGAACACTTTCCATTTGATTAATCCGATATTACTGCTTTCTACCAAAAGCAGAAAAAAGACATGAGAAAAAATATATAGAGAGAGAGTAATATCCCTTATAAATATAGAGACAAAAATTCCCCAATAACGTACTAGCAAACTGAATCCAGCAGCCTATAAAAAGGATTATGCACTATAACCAAGTAGAATTTACCCCTGGTATGCAAGTTGGTTCAACTTATAAAAGTCAATCAATGTCATCATATCAATAAAACAATGAGGGTAGCACATAATAATCTCAATAGATGTAGAAAAGATAGTTGAAAAAATTGAACATCTTGTCATGACAAAAACATTAAAGAAACTGAAAATATAAGAGAACTTCCTCAAACTGATAGAAGACATCGGTGAAGAATATACAGCTAACACATACTTAATGGTGAAAGACTGAAAGATTTTACCCTAAGCACATGAAAAGAGGCTCAGTGTCATTAATTATTAGGCAAATGCGAATCAAAATCACAATGAAATATCCTTCATACTCAATAGAATGGCTATGATTTAAAAAGAAAGAAAGGAAGAAAGAAAATAACAAGTGTTTGCAAGGATATGGAGAAATTGGAATCTTGTGCATTGCTGGTGGGACTGTCCCATGGCGCATCTGCTGTGGAAAACAGTTTGACAGTTTTTCAAAAAGTTAAACATACAGTTACTGTATGACAGCAGTTTTGCATCTGGCTACACATCGTGAGAAGTGAAAACATATTCACACAAAAATTTGTTTGTGGGGACGCCTGGGTGGCTCAGTTGGTTCAGTGGCTGCCTTTGGTTCAGGTCATGATCCCAGGGTCCTGGGATTGAGTCCAGCATCGGGCTCCTTGTTCAGTGGGGAGCCTGCTTCTCCCTCTGCCTGCCCTGCCTGCCGCTCCCCCTGCTTGTGCTCTCTGTCTCTCTCTCTCTGGCAAATAAATAAATAAAATCTATTTTTTAAGAAAATTTTATTTATTCATTTGACAGGGAGACACAGCCAGAGAGGGAACACAAGAAGGGGGAGTGGGAGAGGGAGAAGCAGGCTTCCGTGGAGCAAGGAGCCTGACGTGGGGCTGGATCCCAGGACCCTGGGATCATGACCTGAGCTGAAGGCAGATGCTTAACGACTGAGTCACCCAGGCAGCCCTAAATAAATAAAATCTCTAAAAAAATCTGTACATGAATTAAAAAATGTGGAATCAACTCAATGTTTATCAACTGATAGGTAGATAAACAAATCTGGTATATCCACAAAATGGAATATTATTTAGCCATAAAAAAGGAACAGACTACTCACACATCCTGCACCATGGATGAGCCTGGAAAACATTATGCTAAGGGAAAGAAGCCAGACACAAATGACCATATATATATATATGACTGCATGTATATGAACAGACAAAAAAAGGCAAACCCATAGGGATAGAAAGTAGAATATTGAGGTGGGTGGATGGAAGAATTGAGGTGACTGCTAAAGAGTACAGGATTTCTTTCTGGAGAGATAAAAATGTTCTAAAACTAGATATTGGTGACAGGGGCAACCTTGTGAATTTATTAAAAACCACTGAATTGTGCATGTTTTAAATGGTGAGTTGTATGGTATATGAATTATATCTAAATTAAAAAAAGAAAAAATAGAAGTTTGGCATTTCTTAAAATGTTCAATATACTCCTACCACGTGACACAGCAATTATACTCCCAGATATTTTCCAAAGACAAATGAAAGTACATGCCCACGCAAAGACTTGTACACAAATGTTCACAGCAGCTTTATTTGTAATAGCCAAAACCTGGAAATAAACCAAATGTCCACCAACAGATGAACAGATAAACAAATTATGGTTCATCTATACATGAAATACTACTCAGCAACAAAAAGGAACAAAAAGCAACTATTGATACATGGAACAATATAGACTTATTTCAGAATAATTATGCCAGGGAAAGAAGCCACACTAAAAAAAAAAAAAAAAAGTACATACTGTATGATTCCACCTATATAACATTCTAGAAAAAGTAATCTAATAGTTGTCAACAGAGATATGTCATTAGTTACCTGGGGATGTGGCAAGAGTCAGGATGTGTGGGAGAAAGAGATGACAATGGGTCAAGAAAAAACTTTTAGGGATGATAAATATATTCATTATCTTGATTTTGGTGATGTTTATACATCTGTCATAACTTATCAAGTTGTATACTTTTAATATGTGCAGTTTACTGTTTGTTAATTACACTTCATTAAGTTGTTAAAAATAATTAGAGGAAGACAAAAGTCCTAATTAAGTGATGGGCAAAATATTTGAACAGATACTTTACCAAAGAATAGATACAGATGGCAAATAAGCACATGAAAAGATGCTCAGCATCATTAATCATTAAGGAAATGCAAATTAAAGTCACAATGAGATACTACCATGCACCTACAAAATTACCAAAAAGAAAAAAAAAAAAAGACAAGGCAAAGGACTGGCAGGAATACAGAGCAACTGTAATTTTCATACAATGTTGGTATAAATGCCAAATGGTATAGGCACTTGGGAAAACAGTTTGGCAATTTCTTATAAAGTTAAACATATATTTACCATACAACTCACATTTTTTACTCCTAAATATTTACCTCAAAGTAATGGAAGCATAAGAGCACACAGAGGTCAGTAGGTTGTTTATAGCAAACTGAAATCTGGAAACATCCCAAATGTCTGTCAACCGGTGAATGGATGAACAAACTGTGCATCCATACAATGCACTCCTCAACAATAAAACAAACAAACTACTAATAAATACAATATGGATGCATCTCAAAAGTGTTATGTTAAAAGAAAAAAGCAAGATACAAAAAAGCTATATGCCATATAATTCCATTTATGCTGGAAAACACAAAACCGTGGTAAAAAAAAAAAATCAAATCAGTAGTTGCCAGGGGGAGGGATGTTAAGGAAATTGACTATAAAGTGGCACAAGGGGACTTTTTGTGGAGATGAAAATATCTTATACCTTGAATGTGTTAGTAATTAGAGAACTGTAAACATTTGTCAAAAATTCTCTGAGCATGACACCTCAAAATCTGAATTTTACTCTTTGAAAATTATATTTCAATAAACCTGGTTTTAAAAAATCCATCTGTTATTCTTGATTTTTAAAAACTCAATAAAATAAGGCTAAATACTTTCTTGACATAGTTAAAATATTTCTAAGCCCCAAAATGAGCATAATTTTTTTAAACTGAAAAATCACAGAGGAATTCCAACTAGAAACAACAAGACAATGCTCACAATCATCACTGTTCTTTAACATTGTACTGAAGTCACTTGTGAACATGATTAGACCAGAGTGAAAAGATACAGGTACAGAATTGGAAACAAGGAATAAAACGCAATATGTGAAAGCATTTGATAGCAACCTGGAAAAGCCAAGAAAATAAACAATAAAAGTAGAAATCCAAAAAACCAAGTCAGTGAGAAAATACAATTACTACAAATAAATCAATGATTTTCATGTATACAAACAATAACGAGCTGGAAGACAGAAGAAAAAAAAAGTCCCATTTTCAATAGCAACACAAAAAGATAAAATACTTAGGAAGAAAATTCACATGGGAAGTCCAAGCCATACTAAGAAAACTTTGTAAAATTAACTAAAGATAGCGAAGTTTAACAAATGGAAAGATACGCAAATTTTAGATTGGGAGACCCAACATCATAAAGATGTCATTCTTATCTAACCTAATTTTAAAAATTGATATAATCCCCATAAAATTACCAACATTTAAAAAAATACCATACCTCAAGCAAGGATAAATTCCAAATGGATCAAGATTTAAATATAAAACATGAAACCATAAAAATACCGAAAGAAAACATGGAAGGATTCCATTATAGGCTTGGATAGGGAAAAGCTTCTCTAAATATAAATCAAAACTCCAAATTAAAAAAAAAAATGGTTATATTTGACTACATAAAATTAAAAGAAAATTTTGGCATGAAAACATACCATTAAAAAGGGAGAATAAAAATGTTCAATTGCATTAAAATACTTACAACAAGTATCAAGAAAAGGAGCTTCTCTCCCTAATATATAAAGAGCTCCTAAATTTTGATAAAATCCAGTGGGAAAATGGGCAAAGAATATAAAAGGAAATACAAAGTATTTTTAAAATATGTATGAAACTACTCATAAGTAAAGTGCAATTTAAAAGCTACACTGAGATACTATTTTTTCACCAATCAGATTGTCAAAAATCTAAAAGGGTGATACAATCTGTTGGTGAGGCTATAAGAAAAGATTTACTTTCATCCATTGGGGTTGTGAATGTAAATTGTTACAACCCCTAGGGAGGGCAATTTGGTAATCTCTATTAAAATTACAAATGCATATACTCTTTGACCCAGCTATTCCACTTCTGGGAATGTATCCTAGAGTTATACTAGGTCACATGCAAAATGATATACATGAATATCTATTGCAACATTGTTAGTAATAGCAAAGGTTGGAAGCGACCCAAATCTTCCATCAATCTGAGACTGATTTTTCTTTTAGCTTGCTTTTACAGCTTCAAAGTGGAAGGGGGAAAATAAAAAGATCTTTTCCTAAGCCTGGAGCCGAGCTGGCCTTAGGTATCTCCATTCCTCTTTGTCCTGGATTGCCCCTCGGTTCTACTAGTCTTTCCAAGGTAGCAGAGCCCTCCCAAGGGGAGATGGGCTCAGGCCCCTTGAACACATCAGCGTCATGAGAGGGATGGACAGAAGAGGGAGCAATGCAGAACTCTATCCTCTATGAATTAGCAGATTAGAACTTTTCTTTGCTGGGGTAAGTCAAGAGGAAGAAGAAAAAGTCATGTGTGAACTTTCCCTAGATGTAGGATGTGCCACTAATTTTTTTTTTTTTTTTAAGTCTTGCTTAACTTTTAATTAGGGCAAGGTTCGACTAACACTGCTTAAGATTTACACTTGCCATTTTGGTAAAGTGGTCCATTTTTCTAAAAATTATACAACTGGGAGGAAATACATGATGGTATTTTTTGCCCAGATACGAATGTTTATGGATACCTTATGGAACCATAATCGGGGCCAAAATATTCACCACTGACAGCTTTCTAACCTCAGACAAAATATCTAGAAGATATAAATAGTGTCCTGAGTGACGCTGCTGTGAGACCATAAAACGATGGCAAATACTAAAGTTAGATGTTCTTCTTCGTGACTGTATTTACCTCCGTTTCTTTTTGAGAAACATGTGATTTTGGTAAAACGTGTTGCTGCTGTTTGCATCTTTGTTGTTTATCTGCTTGCTTCGGTTGTGTCTTTTGGTAAACACAAATTTTTCAACAGTCATTCAGAGGTATGTTGTGGAACCTCATCGGAGGGTAGCCAGCAGGAACTCTGCTGGATGGTCCGAGTTTCAATAGAAACCACTTTGTGTAAAAAGGCTCACTTTAAGTGGGTCAATCTGTATTAGTTGCACCACTTGAAACACTGAAGACACACTTTTGTGTATCTAGTGTTTGGGGACTTTTTGGGAACACACTATATTTATACTCTATTAAACTAGGTCAGCTCCTTTGTTGGGACAATCCCAGAGGGAGCTATACATTTCACCTAAAGATAGCAAGAAGAGTTCTGGTATTTTCCTGGTTTGTCTATCCCAACACATTCTGCTGAAGTCTAATCTAGTAAAGTTCTACGTCTCAGTGAATAAACAGTGACTCATTCATTTAAAAATATTTCTTTGTTGTCTAATGTGAATTCTTCATTGTGCTAGGTGTTATGGGAAACATGAATTTCAGCTGTCAACAAAACTGCCCTCTAATAAGGCATATATATATTCATATTTATATATATTTATATGTAAAGCTATATATATGTAAAACTATATATATATGTGTATATATATATGTATATGCACAAAAAGGGCAGAAAGTTGAGTTAGATAAAGCTGTTGAGTCTAAGCTGTAGGAAAGTTACTCAAGACAAAGTGTCCTACGAATAAATCTTTTTTTTTTTCTTAAAAAGGGGGCACCTGGGTGGCTCAGTCAGTTAGGTGTCTGGCTCTTGGTTTCCACTCAGGTCATGAACTCGTAGGTCAGGGGATGGAGCCTCGTGTCTGGCTCCACACTCAGTGGGAACTCTGAAGATTCTCTTCCTCCGCCCCTCCCCCACACAAGCTTTCTCTCTCTCTCTCTCTCTCAAATAAATAAATCTTAAAAAAAAAAAAAAAAAGAAGATGAAGTGTCCTACAGGTAGCTAGAAACCAAGACTTATACTGGAGAGAGCTCAGGACATGATAGATAGATGATAGATAGATAGATAGATAGATAGATAGATAGATAGATAGATAGATAAAAACTAATATATAGGGGCGCCTGGGTGGCTCAGTCGTTAAACGTCTGCCTTTGGCTCAGGTCATGATCCCAGGGTCCTGGGATCAAGCCCCACATCGGGCTCCCTGCTCCGTGGGAAGCCTGCTTCTCCCTCTCCCACTCCCCCTGCTTGTGTTCCCTCTCCCCCTGTGTCTCTCTCTGTCAAATAAATAAATAAAATCTAAAAAAAACCCACAAAAATATATATAAAGTTTTTGGGGGTAGCAGATGAAACCCTTGAAAGAGAAAAGAGAGATCTTGACTCACATATAGTTTTTCCCAATTAAAACAAATAGGTGAACAAACAAGATGTGATTTCTGATATTTTTTCAGCATACTTTAAAAATAATTTTTATAATACTCATATAAGTAAAAATATGTGTTAATCACAAGAACAACATCAAAACTATAGAGATCAGCTGCACTTTGCATGCAATAGGTTGCAGATTTAGGGAGTCACAGTCCACTGTTTCTTGTGGCATCTAGTCCCACACATTTAGAGAATAATATTGAACCGAGATTTTGTATTTTCATTAGGGCACTAGTAACCAAATGTGCATTAAAAGCCGATGAAGTGTCTAAAAATCAGGTTATGTGAAGAATGCCAATTCAAATGAGTTTTTCACCTTTGAAAAGAGAAGGCTTAGTATCATTGATACCTATCTTTGAATAATTGTGGTGGGTCAGTATTTTTTATTGTTATTCCAGAGACCAGAAATAGTAATTTTTATTGTTATTCCAGAGACCACAAGTGAAAGGTCCAAGGAGGCAATTTTAGCTTATGATGTAGAATGACTTGCTAACAATTACAGCTGTCCAAGAACAGTTCAGGGTTTTTTGTGTGTTTGTGAGCAACCCAAACAGCGGTTGAATGGCACTTGATTGGAAATGCTGCGGATGAAATGCTTCTCAAAAACTTGAAGGTGCATTTGAATCACCTGTACTCTTGTAAAATGTTGTGGATCAGCAAATATGCTTTGAGTATCAAGGATATAGAGAATTTTCTTTCAGTGTATACAGAGTTTGGGATTAGAGAAATTTTAAATTCTTCCCAGCTTGAAAAGTCTATTATTCTATCATTTATTTTAGTCCCGATGCAAGGTATTCGCTAGATGCTTTGGGACTAAAGAGAAGTCAGGGTTCCTGAGGTAATATGGTAAATTCTAGAAACAGGAAAATGCATAGCCCATGTGGAGTGTGTTAACTTGATCACAAAAAAGTGTTTCTGGAGTAGTGTTGTAGAAACAGGCTTAGAGGCAGGCCAGGTTTCCACCGTGACTATCAAGTTAAGAACTTCCTGCACCTCGGGGATAATGGCATATCAGCTCACATTTGTATTCACCTGTAAACAACATAGCCCCAGGATAGTGGGTTAAATGGACAAATGTTTATTTTTCCAGGTAAATAAAAAAAGTACAGAATTCGGCAGTCCAGGGTTGATCTGACAGCCCCCTGAAGTCATTAGAGACTCAGTTTCCTATCTTCCCGTTCAGCCATCTTCAGAGCTGACCTCTACCTTCAAGATTATCTTAAGATTCAAGATATTTGCTGGAGTTCCAGCAATATGCTCGCATTCCAGCACTGGAAAGGAGGAAAAGAGGCTGAAGAAATTACTCCTTTCAAAGCAAGCAATTCAAAACAAAACAAAAAAAACAAAAAAACCCCACGCAACCGCTGCTTAAATCTCATTGGGCAGAACTTGACCACATGACTGAATGTAACTGCAAGGGCTCCTGGGAAAGCGGGGGTTTCTGAGCTAAGCACATTGTCTAGGGCTTTGTTTCTAAGGAACAATGAATGGGTTGATGCACACTGGGAGTCATCTAGCAGTCTCCCAACAAATGGTGTGTCAAGAAATAGTTCTGAGTTGAAAAGGGACACCTGCAAAGGACTGCTTTTGAAAGATAAATATGGAAGTAATAAAAAGAATGAAATTGAATGTCGGGAGAGTCTGGAGTCAAGATGATTCATTTCTAGATGTAAAGGAATCCTGGAGATGTTGGACTAGACCAGAGCTGTAACAGATGAAGTAGAAAGGCAAGGGACAGGATGGCCATAACAAAGGTAGGATTGACAGGGCTTGGTGAATTGACCTGGACAGAGAGAAAGAGAAAGGAGCTTAAACTACCCATGGGATTTAGAACCTAGGTGATTTGGAAAAATGATGAGATCCACAGGAAAAACAGAAATGGCAAAAATAAAGCCAACTTGCTGAAGGAGAGGATGTGTTTTTTTCAGACATAGTAGATTGGCTATGATGATGGAATATCCAATGGGAGATGTGGGAATGTCTAAATCTTCTATGGGTAAGATTGTGGGACTCGCTCAGGAGATAATCCAGTGTTGAAGGAGTGGCTTTTGAGGTTTTTCATACACTTCCCACTTCCACTTGGATGTCTGTTAGTCATCTCACATTTTATGCTTCCAAAACAGAACTCTCAACCACCTGTGCCCCACTCTAGGTGTTGAGGACCCCAAGAATGTTGGTCTGTTTTAATATTCATCTCCACAAAATACCAATGCATAGGCAAATATGCTGCAAATGAGTTAGATAAAACTCTAAAGCCAAATAGAAATTATTTGATATTGCCTACTCTTTGAGAATAGTCCCCTCTGAATTTTGAGTTATTTCCACTTTTTGGATGCCTTCAAATTTAATTTAGCCATCTGCTTAAGGGGAACAATAACCCATAAAGGCAAGGTGTCCCAATTTAACGCTTCCAGAGCACTCTCCTCATAGACAAACTCAATTTTCCAAATACCAGCTCTATATGCATCTGTTAATTGAGGTGTAGACGAGGTTTCCTGCCTTTTCACTGACTATGAATCTGATTTTCCCTTGACAGTATATTCCTAATGCCAGAGGTCAGGCTTGTATTAACCCATTCTGAACCTGTCTTCAAGTGGTTAATGAAAGATCCCTAGAGCACAGCCTTGACCTTCACCTGAGCTGCATTTTTTCTAATTGGATTGGATCTTCCCCTTCCTCTCTTTATTCTTTTAGGCTCTAACCAGAGAAAGAAGCCAATTGACTTCCTGGGATTTATTAATTAATTACAACATGTTTTGGCAGACAATGTTTTGGCTTTCTGTTATGTTCATGTCATCTTTTTATTGTCCTATACCACAAAACATCCCATAGACTAACTCTCTGGGAGTTTTCTACTTGCATTTAGTCAGGAGAGGACACCCTACCCCATGGGGCCGGAGAAGCTCTTATGATATCAAGTCAAAAAGCTGAGGACTCCCTTTCTACATTGCTAAAGCTGCCAGGAGTGCAGGTCATCCCACAGACAAGTGGATAAATTCTAGACCATTCTCTATGGGAGGTCTGGACTTTTTGGAAGAGACTGAAATTTGTTACTAAACCAGAAAGCTGGAAATGTTGAAAAATGAATGAATTTTGCATGAAAATTTTTCAAAATCCAAGAGAGCCTTCCTATTAATAATGTTGTACCAGTGCACAGAGTTTTGTGGTTAACAACACAAACACAACAACAACACCTGTTGTTAACAACAACACCTGAGGGAGTCCCACAATCTTACCCATAGAAGATTCAGACATTCCCACATCTCCCATTGGATATTCCATCATCACAGCCAATCTACTACGTCTGAAACAAAACACATCCTCTCCTTCAGCAAGTTGGCTTTATTTTTGCCATTTCTGTTTTTCCTGTGGATCTCATCATTTTTCCAAATCACCTAGGTTCTAAATCCCATGGGTAGTTTAAGCTCCTTTCTTTCTCTTTCTCTCTGTCCAGGTCAATTCACCAAGCCCCGTCAATCCTACCTTTGTTATGGCCATCCTGTCCCTTGCCTTTCTACTTCATCTGTTACAGCTCTGGTCTAGTCCAACATCTCCAGGATTCCTTTACATCTACTCTCACTTTATACTGCTCACCATCCTTTAAAATAGGCCCAGTGAGTACTATATTCATTTTACCGATAAGAACAGGATACTGAGAGAGCTTAGTTACTTGTTCAAGGCCACATGGCTGACTCTCTTACACTCTTTCCACTCTGTCTTCTCATTTCCCTCTAGTGAAAACATTTGCCAGTGTTTGCTTACCTACCAGGTGGTACAGTACAGACTGCTCTAAGTGAGATATGTTGGATCCACTGAATTAAACTGCCTATCTGAATTAACTCTGCTCCTTTCCCCCATGCACAAAAACAGCACTCCCTCCTCACATTCGAAACACCTCCAGCATATGCTAAGACTTCACCAAACTACTCTCTACTCCCCCCAAATAGATCACCAAAGATGAAACTTTGCTCACAGCACTCCTTGTGCTGGGTTCTTCCTCTCCCACCTTGTCTGTCTGCTCTGAAGCCTATTTTATTTCTATTTCTCTGCTGCAACGTTTGTTATTCCTTCTTTATAACTCTCATAACAAGGTTTAATCATGTGCTTATGTTAATGAGGTAAAGGATCTAAAGAGCTAGCACAGAGCCCAGGACATTGTGTGTATTCACTAAATGTTAACTATGATGATGATGATGATATCTCTTCTATTAGTCTCTTAAACATAAAGGCTCTTTTCTCTGCATGTAGCACAATATGTGTCACATGGTAAGAAATCCTTAGTTATTTTTAATTAATTTATAGGTTATCTATACAGGCATTGTATGGAGAGTCATAAAGGCAACATTTGTATTTATAATGGAGAGTGAGGAGGTGGGTATAAATAACTGTTGCCACGATAATTTTAAAGGAATGGACCTGGGTCTCAGGCACAGAGTATTCATGAGCTTGAAATGAGCTTAGAGAGAGCATCTAGTTGGGCAGTTCTCAAAGTGTGGGCTCCCAATCAGCTGCAGTGCCTGGGAACTTGTTAGAAATGCAGATGTCCCGGGCGCCTGGGTGGCTCAGTTGGTTAAGCGACTGCCTTCGGCTCAGGTCATGATCCTGGAGTCCCGGGATCGAGTCCCGCATCGGGCTACCTGCTCAGCAGGGAGTCTGCTTCTCCCTCTCCTGCTCCCCCCTCTTGTGCTCTTTCTCTCTCTCATTCTCTCTCTCAAATAAATAAATAAAATCTTTAAAAAAAAAAAAAAAAAAAGAAAGAAATGCAGATGTCCAGCCTCACCCAAGACTTCCCGAGACAGAAACTCTGTTTTCACAAGCCTTCCAGGTGACTGGGATGCACAGTAAAGTTTGAGGACGACCGCTCTAGAAATCATCTAACTTCACAGAGAGAATGAAGGCGCAGAGAAGTCGAATGGCTGACCTGAGGTCACACAGCTAGTTAATGTTAGCAATGAGGCTAGAACTGTAATCTCATGATCACTTGACTTTAATAGTTCTCCCCATTGCTTTTGTATTCTTTTTAAAAAAGGCTCTTCTTTCTCCAGTTCATGGGAAGGTAACTGTATTAATGGTTTGGCGGTGGCTTGCAGTGCTTGCTGGAGAAGCAGAAAGTCTTAACACCAGGACACTGGAGTACGTTTTCAGGCTCACCCTATTACTCTCTGTGTAGCTGCCAGGGGCAGAGAAAACCCGCTATGAGAAGCAAGCAGTCAGCTGACAGCCTCCAGCTGCTGTGCCTTTGGGATCTGTCTCAGTGTTAAAGCCAAGAGCATGGGCTCCCACCTGAGGAAGGAGCATGGCATGGGTCCAAGGGCCTGGCCGTTTCTGCCCAACGTGAGATTCTGATACTGCTCATCTTCCCTTTAGAGCTCCCTTTGAACTGGCTGGGACCCACAGAGGTGCTGGCCAGTCTGAGGCTGACTCTTCCCTTCCCTCTGCTTTTGCAGGTGTCAGACCTCCACTGTGGTCCGAAGACTTCCGTACCTGCTTCTGCCCCCTGCCCCCTTTAGGTTTCATGGGAGTGACCCCTAATAAATCTCTTCTGCTTCTAACACCACCATGGCATCTGATTATGGCATGACCTGAACTGACACACCACTCTCCTTGAGCCTCAGTTTCCAGATGAATAAATGATGTTGCAAAGTCGATTCCCTAATACAGAATGGGGAAACAATAAACAGTTGCTATATTGTTACTAGTAACAAGATTATCAGCATCTCAAGGTTACTGTGCTTGTATGAAGACATTGGCAGAAATGTGTGGGCAGAGACATCTGTTGCTTATGGAATATTCAGGTGATCACCCGTATTTCTAGCCCAGGTGGGGTGATATGACAAGTTCTGGCCAATGTGTTATAAGCAAAAGTGATGTTTTTCCTATTTAGGCCAAACTATAGAAGAACACATGTCTTCTAAGGCTGGCACGGCGAACTCCAAAGGCATGTGTTTAGTTAGAATAATGGAATCTTCATCAGCCTGTGATCTGTGAGCTAATGTGGAAGCCAGCCCCCAGCAAACCTGCATTAGATATGGCATATGACAAAAAACAAAGCTTTAGTGTGTTAAGCACTGAGATTTGGGGATTAATTTATTACTACAGCTTAAATGATCTTATCCTGACTAAAACAATATGTTTGGCAAAATATATTGTGCTGTGAAAATATAAGACAGTTTCATTTTAACTGCTCACTTTCTAGCATTATTATTGGTTGCACTGGGGAGAAAATGTATCACCATCGAGTAAAGATGAAGATCTAATTCAAAGGCAGAAGAGAAAGAAAAACTTGACTTAGGAATAAAATTCCCAAGCTTAAGATAGATAGGAAAAATCAGTCATTTTCAGGGGAATCTTATTTGAATATTCTTACTTGAAAAAAAATCCTAGAGTTTCACTTGAAAAAAATTGAGTTGAGTATGAATTCAACATAGTCATAGCCTTCCATGAGCTTTAGAGTCTAATTAGGCAGTGGAAGTTACCTTTCCCCAAATGAGTTTTGTAGTGTGAGATCATCAGTAATATTTAAATTCTTTATTTTTTTTTAAATGCGCTAAAACTGAAACAGGACATTCCTAAAGTGGTGCCAGTTTCTGTCTAAGTTGACTTGCATACACTGGGGGTGGTTCAACTGAAGCTAGAGATCAGCTGGTTTTGACCTTTTCAATAGTTGGTATGTTGATTAGCAGGCAATTCTGCTCTTCCAGCCCTTAGAACACGACCAACCTGCAGGAGGGGTGGCGACAGCCAGTCAGTCAGAACAGAGAATAATGAAAAGGTCAAAACAGGATAAGGACCAGATTTCACAGCCCCGATAACATTTGAAATTTCATCTCCTTCTTGCCATCGGACAAATGACAAGAAGAATTGGTACATGAGCTGCCTTCCCAGGGATAAGATTTCAACCAAAAATGTCTTGGAGAGAGCCAACATCTTGGATTTGGAAACAGAGAAGTGAATAGTTCTATGTCTCTTTGAAGACAGAGTCAAAACTTATAAAACCTGGAGCTTCTCAATGGCATGACCTGGAAAAGGCATTTTTATGGAGACCACTGTTTAACTACTCTTGGGTGCTCCTAACTTAACACAAGAAAGTAATACCAGGTCACTCACTCTGTGGTATCCAAAAACTAAGGAATGAATTGGAGTTATTTGGATGGCCAAAGTGGAGAAGGGGTGAGTTTGAGGTCTCTGAAGACAGAATCCACTAAATAAATATCCAACTGAAACAGAGATATGGGGACAGCTTTTAACCAGTGAAGTGGTAGTAGAATGAGGAATTACCTCATTTTACAATCAGTAAAACCGTTGTTTCATAGTTACAGAACTATATTCAATCTAGTTTCCTTTTAAAGCAGTTCCACTGAAAATGTGTAGCATCTTGTCTGGGTACAGATTCCACAGAATCTTGTATCTTAGGAAACAGTTGGTCTCCCATCTTTCTTCCTTCACCCCTCCTTCTCTCCCTTTCTTCCTATTAACTTTTCCTTCCTTCCTTCCTTCCTTCCTTCCTTCCTTCCTTCCTTCCTTCCTTCCTTCCTTCCTTCCTTCTTTCCTTCCTTCCTTCCCCTCCCTCCTGTGGGATTTATTAGTCTGCACAACTGTCTGTGGGTGTGTTTCTATCTTAGAGTCAATGGACTGTTTGGTCAACCTATAACATGAGGGAAGGAATGGCAGGAGGTTTTTCTGTGTTAGATATAAAACAAAACCAAAAATTAAAATGAACCAAAAGAAAACCTGCTGATTAGTTGTCATTTTATGGTTTTGGTTTGTTTCACCTGGTACTGTTGTCTCTTAGCCATGGAAGTTAGAAAATCTGTGTGTGATTCACAGTCCTTCCACTAATTTCCTGGGCAACTTGACTGCAGGTTCAGAGTTAACCAAAGTTTATTTGCTCTTTCGATGTATGTTCCAGGCATTAATCCAGGAGCTTTGACATATGCCATCTCATTTCATTATTATAAAAGTTTGAAGAGGCTAGAATAACTATACTGTTGACTCTTGAACAACATGTGGGTGAGAGGTGTCGACTCCCAAAGCAGTCAAAAATCCGTGTACAAGTGTTGACTCCCCCAAAACTTAACTATTAATAGCCTATTATTGGACAGAAGGCTTACTAATAAAGAGTCGATTAACACATATTTTGTATGTTATTTGTATTCTATACTGTATTCTTTCAATAAAGTAAGCTAGAAGAAAATGTTATTAAGAAAATCATAATGAAGAGAAAATACATTTACAGTATCATACAGTATTCATTGAGAAATATCTGCATATAAGTGGACCCTGCAGTTCAAACCCATGTTGTTCAGGGTCAGCTATAAATCCTGATCTGTCTGGGGCAGTCCCAGTGCCCATTTCCCAGCATCCCACCCCATCCAAGAAGTTAGAACTTCTTTCACTCTTGAAAGTGTCGTAAATTGGAAAATGAATGACACAGTCACCCTACATAGGGTAGGTATTACGATAACATTCTATTTATAGGCCTTTCTGGGTCTTAATTTCTTTACAGATAAAAGTGGGATGCTTGAGCAAATTACATTAAAAGCCCCTTCTTGCTCTAATGGCTACGATTGCTTGTGTATTTATAGATACCTTAGCATCAAAACTTTCTATCTGCTTTAAAAGGACTCCACCTCAGTAACATGTCAACACTGGCAAGGGGCAAGGAAATCCTCCACTTCAGTGCAAGAAATAAGAAGTTTTAAGGCAAAAAGAATGCCTACTGGATTTACATGCATTATGACTCAGTACTGCTTGTGAACTCACCACGGTTTATGTGAGATTATGCAGTTTATGCAGAGCAAAGAGAGTACACCAGAGGACAGTGGGATGGAACGATATACACCTAAAATAAAATATATATATATATGTATATATATATACACCTAGAATAATTTTTACCTAACATGACTGAGTAATAATGTGATAAATTCTAATATGTTTCAACCTAGAATCGTTGTAACAATGAAGAATTATGAACTCTTTCAGTTGCAAGTTACTTTTCTTATATCCTGTTTTTCGTTCATATGTTTGCTAATGCTATATCTAGAACATAATCTTCATTTTACCTACAGGCAACACCCTGGAAAGCATGATGTAATGGAAAGAGCTTGGGTTTTGGGGTAAAATATTTGAGTTATAAGCTTGGCCTGTCAGTTATGAAAATGCATGCTGCTTAACTTTTCTTTGAAACTCAGTTTCCCCATCCATAAGACAGAAACAGTAATCCAAGTTTAAAGGAATGTTCTGAAAATTCAGTGAGGTAGTGTTGACACATGACAGACACTGAGCAAATGTTTCTAGTTCCCAACCTGCCGGAGGTGTGTATATGAAATGCAACAAATATGTAATGTTGCATGAGTTATGTCTTTATAAGCCTAGATCATCCATGTTTTGACGGCTGCTCAAACACCAGTAAGTGGGACCTTACCAGGTAATGGCTTTATGACTAGCAGCAAAGGTGGCTTGGTTTTCAGCTCTGCCTTACATTGCCTTAGTTTTTGAGGAAAGATTCTCTTCCTTCTACAAGGCTGTCTGTAAGTTTATTGATCTTTCAAGGCTGAACGTAATGTTCTCTTTACATGGGATACTTAGTAAAGGCAATCTGTCATCAGCTCATGTCCAATATATCCCCCAAATGGAATTTATGTGTCTTTCAAGCTAGGAGAAAGCCAGGATCAGATCTCACCTTTGGTATTGGGTTCTGTCCTAGATGCCACACTTTGAAAGCATCACATGTGTAGCCTTAGGATTAATGGGCCTGGGATGATCAGAGAGTAAAATCTTGAACAGCTGTAGCCACGGAGAATGTTTAAAAGGGCTTGGTATAAATGTTACTCTAATGGGAGCACATTGGCCTGAAAATGACCAATTCTGGACTAAAATGAGCAGGATATGCTTTCTTTCTGGAAACACAATACAGAGAGAACAGAGAGGCATCTGAGGGAGAGGCAAAGAGACAAAGACCCAGAGGAGAATTCAAAGAAAATGCAGAAGAACTTAGGGAGAACAAATCACTGTCAGAATAAAGAGTAACAAGTAGCAGATGCTTCACAGTGCACACTAAAAGTATTTCTCTACAACCTCTACTAAGTCTTGCTATTTCAAGTAAATGTCAAGCATTCGCATCACAGAAACTGATAGTGTTTTGCATATTTTTTTTGTAATCAGTGACAGTGATACCCAATGCAGAATCACTTAAGACAAAAACAGTAACATATGAGGAATCTGAGTAATGAAGTCTCCAATAGTTGTCTTGGTGAGAGGATGGCTTTTACCTTCCCAGAATCTCCATCACCTTCCAAGGCTACCTTAAACAAAAATAATAATCTTTACTATGGACAATGGATAATTTCTTAATCTTAGGGGAAGGCTGAGTAAAAGCATCTTTAGAGAAACTTATTACAATTCCTGATCTGTCATATACAATGGAGGTAAAAGTGTTATTTGCTATGCAGTTAGAATTTTAAGACAAATGTTCTAGTTCCTCTTTCTAACAGGATCGCCTCCGCCTCACCCAATCTCCACTAAAGACATTCTGAAACCATCATAGAATCTCCTAGACAATTCTCGAAACCTTCCACAGCATTCCCATGTCTTTGTACCAGTATTTAGTAGAAGGGAAATTGAAATACACCTCAAAATGCCTACTATTTATTTAACAAGTATTTACTAAGTTCCAGAAACTGAGCTTGGTACTGATTATCACTGCTTTATGACATCTAAAAATGCTCATTATCAAATTTATAGAATATTGTATGAAGTTTTATCCTATTGTATGAATCAGTGGATCCCATTTAACCTCTTTCTTTTTCATTTTTTTTTTTACTCTCCTAAAGCCCCATTTACATTTTAATAATGTTAAAGATAGTCATATACTCTTAATCATTCCAGTTGAAAATCTGATGCCAAAGTGGAAAAATTGCCTAACAGTCCTTGCAAATTGTTGCAAGATATGTAACTCAAACACATAATGAACTACCAACTAGATGGTAAGGAAATTCACAATTATATTCTATTATGAATGATAGAAGGAAGTAGGGATATTTAGCCCAGAGAAGCAAATGCTCCTAGTAACTATTTTAAATATCCAAAAGGTCATGGAGTAAAAGAAAAATTTGGATTGTTCTAAATGACACTAAAACATAAAACTAGAGTAATAGGTTAAAACTACTTTGAAAAAAAATCTGCTCTCTGATATGTAATAGCAAAGATAGAATTGGCTATTGGAAGGCAATGAACTCAAGGATAGAGGAGGAATTTGGCAGAGAAGGTGTAGAACAGTTTCAAACATCAGATTGAGATGTGGGCCATAAATCCATTTCAATTCTGAAAGGCAATAATTCCAAGGAAATAAAATGAAGATGAGGAACAAGGCATATAACAAGTTCATCTGAGTTATAGAAGATAGAAAAGTATAAAATTTAAAGAAGAAAATCCATATAGTTGTAAAAAGTTTTCTGCTGGAGAAGTCCAAAATCACACAGAGATGAGAAGACTGATGTCCCTCATGAATAATACCTAATGCATTGGGATTGGGCAACTGGGCTCTGATACTGTGTATAAGGCAAAGGTAATTGAATACTAAGAAAGAGACATACAGTGGTCCGAATAATATAAAATCTGAGCACATTAATATTTCTGTCAATTTAACCAAGAATGTTATGGCATATGTGTCACTGGGAATGACAGAAGCTATTACTGAAATGAGATTAGAATCTTTTTGAAATATCAACAGAAGCATTATAGTTGGTAACATTCCCATCTAAAATAGATGAGACTGATGCTACACAATCAACATACTAGGGGGAATAGCATACAGAATTTACAGACTACATTATTTTGTTCTATATTGATTTTTCCCTTAGGAGTTTTTGATTAGCTGTCAAATCAATTAGTTTTCCTCAATCCCAAGTACAATGTCAAATTTCTCTGTTTTTTGGGGAGAAAGGGGATATACCTGGTTTCCTTCTTTTTATTATGACCACCAGGGTGTAAATCGATTGGCCAAATAAATAGGTAAAAGAGCTGTGTGTAATGTCTAGTGTTGGAGTGGAGGGGCTTGTTCTGTCTCATCTTTGCAGTGTCGGTCAGGGCTATCTTGATTCTTGGTTGGGTCAGTGTAGTGTGAGCTCTGTGTTCCAGGTTTTACAAACCCTTAAGAGAAGAATGTAGTAGGAGGATACTTTAATTTTCAGGTCTGTTTACCTCATCTTCCACATCCTCTAATGATTCAAGCAGCATCAAGAACTTGCATTATTATAATGCTGCCCTGGTGGTAGGGCTGATACCAAACAACCAGTTAAATTCTTTACTCTCGACCTCTTATGTAGATTTGGATAGATCTAAAGCAGAAAAATAGTTTTGAAAGCCATTACTTTTATTGTAAGAACCAAGTATTTGAAATAGAAAATGAATTATTTGACTTCATTGGCTTTAAATGTGGAAAACCCAAGGCCTACAAGATTCAAAGCATAATATAGCAAGAACGGGTAGGTTATGTAAGCAGAGATGGGAACTCTAAGAAAGAATCAAAGGGAAATGCTAGAAATTAAAAACACTGTAGCAGAAATGAAGAATGCCTTTGATAGGTTCATCAGCAAGGCCAAGGAAAGAATCAGTGAGTTTGAAGATATGTCAATACTTCAAAAACATGAAGAGAAAAAAAAATGAAAAAACAAAAACAAACAAACAAAAAAAAATGGAACAGAAAATCCAGGAATTGTGGAACAATTACAAAGTGTAATGAGAATACCAGAAGGAGAAGAAAGAAAGGAACAGAAGAAATATTTGAAGGAATACTGGCTAAGAATTTTCTAAAATAAACAACAGGCACCAAACCACAGATCTTGGAAGATCAGAGAACACCAACCATGGCAAGTACCAAAGAAAATCTACAACCAGGCATATCATATTCAAACTGCAAAAAAAATCAAAGACAAAGAGAAAATCTTATAGGAAGTCAAAGGTGGAAGAAACATCCACTTATAGAGGAATAAAGTAAGAATTAAATCAGACTACTCTCCAAAAATCATGCAAGCAAGAAGTGAAGGAAATATTTAAAAGCAAACAGCCACAAACTAGAATTCTGTATCCAGTGAAATCATCCTTCAAAAGTAAGGGAGAAATACTTTTTCAGACAAACAAAAATTCAGGGAATTTGTTGCCAGTAGGTCTGCCTTGTCAGATATGCTAAAATAAATTCTTCAGAGAGAAGGAAAATGATAGAGGTTAGAAGCTTAGACCTACATAAAGAAGAGAGAGTGTTAAGAAAAGAATAAATGAAGGTAAAATAAAATATTTTCTTTTTCTTATTCTTAATTGACCTAACGGGTAACAGTTTGTCCAAAATAATAACAGAGACAAGGTGTTTGGAGATTATGGAGTATCTATAAGTGAAATAAATGACAGCAATGCTCTAAGGGACAGGACGGAAGAATTGGGAATATTCCGTTGTGAGGTACTTGAACTACCCCTGAAGGGATATGGTAGTATTTGAAAGTGAAGTTGGACTAGTTATAAACATATGTTGCAAACTCAAGGGCAACCACTAACAAACAAACAAAGAAAACCCCACAGTATAAATACCATACGCTAGAGTAAGGAAGACTATGACAGCACTAGAATTCACAAAATGGGAACAGAGCTTAATCAAAGAAGGGAGAAAGGGTAGATTAACAAGGATGCTCTCAGTTCCTGAGAAATGGCCCAGGTCTCAGCTGTGGTTGGAGATAAAAGGGATAATAGAACCCCTGATTGAAATACCAGACAAGCTGCAAGGATCCCAAAATAGAATGTATCATTTTCTAATTTGCCTTATGCAGTCTAGGAGAGTGCAAGCCTCCTAGAGAAAAATTCCAGGTCCAATATGGCATTTGAGTGATCAAGTAGCAACTGTGGAAGGAAATCGACAGATGGTTTTGAGGGCAGCTTTGAGCCCCTCCAACCACGACGTGGCATGAGAAACTCGGTTGGGTATTCAGAGCCCCCCAAGAGGAGCCTCATAGTTGGGATGAGGAGGACACAGGTGCATGGAATTTTTAACTGGGGGCCATTGAGAGATTGCAGTCATAAGCAGCAAGTGCAGCCTCATGGCTTCCACTAAATTTTAGCTTCTGTTTCTTCACAACTCCTTGTTCTACTTCATGATCTCTCTCTGTCTCTCAGAATTCAGCTCTTACTGTTAATAGCCTAATTTTCTCTACAGTTCCGAAGACTAATTGCAGAGTTGAGAGGATCTTATTAGTTAATTTCTGAGTAGAGATTTAGAGATTTCACAACCACTGGTTAGCCTAAGGATTGGTTACTCTCAAGTCAGTTCTTCACCCTCGACTGACTTGGTGAAGTTGGATGCAGGACCCTTAGTTGAGACTATGGCTGCCCAGGGATGTTTCTTTAATCCCTCAGGAATTGCTGTGTGCAATGTGGTTTCCTTAAAAAAAATAAAATTGTGGGCATGGCAAGCATAATAGTTAACCTTGACTTGTCTGATGATAGATAGATAGATGATAGATTGATCAAAACTATTCTGTAATCAATAACCTATGGTACAACTATTCTGTAACACAATTCTGTAATCAACAATCTATGATAAAAGGAAATTAAAATTACAAAAGTAATAATATAGTAAGGGTCAGAAGTTGTTAGTATATTTCTTTATCCTTTTCATGTCGTTCCTTATAAAAGTCATGTCAGTATTAACAACAGTAAAAGCTAACATTTGCTAAATGCCTACTATGTGTCTAGCATCCTGTTAGGTGTTTTATATAGAATAATTAAATTCCCACAACAATCCTGAGAGGTGGGTACTGATATCCCATACCACTAATGACCCTGAGTCTGAGAAGTTTAGTAATTCATACACATAAATTTTCTGCTTATAGGAGGCAACATTTACACATTTTTTTCTCACAAAATACCCCTGCTTATACTTGGTAACAAATTCATTTTTGAGAGCAAAAATAAAAGAGTAATTTAGAGATAAGAAGAGAGAAGGAAACTAAAATAAGCAGAAGAAGCTTATTTTAGATGTAGTACTTTTATAAAAACAATTAAACCTTAATTGGTTTTTGCAAAAAAACTTAAGGAATCCTAGGAAGCTTTAAATGAAACCTAGGACCCTATGAGATGTGAATTTTATAATCTTGGTCTGTAAGAGGAAGTTCCTTGGGAAACAGAAAAGTTGAATTTTTGCTTGGTTCTGTAACTTACTGCAGACCCTTGACCAGGCTCCATAACTTTTCTGGCATTATAGTCACCACCACCAATAAGCCCTCATCAAATGCTTTTATGAACGTGGAATACTAGATAGGAAGGAAGTTGGTATTTTGGATGAGCAAGTCTGAGTCCTTAGCCTGAAGACCAGAGAATGAGAATTATGCATATTTTGTGACAAGGATGCAAAAGTGAGAAAGAGACAATCCTAGTGAGTCCTCAAGAAACTCGCTAATTAACATAATGAACACATAAGTGCAATGCATGGCCTGCTATAGTGAAAGTCTTTGGTAAGTATATATGAAAGCAGAGCATTATTTCTCTCCTCCCACCACCCTGGCCCATTGGTAAAGTCACAGGGATTGTATCTCACGTGCCAACTCCCATCAGTTATTAGCAGCCTGGGTCTTATGTGGAAAAATCAGTTACTTGGTCCAGGCCAAGCAGGAGTGAATGCCACAAGTTACCAAGGATGTAGGCAAGAAAGGGCAGGGGGATGTGTGTGGAGGAAGAACACTTTAAACTCCAAGATGGCTTTGGAGTTACACTGAACTGGGTTGGCAGTCTTGCTGTGTCATTTAACCCTGTGACCTTAGATAGATGACAAAGTGTCTAATCCCTACATTGTGTGCTGTGATAGCTATGTCATTCCAAAAAGCACCTAGCCCAGTTTCTGACTAATAGTAGTTGGTCAACATATGTTAGCTTCTTCGGCCGGCAATCCAACTTTTTCAATAGATGACAAGGTAGCCAGGAAGTTCTTGGTGCAGTGGTCATTGTAAATGAGGATCCAATAAGCATGCATCTGTAAGGACCCTAGACTCCTCTCTTCTCTGAGGACATCCCTCAATACTTACACTAAATTTTTGCCTTTTCATTTGCAACTTCACCCCTTACATTTGTGTATTTTATTTTATTTTTATTTTTTAACGATATTTATTTATTTATTTATTTATTTATTTATTTATTTATTTGAGAGAGAGAGAGAGAGAGCATGTGCACACATGCGAGCAGGGGGAGGGGCAGAGAGAGAGAGAGAGAGAAAATTTTAAGCACACTCCACCCTGAGCACCGAGCCCAACTCGGGGCTCCATCTCAGATCATGACCTGAGCCAAAACCAAGAGTTGGACGCTCAACTGACTGAGCCACCCAGGCACCCCACATTTATGTATTTTCTTATCATCTTCCTCTCTTTGTCCTTCCCACAGTTGTCCTCTGCTTTGCGGATTTGCTATGCCAGTCAAATGCACTAAAGTTTATCTAGGGACTCAATACACAAAACCTGGGAACCAAGGGTGCCTTTGAAGGCTACCATTTTGACCACAGGAATCCAAAGTCTGAAGTTAGGAAGGAAAGACTGTCACAAATTTGCCTTCCCAGAGATCGGCTCTGTTCTCTGAAGAACCTGGATCTCCCCACAGTTAAGTCGTCACAAGCTCCCAAATCACCATGGAAGTCTCGAGTAGTTATGTTGAAGGCCTTCAAATACCCGTGACACAGTTTAGATCCATTGTATGACTGAATAAATGGAACCAGCCAAATGTTTTTTTCCCTTTCCTTTATATGTGGGTTCCCTTAGACCTCCTGGCCTCTCCATGCCCTTTGCTGCATGCATGAACAAAACTGCCTCCCAGAGCAGATCTGCAAAGGATTTTTCTGGCGAAGGCAACCTGAGGTCAAGAAACCACACAGCTGTCAGCTCCTAGTTACAGTCTGAGGGGAAGAGAAGCCTGAGGCTTGGGTATTAGGCTCCCACACCGTCAGCCTCCTCCCTAACATTTCAGCTGAACAATAACCACGATTGATATAAGAAAGAACAAAGCAACTTCCCAAATATTTCTTTCTTTTTTCTTTCCTTTTTTTTTTTTTTTTTTTTTTTGCCCAGTATGCAATGCTTCCTGTTTCTCTAGTAATGAAAATGTGTTCATCTGTCAAACAGAAAGCTGCCCCACTGCTTAGGTGCAGAGAACTTCAATCACAGCAGCTGCTGTGAGCAGACCAAGAGCCAAGCTCCTCATTTGTTTTGGCTAACGCTGAAGAATCAGTTTAGGCATCCCCTAGAACAAAATGGTGCACGGGAACAGAGCCAAGCTATGGAAGAGAAGCAGCAAAGTTGCAACAGATTATTTGTCTGCTCAAACAGAAGGAGAAAGATAGCAAAACCTGGATTCATTTGAGTCCAGCCTCCCTAACATATTCTCTATTTGCAACACAGATGATTTCCTCTAATATCATTCAACAGGTGCTAAACTGTAGCTTTTCTGGAGATTAATCATTGCAACCTTGGTAACAGAGAATCAGGAATTAATAAAGCAGCTCCCAGAATCCTTCGGTTATTTCTGCTGGGGACTCAGCACGGGACACAACAGTGTATTTTGTAGGTGCTCATTAATGGTGATCATGATGAGGAAAGTAACCTCGCCCTTTGCATTCCCAGTACCACATTGATAGGAAAATATGTTTGCTTTTGTGACTCTTAGGCTGTAAGCTTCTTAAGACAAGTCTTTTACTTAACTCTTATTTTCAGACACCAGCACATAGTAGGCACTCTAAATACAGGTTGAAAGGTTTATTTGTTGGAGTAAATTGCATGAATATATAACATGCAAACATGAACATCTTTCAATTTCATTAGGGAGGGTTTGAGTAAGTATGGTCATTTTGGGTGATTTACCAGCACTGTTTATCTTAAAAGTTTCATGTACATTTCTATTTTCACCCATTTGAGACAAAGACCAAGGCCACACAGATGTAAATTATTTAATTGGATCATTAAGCCAAACCCATTTTGGGACTCAGTTGACCAGCTAGCTGAGAAAAAAGTAGAGCTAAGGAACAATGACATGACTTTACTTCTTTTCCAGATTTATCAGAAAATCGCTCAATCTGAATTCCCATTTGAATATTGTAGATTTGATTAGAGAAGGGGAAAAATGAAGTCAAACTCTAAGCAGGACGAAAATGAAATTAAATGGCAATTTCAGAATACTTAAATGCCTCCAAAACTTTGATGCTATATCTCCAGTCTGGACCACTTTTACAGGATTGATCTCAAATTGATCAGCCTGCTCGGTGTAAGCTTGTGTCCCAGGAAAGGTCTAAATTAGGTCACTCTCCAGGAGAAGATAGACCAGCACCTAACGGTAATAGTAGTGGGTGTTGTAGTGGTCTGCTGCCTGCATTTCCAAGTCTCAGATTCTGTAGTGATGTGGAGTGAATGAGTGGATCATCCCTAGAGCCTGGAGTGTGTCCAGTGTGTGCTGAGGCACTGGCTGGGAAACTGAGGGAGCTCTGATATAAGCCGGTAGTTAGATTTTCCACCTTGCATGCCTCTCTTGCAAAACCACAGTGCTGGCTGGGATGAAGACGTGGCAGGAGGAGCCTCCCCTGTAGAGTCAAAGATAAGAGGACTAGTGTTCTTGCTTGACTGCTGGACCCAGCCAGGTCTGCGTGGACCCTCCATGGAGGAGGAGGAGAGAGGCTAATCTTCATTGCCTTGTCCCATATATCCCGTGCTTGTTTCTCCAGGCCCCGCCCCCTTCCACATTATTTCAATAGTGAGATAGTCAATTTATTTTGTTTGGCACATTGTATTCCACACACAAACTGATCTGATAACATTTGGGTGAAATTATTAAATTTAGCAAAATATTGGAGTAGAGTTGTTTAGTTCTGGGATGCTATATAACTTGATCAAAATGATTTTCATTTCATGTTGCTTATTTCGGTTTTCCTACAATACTATGGCATCTAGCTACAAATGAAAATAGTTAGACATCCAGGTAATTTAAGTCCATCTTATCAAATATTAGATTTGGGGAGATGAGGATAATAAAATAAAGGTTTATTATTTCCAGATGGATATTTGGCATTGTGGAGTAACAGCCTCTGTAGGGTAACATTTGAAGAATTAACATTATTGGAGCCAAAATAGAAGAATGATATGATTCTTCAGCATAAATGGACATATACGTCAAATAAGCATTGGATTGAAATAAACCAATTTAATTTCCAAAAGCCCATTGCACTTAGTAGAAAATCCTGCATAATGCATGCAAGCCTATGATATTGCCCTGTGAGCCACTCTTTGAATTACTACTGAAAATTTCAATCCAACCCAACCAAATGCATTATATATGCATGTATATATGTGTGTGAAAATTTGAAGCCTCTGAACAAAAGGTCTTAAACAATGTAGCAGGTGTCAACTTTGAACCAAGACAATGGTGGGAACCCTAAATCACAATATTACATACTTAAACCAATTTGTTCCAGTGAAATACACTCAAGCATCAAATGTTTATTCAAAGAGAGACCACATATGCCTTTTCTGTGGAAGACTGTCCCTGTTTGTTTTCCCTCCTTTTAAGTATGCCCCAGTGTCCCAAAGTATGTCCTTAAGACTGAAGCTTAGTTATCTATGGTATGGGGACAGGATTGGGAAGAACTTGACCCAGTTCCTTCAGGGATTAGTTCTTGAACTCCTGAAAATCGTGTTTAAAGTGGCTTACAAATGGATGAGAATTTTTGCCTGATATTTGAGATTGAAAACCCGTGATGGGAATCCATTTTGACTCTGGAACCACAACTTGAGACTATTAACACTAGGTGCCTCTTCTTAATCACCAGGCAAGAACTGCATGTGAATTTGATTCTGCCATGATTGGCCACTTGGAATAAAATTTAAGATGTTGGAGAACATGTATTTTCCTTGAATACCATGTGAAGACTAGAGTCATGTTAAGTTGAGCAGACAGAGCTCTGCAACAGTACTCAACTGTAAATGCATTGTCATACCATTGGCCCCTCTCCCCATATGGGAGCTCCAATACTTTTGGGGTATAATGTATCATAATGACCAGGATCCTCCATTATCAGAAAACTTTGGTTGAGACTTGACTCTACTCATACTCAAATCTTAAGCAAGGGACATTCAGGATGTTAACAACTCTGAAGTTTTCTACACTACAACAGCAGTTCTCAAACTTTTCTGTCTCAGGACCCCTTTACACTCTTCAAATTATTGAGAGGTCCAAAGAATTTCTGTGTTTGTGGATTATATCTATTGATATTTACCATATTAGAAATGAAAACTAAGCTTTAAAAAATATTTATTCACTTAAAAGTAACAGCAATAAACCCATAATAGGCTAACACAAAAACATACCTTTAGGAAAAATAACTGTATTTTGCAAAAATAAAAAGAAGAAGAGCATTGTTTTTACATTTTTCCAAAGCTCTTTCCTGTTTAATAGAAGACAGCTAGAGTCTCAATGTACATCTGCAGTTCTTCGGTAGTGATATCACAGTACTTTCAAGAGAGTGGGAGTGAAAAAGTCACAACAATTTAATATGACTTTGAAAATAGTTTGGGTCTCATGGACTGCCTGAAAAGGGGACAACCTGGGGGTCGCCAAACCACACTTTGAGAACTACCATCCTTAGAAGTAAAATGGAGGGTAACGACAATAGTAACTACAGCCAATCTTACTTGAATCACTACTCGGTGCTTGTCTCTAATTTCAGTGTTTTTCATATATTATTCCATTTAACCCTTGTAGCAACTCCAGGAGGGAGATATTTTATAGTCTTTCTTCATTTTCTAGATGAGGAAACCGAGGCAGAAAGAAGTTAAGTGACCTTCCCAAGATCCTAGGGCTCATAAATGGTGGAGTCAGGGTAGGAATGCAGGTGCAGGGTTGTTACAAGATCAATAATGATGGTGGTGTGTGTGGGGGGGGGGGGTGGCCGTGGTGGTTATAGGAGTGTTTCACATTTATGAAGTATTGAGTATGTAAAATGCCGGGTGCCGGACACGAATCCTCTTTTTGCCCTCACAACAGATCTATGATATGTACAGTATTATGATCACCATTCTACACATAAGGAAATGGAGTCTTTCTTATGCACTTTCCTAGTGCATAGGAAAATTATGTAAGTTCTCTAACTCTACAGTTTTCCTATTATGGTAATGAAGTTGGAAATTAGGTTGAAATTAGGAGAGGTGGTCTGATGACCCATTTAACTGGCATCAGGGCAGAATAAGATATAGTTCTTTCTGCAAAAGTGAATTTTCCCAAATAGTTCATCTTCACTACTTTGTGGGCCCAAACTATACTGATGGAAGGGATTATTATGAACATTAGCTTGGATTCTGTGCTTTCCTTTAGAGAGATACATTGTGGGCTATGGAGGTGGGCAGGCCTCCATTTCCTTATTAAATCATCTCAGGATGCTTTATGTGTTGTATGTGGGTTTTCTTTTTGAAGTTTGTAGATCTTTCCTTTCATATTTCTTTCTGTCTTCTCCTTACCAAACCAAGAGCATTTTCTTCTCAGAAGAATCCTCGTACTTGTGTCTAGCCCTCCCTCAGTGCCTTCGTAACTTACAGGTCATGTTCTATCTCTTAGGAAACCAGGCAGCCCAGTTTGCTGGCATTGTGGGTAAAAGAAGAGCAAAACCTGTCTGAGTTTATGGACTCTGCACATGTTTTGATTGTTCTAAATGCTTCCTCTGCTCACTTGCTTCTGATTGGCCCTGCCCAGATAAATGAGCTTGCTGAGTAAACCCTGCTCCTATAAGTGATATATTACTGAGGGATCACAACTTTTGCTAGTTCGAAAGTTTAATGCCATTTATTTTGAAGACCATTTGCTTAGGGGCTTTCTTTTTATATATTTTTACATTTGAGAGCTCAGCTCTTAACTACACTTTTAAAAATCCTTTAGAGGAAACCAAATATGTCTTGTTCCAGTTCCAATAAGATTGCTTTGAATGTTTTGAACTTGTAGTCATGGTTGAGATGACCTAATTTAAAACACATTTGGAAGTTCAACTGAGCCTAACCTAGGTAGCTTCAATGTTTTCTTGTATGAGTTCACTTTTTTGTGGTTGTTGTTTTGTCTAAATTCATGTCCCATTCTTGTTTATGTTCTTCTGTAGCTGAGCTATATCTCCAGGAAAAAAAAAAAAAATAAGAAAGCCACCAAAGAGGGAAAAGAAAAGAAAACAAAGAGAAAGAAGGAAAAAAGAAGTGAGAGAGATGATATGTGAGCAGGGAAACAAATACAAAGCATTATTTCACTAGACAACAATCGATTGAATAAAACAATTATAGGTGCTAAGGACTGGTCTAAGGAGTGGACATGCAAATCTTTCCAATCACACACATAATAAAGTTCACATTCTAGGATCTGACTCCTGCCTACCCACCTAAGCTCCTCACCCAATCCTCCTGACCTTGTAATATATGCTCTATGATAATCCAATGACATATTGTGGCCTCCCTCCAACTCTATGCACATATGGCTCTCTGCTTTGAACGTCCCTATGACCCCCACCGTTTGTTTGTCAGGCAAACTCTTAATCATCCTTCAAAACTCGGCAGAAGCGTCACCACTTCTGACAAGGTTTTCTCTCCTCTCTAGTTTGGGTTCACCCCTTTTGTCTTTGTACCCCTACTGTACCTTTGAGAGTACTCTTTTCACAAAGACATTTGTATGTTTTCACGTTTGCTTCTCCACTAATTTGCAAGCTCTTGGATAAAAATTTCTGCATCCTTAGATCTACGAGATGCTGGACACAAAGTGGATGAACAATATATACTGAGTAAGTTTAAATTTGAATTATAAAAGAGTTCCTGTTGTCTAGGAGCTGGCAAACCTGTGGCAATACAGACTTAAGCGTTGGAAACTGTAGCACAAGATGAGCTCTCCCCGATGTTCTCCTGACGGGCATGTCTGCTAATATAAAAACTCCTAGTTGACTCACAAATAAACCTTCACATATGATCAAAGATTTTCAATAGGCGTACCAAGACCATTCAGTGGGGGAAAAAGATAGTCTTTTCAACAAATGGTGTTGGGAAAACTGGATATCCACATGTGAAAGAATGAAGTTGGACCCTTACCATGCACTATACATAGAAATTAACCCCAAATGGAACAAAGACCTAAACATAAGAGCTAAAACTGTAAAATTCTCAGAAGGAAACATGGGAGAAAAGCTTCAATAACATTGGATTTGGCAATGATTTCTTAGATATGACACCAAAAGCATGGGCAGCAACAAAATAGGTAAGTCGAACTACATCAAAATTAAAATGTTTGTACATCAGGGGACACTATCAACAGAGTGAAGAAGGAATACATGGAATAGGAAGAAATATTTGCAAATCATATATCTGATAAGGGATTAATATCTAGGATATATAAAAAACTACAACTCAACAAGAGCAACAAAATCCATCTGATTAAAACATGGGCAAAGGACTTAAACAGACATTTCTCCGATGAAGAGAGACGAACTGGCCAATGAAAGAATCTTTCGAGAAATGTGAATCAAAACCACAATAAGATACCATTTCACACCCATTGGGATGGCTACTATGACAAAGTGGTTGGGGTGTAGGTATTGGCAAGAATGTGGGGAAATTGGAACGATTATGCACTGAAGGTGGGAATGCAAGATGGTGCAGCCACTATGAAACACAGTATGGCTGTTCCTCCAAAAATTAAAAACAGAGTTACCATATGACCCAACAATTCTACTTGTGTATACATGTGTGAGTGTGTGTGTGTATCCATCCCAAAGAAGGGAAAGCGGGGACTCGAACAGTTTATGTGTATGCCTATGCTAATGGCAGCATCATTCACAATAGCCAAAAGGTGGAAACAAGTCGAGTTTCCACCAACAGATGAACAGATAAATAAAATGACATACAATCAAATACTATTCAGCCTTAAAAAGGAAGGAAATTCTGACACAGGCTACGACATGGATGAATGTCGAAGACATTATTCTAAGTGAAATAAGCCAGACACAAAAGGACGAATATTGCAGGGTAACACTTACATGAAATATCTAGAGAAATCAAATTCATCAAGGCAGAAAGAGGTGGTTGTCAGGCCTTAGAGGGGAGGAGATAATAGGGAGTATTGTTTGGTGGATGGAGAGTATCAGCTGGGAGATAAAAAGGTTCTGGAGATGGATGCACAACCATGTGAATGCATTTAGCATCACAGAACTGTGCACTTAAAAATGTTAAAATAGTAAACTTTATATCATACATACTTTACCACAACTTTAGAAAATTAAAAAAAAAAAAAAGCAAAAACAAAAAAACAAGCAGACAGAGCTCTGCTGTTACCACCCTATTGTTTCCATGTTGTCTTATAGCCTGGATGAGTGAATGCACTGAAGAATCTGGTAAAGACCTCACTTCAGTTTAATTATGTTAAGTGAGTCAGGAAGGAATCAACCTGCTGTCTTCACACTGAAGGCCCACGGACAAAGCTCAGCAAAGAACCCAGGCGAACTGGCTCCTGGCTCCTGTGCAAAAGCCAAGAGGCTTTGCGGTTTCCCAGTGAAGAACAGGTAGGCACCAGGAAGGGGTGTGAGCGGACTGCTTTGTTGATAACGGACCAGCGCCAGGAAGAAGACACCTGTGATATGACTTGGCCATTGCTTCCCCTCCTGGGACTTCTGAGCTCCTGCACTTCCTACGCTCATTAAAAGTTATAGTTCTATAGTTGACAAAAGCGAGCAACTCATCTGGCTATAACTCAGGGCTGAGAAGAGAGCCTCCCCTTCACCCTACCTGGCAAGCCTCCTTCCGCCTTCTTTCTCCACCCAAGAAATTCAACCAACTGCTCTGTCAGAGATTTCTTTCCTCCCCACCACCATCCCCTAATGAAGTGCAGGTGAGTGTGCAGCCCCTCAAGAATGAAAAGGAGGGTGCTTTGGGAGGGGCAAAGGGCAACAGCATTCCTGAGAAATTCAAGTCCTCACATCCACTTGTTTTGCAGTTGTCAGAGGTTCTTGGTCCTCTCAAACTTCGGGTAAGGTGCCAAGTAATAAATATTTTATGTTTCGTGGGCTGAACGGTCTCTCACAACTATTTATATTTTGCTCCTATGGTACAAAGTGCCAAGAATATGTAAATGGGCATGTCTGTGTTCCAACAAAACTTTATTTGTGGAAATTAAATTTGAATTTTTTATAAGTTTAATGTGTTTCAAAATAGTATTCAAAAACAAAATTTTCAACCATTTAAAAAGTTTATAAAAAGATATATGCACTATATATATATATATATATATATATATATATATATCTGGTATACAACATAGTGATTCAACGCTTTGGGGTTTGCTGGGGTTTTAAGCTCTTGAATATCACTGCTAATTCATATATCACTTACATGAAATATCTAGAGATATATTATATATATATATATCCAGGACAGTAATACATAGAAATATCACTTACATGAAATATCTAGAGATATATTATATATATATATATCCAGGACAGTAATACATAGAAAACAATCTCTACCAGCCAGTAGGTGAGAAGACACATAGGAGCAGCGTAGATTGCTATATATATATATATATATATATATATATATATATATATATATATATCGGGTATACAACATAGTGATTCAACGCTTCCATACCACACACGGTACTCCTCACGGCTGCACACTCACCTGCACTTCATTAGGGGATGGTGGTGGGGAGGAAAGAAATCTCTGACAGAGCAGTTGGTTGAATTTCTTGGGTGGAGAAAGAAGGCAGACGGAGGCTTGCCAGGTAGGGTGAAGGGGAGGCTCTCTTCTCAGCCCTGTTATAGCCAGGTGAGTTGCTCGCTTTTTGTCAACTATAGAACTATAACTTTTAATGAGCGTAGGAAGTACAGGAGCTCAAACGGACACTGGACCGTATTTGGCCCATGGTATATTGTTTGCTCATCCCTAGTTTAAATACTTTTAATCTACCTATTTTAAAAAAAGAGAAGGAAAAGAATCAAAGTGGTGTTTTTTAAAATTTTTATTTAATTTTTTTAAAGATTTGATTTATTTATTTGAGGGGGAAAGAGCATGAGTTGGGGGAAAGGCAGAGGGAGAGGGAGAAGCAGACTTCCCGCTGAGCAGGGAGCCCCAATATGGGGCTCAGTCCCAGGACCCTGAAATCATGACCTGAGCCGAAGGTAGATGCTTAACTGACTGAGTCACCCAGGTGCCTTGGTGTTTTGTTTTGTTTTGTTTTAATTAAAGTTTTTATTTAAATTCCAATTAGTTAACATATAGTGTATATACAATGGAATATTATGCAGCCATCAAAAGGAATGAAATCTTGCCATTTGCAACAACGTGGATGGAACTGGAGGGTATTATGCTGAGCGAAATAAGTCAAACAGAGAAAGACATGTCTCATATGACCTCACTGATATGAGGAATTCTTAATCTCAGGAAACAAACTGAGGGTTGCTGGAGTGGGGGGTGGGGTGGGAGGGATGGGGTGACTGGGTGATGGACACTGGGGAGGGTATGTGTTCTGGTAAGCGCTGTGAATTGTGCAAGACTGTTGAATCTCAGATCCGTACCTCTGAAACAAATAATGCAATATATGTTAAGAAAGAAAAAAAAAAGAAGAAGATAGCAGGAGGGGAAGAATGAAGGGGGGGAAATCGGAGGGGGAGACGAACCATGAGGGACAATGGACTCTGAAAAACAAACTGAGGGTTCTAGAGGGGAGGGGGGTGGGAGGATGGGCTAGCCTGGTGATGGGTATTGAGGAGGGCACGTTCTGCATGGAGCACTGGGTGTTATGCACAAACAATGAATCATGGAACACTATATCTAAAACTAATGATGTAATGTATGGGGATTAACATAACAATAAAAAATTTAAATAAAAAAAATTAAAACTCAGATAAAACCTAAAAAAAAAAAAAAAAAAACATATAGTGTATATATCGGGTAGATACAGTGATTCAACGTTTCCATACAACACCCGGTACTCCTCACGACAAGTGCACCCCTTCATCCCCATCCCTCATTTCCTCCATCCTCCCACCCCCTTCCCGGCTGGTAACCATGAGTTTGTTCTAAAGTAATGCTTTTTGAAGCTGAATTTGTGCTCCGCCCACCACCATGAATCAGGGTGGGGAGAGGCCAGTAAGAAGACAGTGAGGAGTTCAGGTATTTAAATATATAAATTGATAAAGACTTAAAGTAAGGTGCTGACGTGAGGAATGGAAAGAAAGAGGAGCTGCAGGAGGGGTTCTGAAGCAGGCTGCATGGGGGTGAAGGAGGTGTGGGATTTGGAGATACCTGCACAATTCAGAGACTTGGTAACTAGGAGACTCATGATCCTTTTTCACAACTTCCGCAGCACCTACATATTGTCTACGCTGCTCCTATGTGTCTTCTCACCTACTGGCTGGTAGAGATTGTTTTCTATGTATTACTGTCCTTCTTGAGCTCCATAAAGCATGGTGTAGGCTCATCATCCCTTTCTGTTTGTATCAAAATTGCTTACACTGAGTCCGGGTCAGCTGCTAATAAGTATTAGAAAATATTCACCACTAATTGGTCCATTCACGTTGTGAGTATTTGGATAATTGTTGTAGGACTGGAGGGTGGGTGGCAGTTTTCCTCCTCCAGAGAATTACAGGTATGTCGGCTATCTTAGTTTATTGCTAAACTAAGTCTATTCCATAAAGAAACAGATATATCATTTAGATTATTCACAAAATTTATTTTCATCTGTGAAATACAACCCCCATGAGAGTTCCCACAAGAAAATGGGTAATCTAGTGGACTGGTGCCTCAGAGAAAGGAATTAGCAGTGATATTCAAGAGCTTAAAACCCCAGCAAACCCTCTTAATGGAAAAGTCTCGATGGAAAAGACGGCTCGTTTGTTGTCCCCAGTCTTCACATCTATACTCCATCTGCCTGATGCTTGTCCCTCTCAATTGAAAAACAAACAGGCACTACACAAAAAAAGAGGCCCATTTCTTGACCCATTTATGCCATAGGTAGGCTGGGTAGTAGGTCCAAGCAAATGCTTTCATGGCTCCTTGAGGCACAGCTTCAAACAATGTGGCAGAGGAACGGAGTCCTGGAATATGACCGAGCAGGCTGGTATGCAGCAGGAGGGTGCCTGGGTGGGTATATCTGCTCCGTCTTTGAGCAGACGGTGAGTCTAAGCATCCCGGTGCAAACCACTGCAGTCACATCTGAAAACCAAACAAGATTTTTTAGAACTGTGAAGTCTGCAGAGTGTTGTTGGTTCTGCAGTGATATCAGAGAAATTGCTTCACATCCTTCCTTCTGAGTAGGGGAAAACAAAATTAAACAAAACAAAACACAAAAAACCACGGCAGTAGCCAGGGGGTCAAGAAATCAAGGCTAGGTAATAGAGTGACATTGGCTAGAGGTTGGGGTCCTAGAAAAGAGAAGGCAAAAGACTAGATTAGATTGAAACAATTAAAAGTGCCCTAGTAGGCTGGAAGTATAGGAGCACATTCAGGGCTAGAACTGGGTGAAATCATGAGGCAGATGACAGACTGGTTAAAGAAAGGATTTTAGACTTGCTAGCATCTCTCGTGTTATCTTGGGTTGGTTACCTATGCAACATGCAGAGAAGGCACTTTCTAGAATGGTGTAACGGAAGAGTCAGAGGCTCTCTCAGCAGACAGGCCTACACGTCACCTGTGTGTGACCTCGGAGAGTCACTTCACCTTACTGAGCCTCAGAGTCCTCATCTGTCAGATAGGATAACGTGTATTCCGAGGGTTATCGTGCAGATTCAGTGAGTTAATGTATGAAAGACTCAGCTCAGCCTAGTCCAGCATGGCAAACAGAGGCCATTCAATAAGTAGATACTCTTTTCCTCTCTCCTCTTTTCCCAGAGGAGATAGGGCCTTTAGGTAAAGAGGACAGAGCATAGTCAAGAATTGTGAAAGGTCTGAAACTTGAGGCTACTGTTAGCCTGACCGGTTAACCTGACAGTTTCATGGATGAATACACAAAAACTCCCGTATCAGAGACCAAGTCCTTGCTTCCTCATAGCCCAGCAAGCAACATGGATATCAGCGTAATGGCACCGTCTGTCTGAGCCCTGATGCCACGGGGCAGTGGGAAGAGAGCCAAGCCAGGGGAGGTGATAGCTAGTCACACTGAGGTGCATTATGGGAGAAGAGCCCTGAGCTCAGAGAACCCAAGTTTTGTGTAAGGGGCAGTACGCATACTTGCCCTGTGATCTAGACTCTCTGTTTCTTCCAAGCCTATTCACTATAGAAACATCCTTGAAAAGATAGTCCAGAACAGGGCAGTCAGGCAGTCAGTGCTCCTGCTCGCCAGACCTAAAAATGCGAGACTCATGGAAGGCTGTCTCCCAAAAGGCACAACGGAAATAATGCGTTTCCTTCCTGTGCTCTCACCAGGCTCATTAGCAGTGGCAGGCTTTCTGTACAACATCACTTTGCTCTGTGAACATGGGACTCTCCTGCATTACAGATGCCCTGCGTCCCGCTCCTCGTCTCTTCTCCCCCTCATATCACAGTTCAAGCACCCCCTTAGAACATTTCTGCCCCATTTTGAGCTGTTCAGAGCAGTGTCAGAGCCCACAGCTGTGTAGGCTACTGGCCTGACCAAGATAGGGCTTTTCTCTGGGCACCTGGTTTAAGCTTCATGAAAACTGTGACAGGAGAGGATTTGGGTGAGGGGAGGAAGAGGAAGGCAAGGGAGAAAGCAAGACCCATCTCCTCTTCTCGCCACATTTGGAGAACATTTGATCCCAGCTTGGAGATGAGAACCAAGCCAAACTGGTGTCACTGGAATGAAGCAGGAAGTGTTAAGAGTCTCCAACATCTCCCCTTCAGGTGCACGGGCCCAGGGCCAGCTAGACATCTGGGGAGAGCAAGAGGTCACCTACATGGAGTTATTTGAGGGACACCATGAACTCCACCTGTTTCAAAACATCTTCCTGCACCTGACATTTCCATTATGGTCTCTCCTCCAGGAAAGAAGTGGTCTAAAAAAGACACTGTTCCAATATAAATATGCTCTCTGAGAGAAACAATCTCTACTATTTATAAATGCTCTCAATGGCCCATTCATTCAATACACATATTTTGAGTACCAGCTACATACTAGACATTGTGTTAGCCACTGGGCTTCAAGCGTGATCAGCTATAGTCCTTGCCCTCAGGAGCCTTGGGCTAGTGAGCATCAGAAAAGAGAACAGGGAATTTGAATGCAAAGTTAGATGCTTCACGATAGTGAATCAGAGGGTGACATAGCAGCAGAGGGGAGGGGCACCTCATCTTATTTTGGAAGAGCAAGAGATGTTTTGAGGGAAGTTAACTTTAATCTGAGACCCTATGAATTAAATATTTCTAATGTCTATTTCAGAGGTAAGGAAACTGAGGCTCATAGAGTCTAAATGTCTTATCTGATGTTAGTTGGCATGTGGATGACAAAGTCATGACTCAAGTATATTCTGACACAGTGTTAGTGGGTTTTTCCATAAATACATATTTTATAACATATTGTTCATCTAAGCAGCTAGGGCCTTAGGAGATATGATCTATGAAAGCTGAGTCTTCATGGTGGTGGGAAGTGGAGGGTGTGATCAGGGATCGGGTGAAGACAAGTATGTGGGCTGGAAATAGGGAGAAAGGCTCAGAGCGCGTGACACTACTTGGGAAAGGTTAGCCCACTAGTTGGATACTGGGGTGGTGGGAGAGTCTGGAGGATCTGAAGCCAAGGCCTGAAGACAGTGGAGATTATGGTAGAGGATTTTTTTGGGGGGGAAAAAAACATAGAATAAGAAAAAGAAGTATTCAAGGAAAAGTTGTGATAGAAAATCTGATGTGAGCAGCAAAACCTAACTTTCTCAAATTTGCAACTTCATCCAAACCAGTGCTGCAAATGCTTGCTAGCCATTGCCACTATTCCAGGAAGCAAGAGGCCAACACTTTCTGAATACCCAGAAGAAAGACAGGAGAATTCAATGACAGCAACACACAAAGCTTGTTGGAGTCTTCACAGGAGCTGAACCAGGAGCTCCCCTAGTTTTCTCTCTACCCTTTGTCAGAGCTTGCTCTGATCCAGAGGGAATTAAAGCAACAGGTGAGGAGAGCCAGCTTCCCCAATTTGACCCCATAGGAGCCCCAAGTTCTCTGGAACTGGCCTTGGCATTCGGAATGAGTGCAGTGACCTGGGTGCATTCGCAGGGTCAGACGCAGATCTGAAACCACAACCAAAAAAAGTGGAAAGTGTTTCAAGTTGGACCAGGGCTTATATCACACACAATGGCTCAAAACTTTCCTCCCTGTCTTCAAGCTGAGCCAAACTCATCTGAGTTTCAAATGTCACCATTTAGCAGTTGGGTCGGCCCGCGCCTTCTCTTCCGTCTGAACTCTCAGCCAACCTAGGCAACATTTGGATCCAATTTGATAGAAAAATTGGGTGAGCTCCTTGCCAAATTCCTGTGAATCCATGTCAAACTCAGTGATTTAGGCTCGGATTTGGGGTGTGGCTGAGTCCCCAGAGGAATTCTGTGGTTGCATAATCCACAGGAAATGAAGCAAAGGGTATTTTCAAATCTACCTCCGAGGCAGTGGGCTCTGTAGAATCTCAGTCTTAAGGAGCTTTAAATTTCAGAGCTTTCACCACAAAGTTTAAGTGTTCCCACAGCACTTAACAGTCTTCTAGGGATTGTTTAGCCCTTTTTTCCCCATCACCCCATCATATAAGCTATTATCTATTTTGAACCAGAGGAAGCCAGTACGTACATAGGAACAATAAATCTCTTACTCAAGGTCAAGAAGGGATAAGATGGCTGGACTGGCTCCATGAATACTGTTGTACATAATCTACCAAAAACATGATCTCTGACCCCTTCCAAGTTTGCAAGCTGTTCTTTCATTATAGGGCACGTGACCACAGCAACAGCATAGAAGTCACAATAAGTACAGGCAATGGGAATGTCATAGATCAGGTTCTCTGGGAAACTGACCGTAAAGTCGAGATCTGCATGCAAGGAGTTCTTTAGGATACTTTCAGGAACAATACTCCTGAGAGAGTCAGAGAAGGAAGACTGGGCAAAGCGAAAGGCTGAACATTCACAAGAGAAAGCATAACTGATCTCCTGGGGAATTCTAGAGCTCTGGAATTGTGGCAGTCATTAAATATGAGCCATCTCCTGGAAGGGGACGTGGCCTTGGGCAAGGAAGTTTCCTTTGACAGAGAGCAAGTTCCAGGGAAGGCTCAGCTCTGGGAGATTAGCAGTCAACACTCCTGGCAGCCAAAGTGCCTTGGTCCTGAAAGCAATGGGGAACTGCACCCTCTGTTACAGGAAGGGGTAGAGCTGTGTGGTAGGAACCCAGACTTCTGAGGCCAGTTTCATAGAGGTCATGTCCACGGTGATGTGAAATTTTTCATAGGCCAAGGCATGGGGCCCACAGAACATCTAAAGCCCCAGAGACTAAAGAGACAGAGACTAAGGAGATGAAAATGGTACATAGAGGTAAACCAGTCTATGGCTCCTGCATTTTTATACTGCAGATAAAATCAAGTTTGACAGAGTAAATGGTGCAGAGAGGTCAAAGAAGAAATCAAAGGCAGACAAAATGGTCTGTCCAGGAAAAAGAATATGGTTTAGCTAAGATGACTGTGGAAATTTCCAGAACTCATTGAAAACCTCTAAGCCTTGACTTATATTTTGTAAGTCTCTTTCTTCCCCAAAGCTACTCTGAGGCTTCCTGGAGGCTTGGTCTAAGTGTTAACCTGGTGCTCCTAACCAGCCTGGCTAGTGGAAGATCACTAAGGTAGGAGTCAGGAGACATGAGTTTGGGGATCCACGTGGCAATTGGGTGATCTTGACTTAACCAACTCTATCCTTACCTGTTTTCTTCATCTGCTCCTAGAACTAGAAATATTGAAAGATGTACTCATTGTCTTACACTAGATAACAAAGTGAGCGTTTACACTTTCTAAAACATGAGAAAACATGAGGGGTTTCAAAAAGTTTCCCCCTCTCCTCTTTTTTCTCTCTTCCCCACTGTGATATTTTTAATGGCAAGACTATTATGCTATTGAGACACTTCTTATTGTCATTACTTTCACTTTCATTTCTATTTCTTTGCCTTGGGCAGATTCTTTTTTCAGATCAACTCATGGTTCTCTGAACATGTCTGACGTTTTCTAACCTATGTGTACCTACCACAGGTATTCTCATGACTGGGAATCCCCTCCTGTCCAGTTCAGAGCTCTTAATAAAATCTGATTAAGAGCTATCTGATCATTATCGTCCATCTCAACGGCACTATGGACTTGGTCCTTTAGTAACATGACACGTATTACATTGTAATTACCCGAGTATTTACATTCATTCATTCGCTAAACCTTCTTTTTAAAATTCTTTCTGGGTTTTTTCTCATCCTATCCCAACCTAGATGAGATAGTCCTGAGCTGGAAGTTAGCCTCTCCCAGTGACTAGGTCTGTGATGTTAAATTAGTAACAAACCTGTCTGAGCTTTAGTTTTCTCATCTGTAAAACAGGACCAATAATGGTAACTACCTTAGTAGATGATACAATACTTAGTACATAATCTGGTATTTTTTAAACCTACATGTTCAACTGGAGAAAGTTGTAGGATGGAGCTGGAGGACATGAGTTGAGGACTGACTCCCCGTCGCCTTAGCAATAGGGTCCTGACTCCTTCACATGGTGCCAGTGTCAATGAACTGTGAACAATGAAGAACGTTGAGGTCATTTATTTTTACTGCCAGGGTAACTTCTCTAAAGAGGATAACCTGATTTTTAAAAAAATGTGGGCTGGAAAATTGTCCACACTAATTTATAAGACTGAATTATATTCCAGTCAGTGCTTAATTATTCATAGGGGCATTTTCCACTTCTAGATTTATCAGTGGAATTCTTGCCCCTCAGATTCAGGCTGCCTTCTCCCTGCCACCCAGCATGTGGCTAGGCCACATACCCCCTCAGCTATTTAGTGTGGGCTTAGGGAATGCAAACTCATTTCAACTTTTTCCTGAGCAGAACATCACTGGGAAGGAAAATCTGAATCCCCAAAAGCCATACAAAGCATTCCAAAGTAAAATATAAGAAACATTTTGATTGTTTTTCTGTTTCGGATTATCTGTGCCACTATTCATTTCCTTTTTTGTGGATAATCAAGAACTGGCTGTATTATGGTTAACAGGACTTTAAAATTGCTGAGAAAACTCTGCAGGGCACTGAAATGTTTTAAGGGTGAATTCGTAATCCCCAATATTTGCACTCAATAGCACATACAGCCTTGGACAAGAGGAGTCCGTAGGTAGTTCCAATAGTTCCAACTTAAGATATCTTTTTTTTTTTTAACAGGCATTTCAGTCAGCCTCAGCTGTTTCAAATCATATTAGGCCAGTGCTGATTAAAATCAGATAAGGCCCCCGAGACAGAAAAGGGAAAAGAACTTGAACTGCAAAAAAATTTTTTTAGATCAACTTATACAAATTTTTTAAAAGAAAGATTATTTTTTAGTCAAGGAATTTTTAAACAACATTTAGCCAAATGTAGGCTCCACACCCCTTAATTGTTTTAACTTCAGCCATCTGAATGTCCTGGACATGTGCACTCTGCTCTGATAAGCACACAGCAAAAATAAGCTAAATGGAACATTCTCGTGGCCTCATGATCTCTAGAGTCCATGTCATCGAGGCACTAGTCCAAATATTGCACATGGGTTATCTCTAATTCCAGCTTCAAGGGACCTAGGGCCACCTAGTCAGCAGTAGAGGGCCTCTGAGATCCAAGGCAGCTTGTGGTGGAGGTGGGGATTCAAGCTGGAATTCAGGGCCCTCGGGCCCTTTCCTTGGTTGTGTGCTCCCAAGTCAATTTGAGTGAAACCTTAAAACTCTTAGGAAAGCGGACCCATTGCTTCTTCCTTTGCAAGACTGAAATCAATTCAATTCAATATAAACCATTCACAGTTTCATTTGCCTATTTCCATGCTGTACTAAGCACGAGTAATTAAGATACAGTGTGTAATGTGCATCCAATATAACTCCCACCTTCCAACAGCTCATAGTCTAATACAAGATAAGGATGTGCAGAGAGATCTTCACAAGAGATATGCACCCATGAGCTCAAACATAATCATACTTTATTGGTTGCTAAGAGTGAGGTGGGAGCACAGAGATGGCAGCTAAAATGACATTGTAGAGCAGCCCAGGAAGACTCCGTGAGGGTGATAATATTTGAACCAGGCCATGAGGGATGAATAGGATTTGACAGATTTGGGAAGATAGGTGAGACTTTTAAGGCACCCAGCTAATTTTCCCCAGAGAAAGCTCTGGCCAGGGACAATACACAGAATAAGGCAATACAAGCTCCAGAAAGAACTGAGAAAAGGATGCTTAAGAGGGATAGAAAGAGGTGGGCGATTGGCAAGTGAGAAGACATATAAGCCTTACATTCCTGGCCCTCTGTGTGGGCCTCTCCTCTCGTGAACTCCTTTCTTCAGCGGAACAGACACCCCCAGGAGTAGTCCTGACTCCTCTAGCCCCCACTGAACTTCGCTTCTTTTGGGATTACTATTGTTATTTTATTTTCTTTATTATGTTCAGAGAACAAAAATAATAATAATGCGAGTTACTCTGTCTTCCCTAATGATAATAATAGCTAATGTTATTTAGCATGTCTTAGATGCCAAGGATTTGTGCTCAGCATTTCATAAATATAATCTCACTCAGTGAATCTTAAGAACAGCCCTTCAAGTCATGTGTTTTTCTTAACAAATTGTATTTTACAGGTGAGGAGACTTTGACTTGAGAGCTTTCATGTACCCATGGTCACGCAGCTAGTAGGATCAAAACTCATATTTTTCTCATTCCAAAGCCCCAGCTCTCAATCTCTACACTATCCAGTCTTCGTAGGAGTGCCATCCTCTCATAACAATAATATCATAGTTTTATCTAGGGCTTTACAAATGCACAAGGACTTTACTCCTTTGTATTTGGTCATTTAGTTATAATGGCCTTGTGTGGCCATTTCAAGGTTTCATTTGGTTTTTATGTTTTCTCCTTGAGAATGGAGATACTCAGTAAATATGAGGTAAGAGAAAGAAGAGAGAAAGGAAAGAAAGGAAAGGAAAGGAAAGAAAGGAAAGGAGGGAAGAAAGGAAGGGAGGGAGGCAGGGAGAAGGGAGGAAAGAAGGAAGGAAGCGAGGGAGGGAGGGAGGAATGGAGGGAGGAAGGGAGGAATGAAAGAAAAAAAGAATTTTCTGATGGAGAAATTGAAGGTCAGGAGATATTAAGCAACTGTTCTTGAGTTGTAAGAAGTCAGTTACAGCACCAGGAGCAGAGCCCAGCTCCCAGATTCCTTGACTTGAGCATCTTTTCACTGCACTAATGACTTTTGTGTTAAAGGTCTGGTATCCTTTTTTGGGGGTTAGGGGTGGGGGAAGGGGATATAAACACAGGGTGAAGAGAGATTTTAATAGTTTTGTTTTTATCCTTGGTTATCAGAAATCATATTGAGGTAAGAGAATTAGTTTTAGGGCAGCAACTAATTCTCTCCAGGAAAAATGGTGTCTGACATGATAAATGCCATGTGACTTGGTCAGGGCCTTTTGTTCATGGCAACAGTCACATACCAAGCATTACACAGATAGATGGAGGGGCCAAGAGATGAGGCTCAATGAGAAATGCATGAGAGGAATGTAAGAAGTGCGTGAAGAAGGGGTGTTAAATATCTGGGAGAACAGCCATGCAGAGCTCCAGTGAGTTGCGATGAAATAGAAGAGGTTAATAAAGGAGTCAGAGATGAAAAATTCATTCTCCTTTTTTAAAAGATTTTTTTATTTATTTTAGAGAGAGAGAGAAAGAGAAAGAGAAACTCAAGCAGACTCCATGCCTAGCAAGGCTTGATCTCATGACCCTGAGATCATGACCTGAGCCGAAACCAAGAGTCAGACTCTCAACCAACTGAGCTCCCCCAGGCGTCCCAGAGATGCAGAATTCACTCTGAAAGCCAAAGGGAAGAAAGTTAGTGGTTGTCACTATTATTCTAAGACCTTCTCGAAGAATAGTCCTTGTCCTACCCCAACACTTAACCCCTAGAATTCCTTGACTCTGAAGTTCTTTTATAAACAGATTTATAATACTCAAAAGGATATTGTGACATCAAATTTAAGGGGGAAAAAAATCCATCCATGAGCCTGGGATGGAGTCCCGCATCAGGCTCCCTGCTTAGCAAGGAGTCTGCTTCTCCCTCTGCCTCTGCCTTCCTCTCCCCCGTTTGTGCTCTCTCTCTCAAGCTCTTCCTCTCGAATAAATAAATAAAGTTTAAAAAAAAAAAATCTACCCATGTGTAATGGGAGAAAAAGTAGAAGCTGTACCAGTCGTAAGCTTGGAAAAAGTAAAGAAGAATGGGCAAAAAAGGATATAATTACACAAGGAAGAATCAAAGAATCAACTGGGAAGATATGATTGTGCCTGGAAGGTTGACTATTTTTACTCACCCCGCCAAGCCTCAATCAAATGACCCTTCTAACCCTGCTCCACCCCCACAGTTTATGCAGCCTAATGATCGCTATCTTGAACATGAAAGTGCTATCACTATCCTCTACTGAGCTTTTCACCCTGAAAATTCACTTATTGCTGCAATATTAATAAGGTAAATATTACCAATGGAAAAATTCCCTGGGCTCATTCTATCTACATACATTCTTCTCATTAGGTCCACTTCCCTGTTGTCTGCTTCAGATTAGAAAACCGTTCAGGGAAACTACTATGTCATATGTTCTCCTAGAACAATTCCCAGCTGAGAAACATAAGCCTTTACACTGGTTCCTAATGAGACTGAAGAGGAGGATGACAATGACAATAAGCATGAGGGTAGACAATGGGATTACATGAGCCATGGGAAGGATGGCTAGAATCTAGCTACCTTATATAGCTTGAAGCAGCATGGTATAGAGAAAAACAGCTGGGCTTTGTAATATAAAACTGAAATGGATTCTAATCTCGCTCCTCTTCATCCCGTGACCACAGTGTAGGGTTTATTCCATGGGCTTCCGACAAGACAAAGATCCACTCCTAGCAGGTAAGAACTATATCCATACCTAAATATTTAAACTTGTTAAATTTCACCAGGGAAAGTTTCAGAGGCATTCTCCATGTTAGTAAAAAACAAAACAAAATAAAACAAAACAAAAAACAAAAAACCCAAAGAGCAAAAGCGAATGACAACCAATTTCAGGGGAAAACAACAATAAAAATCAACCTTGAGACAAATATAGGAGAGAAAATTCCTTCCCCCCCGCCAACCTGCTGACCTGAGGAGGGGTGGACAAGAGCTCACTGCCATGCATCACAAAAACGGGAGCCTGTTATAAAATGTGCGTTTTCCTAACAAAAGTATGGCAGGCAACCTCCCTCTACGTGGAGTGGCGCCTTTTCTGAAAATCAATCAAGTCCTCTCATTCAGTGGAAACCCAACCACATTGTCTGTCCCTTCCTCCAGAAGCCGATTTCTGCCAGGTAGAAAATTAAGTTTCCTTTACTCCTCTTTCAGACACAATGCTTCAGCATTGCAGAACTGTTGTTCTGTGTGGGAAACCAACTTCCTGTCTCAATAAACAAGCACACACAGGCTTTTCTGGACACATAATGGAGCCTTTTTTATTTTATACAAAAATCATTCCACACTTAACACATCAATGAAGCCACTTAAGCTCTCTACTGCATCTGAATTAAAGAGGAATTGTGTGATCAAAGGGTGTGAAAAGAACCACACAGGGTGTTCTTCAGATCCTCTACTTTTGTTACATTTGATACATAACAAACCCAATAAATATGCTTATCCCAGGAGCTAGTTTCATTATCTGGTACCCTTAAGCCTGGTGAAAGTATTCCTGTATTACCCTTCATTCCACAGTGTCCATTTTATACTGACAGTTTTGGTCAGGAAATGAAAAATGTTGGCATGTTTCAAGGGGCCACGGGTAAAATTGGGGTGAGGGGGTTGTTTCTGTTTCACCGAATACAAATGTATATTTACATGTATATACATGTATGTAGATGTATATGTGTGTATGTATATATACCCACTATAGATGAAATATACATATAAATATATAATATGGATGTTACTACACACAGGCGCACACTCCAAACAATAATATGAGAAATTGTTTTCTTACCAAATAATGAAATATAAAGCAAAAAAGACACGATGAAAATTCTTTAATGCCCAGAATTAAATAGGTGAATAGGACATTCTATAATCCTTTTATAGCTTTTCATGCCATGAGCGTATCTTCTGTGAAGGTTACCAGGTATTTAACATTCACTGTATTTTTTTGGTATCGTGTATTCTAGAGAGATTGAAAAATTCCTAAAGAGAGTTCAGGCATGCTCATAAGCCACATATCACAGCTACACACTTACTGAAGTGTATTTTGTGAATAATAATTCAAGTACTATAAAATGTGTCATCTGTGCAGTTGCATAAAAAAATGAAATGTAAAATTTACAGTCAATGAATTAAAGTTGATTGAGCACATTATTATTTAAATTTACATAATCAAATCAATATTGGATTGAAATATATACTGTTAGCTGTCATCTATATAGCGGGAGTGAGTCATTGAACGAGGACCCAAAATTATTCAGATAAAAATTCTCTCATTGAGACTATGGACTCTGAGAAACAAACTGAGGATTCTAGAGGGGAGGAGAGTGAAGGGATGGGTTAGCCTGGTGATGGGTATTAAAGAGGGCACATACTGCACGGAGCACTGGGTGTTATATGCAAACAATGAATCATGGAACACTACATCAAAAAAAAAAGAAAGAATTAAAAAAAATTCTCTCATTGAGGAAAAAGAGTGTCAATTGGAATTAATTCATTCAAATATCATCTGTAGAGTACCAGTGATACGTCAGACACTATTGTAGGCATAAGGAAGTCACAGATGAAAAAGACACGCCTCCCCCTCTGCTCACTGTCCAATAAGAGAGAGAGATGTGTGGACAAATAATGACAAAGGTAAGTGTGTTCGCAACTCTTGTGGGATGCCGTGTAGTAGCATAGTGGAGGAAATACCTCATTCAATACAGGGAAGTCATCAAAGGCTTCTCTGAAGGAGTTAATACATGAGTATGATCCTAAAGATGGATGGGAGTATAGAGTTTATCAGACAGCAGAACTGGAAGAAAAACATATCAGGGAGAATGCACTTGAGCAAAGACAGGTTGAAATCATGAACTAGCACAGCACTTTTATTTATTAATATTTATTTATACATTTATTTATTTAAGCATAAGCACTTTTAAATTGGTGCATCACTTATGTAGTTGGATTGTAGAATCCACTGAGTGAAAAGAAGCGCAGATGAGTTCAGAAGGATAGGCTGTGATCAAATAACAAAGTTCCTCCCCTTGTAAGCAATGAGGAAACAAGTAGAGTCTTAACAGACCCAGTGCCGTGTTAGATTTGTAATTTGTCCCAGTGAGATGTCTCTACTGACCAACCACTGAATAATTACTCAGATCTAGCCATCTATGTATCTCTAAATTAGTCAGTTGCAACCTCTTTCCTAGCACTCAGTTGCTTGACACCACATACCAGCTACAGGCAGAGGATGGACTAAAAGGTTCAGTTTGTATCCAGATGTTTCCACTGTTGTGTGGACAATCGGAAACATTGAAAGAAAAAATATTCCATGAGGGTGAAAGTCCCTTTACCGTGCTTCCCAAATAAACCATCACTGATGGTATCACTAATAGTAGTTCAGCTCTGTTTAAACACAGTTATTAAGATCAGATGACCATCTGTTTTCTGCTACAGTTTATGTCATGCAAACCTTTCCCATGGAACCTATGGACTGTTCTCTGTTGCATAGACAAATAAAGTTCAATAAATAACCATAAAAATAACAACATATTGATATAGTTGCACATTCTCTTCTTGATTAATTCTGTGTGTGTGTGTGTGTGTGTGTGTGTGTGTGTGTGTGTGTATACCCAAGGTCCATATACCTTGTTTCTACTCAATCTGGCTTTCTCCGTGGAAAAATAAACCAGTAAGGCTCTTCTTCCCTTAATTATTCCTACCCTGAAATTCCCAACCTCTTCCACTTATACTCACATGAAACAATGATGTTTCATGTTGCTCTTGAATAACATACCGTCTCTTTCCTCCTTATTTTCATTTGGGGTTTATTTGTCCTTGAATTGTATGGCCTGCACTTGATGTTAGGATTTAAATGTGGTTTCAGGCAGGATCTTTTGCTCAACAGTCTGTAAGAATTTGAAAATATTGAGAAGGGAATTTTCCAGTAAACAAATGCCTACAAACATGCCTCTTAGATGTAATAAGAACAGACATATCACATGTGTTGACTACAGGAGGAGAAAGCTCCCCAAAAATATGTATCTACTATTCACTTTAAAGATACTATGACTTCATCATGGATTTCTCAAAGTCTGAGCACAAAGAGGTCCATACATTTATTCTAATTGACACACTTAAGGGATCAAGTGACAAAGAGAAGGATTTTCAAAGAAAAACAACCAAGAAAGTGAAAAGACTTGAAGCCACATAACATAAAGAAAAGTAGAAGGATCTGAGAAGCTTCTATCTGGAGAAAAGAAGAATCAAGAAGATCTCAACACCTAGGGCCTAACACTCCGAAGTAGGTGAGATAAGAGGATTCAATGTATTGTGTAGAGCTCAAAAGGAACCATGGGTAGAAGAAACACTGAGGTGAACATTGATTCAATATAAGGAGAATCTTCTAGCATGAAGAGTCATCTGTGCTATGGACCAGCTGAGGAAAAGGGCTTTGTGAGTCCAGAAGGGTTCAAACACAGGCCGGAGCATCACAAAGTGGGCATGGGTGGGTTCTTAGATTTCTAGAGTCTCTGTAATTCTAACTGATCTGAATCTACTGATGTTCCTTTGGTTCAACCCAAGATTACAACCTGAGGGTCTTTCTTTGCTCAGCATGAGTCTGATTGACCTCTGCTTCTCTTAACTCAGTCAGCCCTATGATTCAGACCCCAGTTCTGGACATCATGTTTACTTAGAGGTATGGGCCTTACCCTAGAGTCTGGGATCTTGGGGGGTTTTTTTGTTTTGTTTTGTTTTGTTTCAGTCATAGCTAGTAATCTGACACCAACTTCTGACTGACGCTTTCATTTGAAGATTTGATTTTCATATTCTTGGTCTTGAACCCCACAGCACAAAGGAACAAAAAAGAAAGACCTCAGCCCTTTCCTGTACAGCAGGATTTTAAGGCATTAAAAGTTGAGTATGGGGTTTTCACATAGGTAATAATGCAGTTCATGATTTGAATGGATCCATTCTTAACAACTTTTCAAAATGATCACGATTTTAGTTGACTGTTTTTCTTTTCCAAGGCCTTTGACCGTTTTTACACATTTTAGCCTCGTGCCATAAATCTGAAACCAATTAAGAGTGAACAGCAAATTGGGAAAAGCTTAGAAGTTCTGATGTTGATCACTAATCTCTTGGGAAATTCAATTAGCCAGTGACCTCTTTCGTCTAACCCGTACTGGGAAAAAGTTTCAGGGCTGACTGACAAGACTCTTTGACTTAATAGGCTTGGAATTTCCCTATAAGTACCCAAATTTTAAGATGTGAGTTATCTCCCAAAAAACAAACTTTCTTGTCAAGAAAAGGAAGCTTACACAGGCGTCAAGCACACTCTTGCAGCTAAGCATTTGATGAATGAAAAGCAAGTGAATCATAGGCATATGAATTACATTACTTTCTATGCACTTACATGTTTCGACATGAAGGAGTAACAAGTTGGAAGCTTTGTTCTTGATTCTTGAAAGCCAAACTTATCTGAACATGCCATTCGAGCCCACTTGAAGCTTAATGTGCCCTTATGTCTAACGCAGATGATTGTCTTTTGTGGCTTTTCATTACTGAAATATTTTCAGATTTCCGGAAAATTCACATTGGTGCTGATGGGAGTGTATACGATGACCTCTGAATATACTTTTGAGTCCAGCAATCTAGCATTCTTTTTAAATTTAGGTGAGTCACACTGAGTCCATATAACAAGTCTTCTAGGCCATTTCCTTACTCTATGGGGGTGGCAGGTGTAGAATTGTTAGCCATTCGTGAAAGAAAAAGAAATCAAGCAAGAAGTTCTTAGATTTCGGAGAACTAGAAACAATATTGATTCCCTTAACAGGCATTTATTGAAGGCCCAGGATGTGCCAGGCACTTAAGATACGGTGTCCACTCCAACGGAGCTCTCAGTCTGGTGAGAAAGCAGGTTATGTGAATACAGTATGAGATACTCTGCAGGGGTATGTGCAGGGTACCATGGGAATGCAGAGGAGGGGAATCCTCCAAGAGGGGCGAAGGAGGGCTGGAAAGTATTCCTGGACGCACGGATGCTGAGGCCAGATGGAAGGAGAGGAAGAAATAAGACAGGAAGTGCAGAGTGGTAGAAGGTAAGGATGTGCAGTCAGGCAGCTATGAGATACTGGGAGTTGGGGGAGTTTAGTACGGATGTTACAAAGGGTTTCAGGTTACAGTTAGGGAGCGGGGGAATGCCGAGGCTGGCAAAATAGGCTGGGGCTGGATCACCAAGGGCCTTGGCTGCCAGGTTAGGAAGCACAGATCGGGTCCTGGCTTTAGCTCACCCTTGGCTGCTTCTGCTCTCACTCCGTTGAGTTTGTATCCTGTTAGCATTTGGGTTAACCATGTGTCCTCATATGGTCATGTTTTTCTTTCACCAATGTGTTTCTCTTAAAAAATAATACGATTTATCCTACAGGAAATCAGGGTAGGAGAAGGAGTGGGTGGGGACTTCCTATTTAGTCTTGAGCCCCTATAGAAACATTTTGACATCTGAATCTACATTGCTTGTTCAACTTGGTTCAGTCCTTTTGCATCCCTGGGGCTTGGTTTCCCATCTGGTGAAGTGAGATCACTGCGACCTGTTTCAGATGTGCTTTGTGTTGGTCAGAGGAAAGTTGTTGGTTGACTACAAATGTGCTCACGTTCCTCATTAGACTGCATGAATAATTCACTACCGACATCATCTGGGGCTGTATTAGATTTGGAATTTATACATCGACCAGTTCTCAAGCCAGACTGCTGTGATTCATCCCAACCTTTGATGACATTTTGTAAGAGGTAAAGAAAAGGAAACACAAGGAGTTCTCTCGGAGATGAAGAAAGCATTATGGGATAAAACAGCGTTAGGAACCTGCAGAGACAGACCGACAACACAGTGGGTGCTTGCAAAGGGCTTATGGAGCATCAGTGAAAGGGCTTGGACCACAGATACAGAGGATGGTGTTAAGCAGAGTCTGGAACCACGGCTACAAATCTTCTCTGCCCACATTTTCCTATGCTGGAGGTCATCTTAATGAATAAATCTGAACACGTATTGAACACTTCTGACAAAGTGCACTAGACATTTGTGATAGCATTCTTATAACCTCTCCAAAAGGCAGGTTACTCTCATCCCCATTCTACTGTGAGAATATGAAGGTTTTCGAGGCTTCGTGATGCAGCCAAGGACCCACAGCTACTGAGTGGCAGAATAGGAGTCCCAAACTAGGTCTTCCAGGTTCCAGAGCTCTTTACCACTCTGTTCTGGTGCCTTCACCAGTTGCCTTGGTGACTGATTTTCAAATAAGGAGATAGTCTGGCATGAGGATAGGAGGACTCTGCCTTATGGGAGATTTAGTAAAAGGATCTGAGAAGTGAAGTCAGGAGTTCTAGAGGAATCACAACTTTCCCAGGCCTCTTCCTGGGGATCAGAAGTTGTTCAGTAAGTTGCCCTGATCATGGGTAGACACTTGTATTGGGATCCCTAGTGCAGTTTTCTACCCGCATCCAGTCGCACCGGGCATTTCTTCTCCAAGTCCCTAAGGCAGTCCCTAAGCACTGCAGGGGGAGTACGAATCTTAGCAGAACAACACCACGTTCTGGCTTCATGATCAATTCTCCTTCCTTCTTTTGTGAGAGTGGGGCAGCAGAAAAAGAGAAGGGTTTTATTCAGTCGGCCTTTAAGAGAAGGTCCAATTATACTTCAAAAGAAGCACTTGCATAATAAAAAGGATCTTTCTCATTTTAGGGGTAAGGAACCCAAAGAACAGTCAAGTCAGGAACTTGTTTAACGGCTTAGTAAGAGCTGTTACCAGAACAAAGACAAAAAAATAGAGAGAGACTCTTTAAATGGTGCTAGAAATTGTGCATACAGAAAAGCTTAGGGATTTTCTTCTTCTTAAAAAAAAATTTGGTAAGCGGTGCCTGGATGGCTCAGTCAGTTAAGCGTCTGCCTTCAGCTCGGGTCATGATCCCAGGGTCCTGGGATCCAGCCCCATCCAGGTCCCTGCTCAGCGGGGAGCCTGCTTCTCCCTCTCTCCCTACCCTTCTACCTGCTTATGGTCTCTCTCTCTCAAATAAATAAAATCTTTAAAAAAAAATAAAAATACCCTGGGGCTGGATCCCAGGACCCTGGGATCATGACCCGAGCCGAAGGCAGATGCTTAACCGACTGAGCCTTCTAGAGGGGAGGTGGGTGGATGGGTTAGCCTGGTGTTGGGTATTAAGGAGGGCACGTACTGCATGGAGCACTGGGTGTTAAACGCAAACAATGAATCATGAAACACTACATCAAAAATGAATGATGTATGGTGATTAACATAACATAATAAAATAAAATAAAAATAAAAATAATTCTGTAAAATACACACGAAATTTACATAAAAGTGTATAGTTCAGTGGTACTGATTATATCCTCCCCGTTGTGCAATGAATACCACTACCCATATCCAGAATTCTTTTCATTTTATAAAACCGAAACTCTGTAACCACTAAACCATAGCTCCCCATGCCCCCTTCCCTCAGCTCTTGGCAACCACCTTTCTAATTTTTATCTTTATGAAGTTGACTTCTCTAGCTACCTCATAGGAGTGGAATCATACATTGTGTGCCCATTTGTGACCGGATATTCCACTTAGCCTAATGTCTTCCAGGTTTATCCACATTGTGGCACAGGTCAGAATTTCTTTCCTTTTTAAGGCTGAGTAATATTTCATTGTATGTATAGACCACATTTTGCTGATCCATTCATTCCTTTCTTCTTTCTTGTAATTCATCCGAAAAATAGAGTTGACCCTTGAACACTGCAGGGGCTAAGGGTGCTAATATCCCTGTGCAGTTGAAAATCTGCATGTAAGCTTTGACCCCCCAAAAACTTAACTACTAATGTTGACTAGAAGCCTTACTGATAACATAAACAATCAATTAACCCATATTTTGTATGTCAAATGTATTCTATACTGTTTTCTTACAAGAAAGTAAATAAGCCAGAGAAAAGAAAATACTAAAACATAAAATCATAAGGAAGAGAAAATACAAATTGACAGTATTCTCTTCACTGGAAAAAAAAAAATTCACATATAAGTGGACCCGCAGTTCAAATCTGTGTCGTTCAAGGGTCAACTGTATTGGCTACCTGAATCTGACTCTTTGGGCTGCAGGTTGCCTTGCAGGAACAAGAAAGATAATGTGTTTTCCCAAGTTCATTTCTTTGCTCTTGTATTTGTCTATCTGAGAGTCAGGGCAGAGAGCAGGACCCCATCTACAAGGGTTCAGGTCAGGATCCCCTTCAGGCTTCAGGGTGAGAAACCCTGTCCCTTAGGATGGGTTTCAACACTTCCTTTGTCAATCCTGCTACCCAACCAAGTATTTAATGGTTGATATATAGCCTCGTACTACTAGCCACAGATCCCCTGGGTGGCTCAGCCGGTTAGGCGTCTGCCTTCGGCTCAGGTCATGATCCCAGGGTCCTGGGATCGAGTCCCTCATCAGGCTCGTTGTTCAGCAAGGAGCCTGCTTCTCCCTCTGCCTGCCACTCCCCTGCTTGTGCACTCTCTCTTTCTCTCTCTCTCTCTGATAAAATAAATAAATAAAATCTAAAAAAATAAAATACTAGCCACAATAGCTTTAGATATTAAGCTCAAGTATCAGACTCTGCTAGGGGTTAAGGGTAAATGGGGGAGAGGAGCCAGACCACAGCGTTCAGACTGCTTGGCTCCAGCAGAGAATAGAGGGGCGTTTGTGGCTCCATCGCCCTCCTTCTGGAGCCTCCAGCACTTTCAGCTGCTCCTACCATTCTCCCCTCCTGACTTCCACTCTTCTCTCACGCACGACTGCAAATCCTCCCCTCCCCTCCATGCCTCACCAAAATCAGGTCCTCTCTCCTTTATCCCTCAAAAAAAGGGAAGCACAGTAAACACAGGAAGATACATGGTGAATGTAAACTTCAGTTCTGACAATACACCAACATGAATTGGCCTCAGGTTCTTAAAAACAGCTGGTTGACGTCACCTCCATTCATCTTAATACTATAGAAGTGGGAGTCCAGCACTGTGAGGTGGTTCTGGTTCTAGGCGGTGGGGTAGGGTGAGAGGAGGCAGAGGTGGTGGGCACCACTGTCCCTGATGGGGCCTTCCGCCACCCCCACCATCATTGGGAGGCCCATCAGTGACAGGTGGCTCTGGACAAGAGGAGGTGGTCTACGGCCATACCACCCTGAACGCGCCCGATCTCGTCTGGACAAGAGGAGGTGGCTGATGGCGCAGCAGTAAGCGCAGGTACAGGAGAGGGTCCAGATTCATCAGAGTTCTTCCAGGAGCAGGAAGCCAATAGGGAGGGAAGACAGACTGTGGGGCCACTCAGCTTTTCTGTTATACTAGGTTGAGGCTTAGTGGGGGATCTGGGCTGGTCAGTCCTGGGAGGTTTTAAAGCGGTGCTCTCCAATAGGGTGGCCACCAGCCTGTGTGCTTTTGAGCCCCTGAAATGTGGCTAGTAAGACCAAGAAACTGACTTTTAAAATGGATATATATTTGATTTATTTAAATATAAATTTTAAAACAAATACTCCATTTATGTAGTGGAAAACTTCTAAGTATGTTTGGAACAACTTGGATATGTGAATCTACTTTTTCAACTGTAAATTTTATGAAATCTAAATATAAATTAATGGGGCGCCTGGGTGGCTCAGTCGGTTAAGCATCTGCCTTCGGCTCAGGTCATGATCCCAGGGTCCTGGGATCGAGCCCCGTGTCGGGCTCCCTGTTCAGTGGGAGCCTGTTTCTCCCTTTGCCTGCTGCTCCCCTTGCTTGTACTCTCTCTCTCTCTCAAATACATAAATAAAATCTTTAAAAAAACTATGAGTGCAGCTAGACCATATTTATTATAGGTTGAGGATTTAGGTGAAAGGACCCTAAAAAACCCACTTTGCCTGTTGATAGCTTTCAAGGAAATTGAAGATGCTAAATAAAATATCATTTATAGTAATGTAATATTTATTTTTAAATTAAAGCATACTATTGAAATATGTTGATTTTTTAAATGCTAAAATATAGAACAGAAGAAAGGAAATATGGACTAAGCACATGAAGTGTTTCCTTTTCTGTGCTTGTGGGTAACTTTAGTGCAAACCTCTTGGGCACAATGCTTATTCTCACGAGGATTTTAAACAACATCTGATTAATAATCCCATGTTAGTATGCTTTTTTGGCCTGCTTCTTCCTTTGGTTTCCTAGGAGCCACTTTTATTTTATCCATTATTTTGAAGACAATATCCTCTAAAGAAAGTATCCTTTCTATTATTTTTATTTTTTAATTTCTGTGTGGAACTTACCTAGTGAGGGTCTCTTTAGAGCTCTATGGGTCCCTGAGATACTCTCTTCCTTACACTAAACTGAAATAATTCTGCTCTTTGCAATCTTTTTATTATTTTTAAAAGATTTATTTATTGATTTTGGAGAGAGAGACTGAGCAAGCAGGGGGGAGGGACAGAGGGAGATCGAGAATCCTGAAGCACACTCCCTGCTGAACGTGGAGCCTGACGTGGGGCTGGATCCCAGGACCCTGAGATCATGACCTGAGCCGAAATCGAGAGTCAGCTACTTAACCTACTGAGTCACCCAGGCGCCCCACTTCACTATCCTTTTAAGACTAAAGATGATCTCCTTTACCCTTTTAAGATTAAAGGTGGTGTCATTCTTCCTTAACTGATTTTAAATAAAGTCCTTATGTTGGAGCTGAATGAATGACTTAATGAGTTGTCTTTTAAGCATCTAGGCTTTTTAAAAAAATATAAAAATAGCATATGTTACATACAAAGTTAATTATTTAATAATTACAAGCAGACATATATCTTCAAAATGTCTATGTAATATCAAAACAACTGGTCAGATTCTGCTACTGGATATTTACCCGAAAATACAAAAACACTAAATCAAAGAGATATATGCACCCTATGTTTATTGCAGCATTATTTACAATAGCCAAGATATGGAAGCGGCCCAAATGTCCTTCAATGGATGAGTGGATAAAGAAGATGTGGTATATACATACAATGGAATACTAGTCAGCCATAAAAAAGAATGAAATCTTGCCATTTGCAACAACTTGGATGGATCTGAGGGTATAGTGCTAAGTGAAATAAGTCAATCAGACAAAGACAAATGTCATATGATCTCACTCATATGTGAAATTTAAGAAACAAAACAAATGAACAAAGGAAAAAAGAGACAAACCAAAAAACAGGACTCTTAACTATAGAGAACAAACTGATGGTACCAGAGGGGAGGTGGGTGAGGTGATGGGGATTAAAGAGTACACTTATGTTGAGCACTGAGTAATGTATAAAATTGTTGAGTCACTATATTGTACACCTGAAGCTAATATAGCACTCTATGTTAACTACACGGGAATTAAAATTTTTAAAAATAATATATTTTAAAAAATTGGTCAGTTCTGTGAAAAAGATCAGCCAAATGAAATTGTGTAAATGAAACTGACTAAAAACTTTTTTTTATTATGTTATGTTAATCACCATACATTAATTACATCATTAGTTTTTGATGTAGTGATCCATGATTCATTGTCTGCGTATAACACCCAGTGCTCCATTCAGTATGTGCCCTCTTTAATACCCATCACCAAGCTAACCCATCCCCCCACCCCCCTCCCCTCTAGAACCCTCAGTTTGTTTCTCAGAGTCCATAGTCTCTCATGGTTCATCTCCTCCTCCGATTCCCCCCCTTCATTTTTCCCTTCCTACTATCTTCTCCTTTTTTTTAACATATAATGTATTATTTGTTTCAGAGGTACAGGTCTGTGATTCATCAGTCTTACACAATTCACAGTGCTCACCATAGCACATACCCTCCCCAGTGTCTATCACCCAGCCACCCCATCCCTCCCACCCTCCACCACTCCAGCAACCTTCAGTTTGTTTCCTGAGATTAAGAATTCCTCATGACTAAAGACTTTTAGTCTTTAAAACTAAAGACTTTTACTTGGAAATTAATTGTATTTCCTTCATGTTGATTTGACATAGCCTGGATATTTGAAGCTCAAGGGCAAACTGATATTTAACAGAAGTTTAAAATACATACATTTATATTTGTATGTATGTATTATGTATCCATCATTAACTATGTATAGGCATCCCCAGATATCAATGAATTATTTCACAAGAAAGAAAAGATATGTAATACATATTACATCTATAGTTGTTATATTTAAAACGTCTAGATGCAAGTTCCCATAAAGAAAGTATTAAATACCAAATACACATCTGTATTTTCTTTCTATATGGTCTCTGTTCAAAGTGTCATCTAGGACAGATATAAAAACAGCCTGACCAGGTCTGAATTCTTACTAATCTCAGGTGAAGGAGAACATTTGTTATTGATAAAGCCAGTCAATCTCCAGAGTACAACTTGGGCTTTATGTATTTTTAGATGAGAATCACAGAATTGATTGGCATTTGCTTCTCATACAAGCCTTAAGTGCTGGCCGCAGTGAGATCTGTGACGATGATTCAGTGTTCCATCTCCATGAAGAAAGAGACTCAAAAGCTGATAAAAATGAGTGATCCTCTTTCTTTAATTTTGAAAATGCCTTACAAACATTAACTAATTAACAGATGCATCTGATGAGAACTCTACACCATCCCGTAGTCTATCACCCAGAGGGATCTTCAATTGCATGCGGTGTGATACATTGCCAACTACAATGGAAAATTAACTTAGCTCTTAACAATAATTCTGGAAGCTATGTGGAAACTGAGATTGATTCCATGCAACATTTAGAAAAAAGATTCCTGAGTAGCAAACTCTTTCATCCATTATTTAGGCCAAGGACATTATGGCTTCAAAAAAATATTTTTAAAAAAGGGGGAAAAAAATCAATCCACAGTTTCTACTCAGAGCTGAGATTGATTTTAAGTTTAGCAGGTCTGAAATGTAGAAATGGCTACTAACAATGCAATTCCACTTTCAGATAAAGAAAGTTCTCATTGGCTAGGTGAGTTTTATCCATGAAATGAATGATAGCTTTCATGTTCCTGGACTAGCAGATAGGGAAGATGGGTTCTCAAATTCTTGGTTTGTTCAACGTGTAGATAATGAAAATAGTCATTTATACTCATATCTTGACACATACATAGGTTTTTCTCTAAAAGATATTCTGTCAGGGGTGCCTGGGTGGCTCAGTTGGTTAAGCGACTGCCTTCGGCTCAGGTCATGATCCTGGAGTCCCGGGATCGAGTCCCGCATCGGGCTCCCTGCTCAGCAGGGAGTCTGCTTCTCCCTCTGACCCTCCTCCCTCTCATGCTCTCTGTCTTTCATTCTCTCTCTCTCAAATAAAAAAAAAAAAAAAAAAAAAAAAATCTTAAAAAAAATAAAAATAAAAATAAAAAAAATAAAAGATATTCTGTCATGTACCCAGATCAATTCACCATGGTTTTTCTAGCACCTAACATAGTACTTGGTAGTCAAAATGTGTTTGTTGAATGGCTAATTAAATTAATGACACCCAATACATATTCAAAGAAATCTATGTATTCGCAACTTTGGTTTTGACCATGTTTACTAGGGTATTACTAGGGACTCAAAATTTACAAGGCCTAAGAATGATTCTCACTAAGAGAACCTCCAGAAAAATTGCTAAACATGTCTATATCATAGAAATCAGGTTCAAAAAAGTACCAGATAACATATGGCTCAATATAATGGATACATTTTTGGTTCCAGTTGCTTACAAGTTAATTCACACAGATTTTTATTATCTAAACAATAAGAATCCATTTTTGTTCCATTAACCTGGACACTCCTTCTGGTGTCTCACAAATACTGTGAATGATGTTCTCCCTGAATCAACCATATGAATAGAAAGGACAAATCCACTTTACATTGCAGTTCATGTAAAGTCTGTCAGGTCTATTAGGGTATAATTGACTCTAATTAGCTCTCCCACCAATAGAATTATTCTTTACCTTAGGTGAATAACACTCTGAAAAGAGATGTAGTTTAGTATTAAAGAAAATGGCAAAAATCACTTTCTTTCTGAATCTCAGCTGTAATTCTCAAGGGTCTCAGAAAGGTCCAAGCTAACCAAAATTGATATGAAAAAGAAAATTGATAAGGAGATTGCATGCATAAAACTAAATGATTATTGCCTCTTGTGATTACTGAAATCCCATTACACACACACACACACACACACACACACACATTTATACAAATGTACACACACACATACACATATATGTATAAAACAAATTTAGAATATAATTACTAGGATAATATTTCTTGTTATGAAAGAATATTGCATTGCATGGCTTTTCTTCCAAGAATCTGGCAACCAAAATGACGTGGCATTAAAATACCTGCTTATCAGTGATAACTAAGTAATTGGTATAGAACTATAAAAACAGGAAAACAGATATAAAATAACCATTTTCAGTTATTGAACAACAGGCAACACAGAACAGTGATTGTTGTGGGATAGGAACTAAATTAGGTGAGCTCCATAATCTCTCTGGCTTTCTGCTTGGAGGCACTTTCTGAACCTTAGTGCAGGAAAAGGGAACCCAGAAAATAATGGTGTTGTTTGGCTAAGGAAAAAGGGAACAGAGTCTGGAGTTTCTTTGTTGGTGGGAATTTGTGGGTCAGGATACCAAATAAAAGGGAGCTGTATAGAGGAACTTCAGAAATCCATATAGGGAGCACTTGAATGCTTGAACACAAAGCTTCACATTCACAGGACAGGAAACCATAAGGTCTTATGAACAACTACTGAGCAAAGATAATTACTGGAGAAAGAAAACTATTGAGGAGTTGTGAGTAGAACAAGTGCTAGAACTTGCACAAGGCAGAGAGACTTTCAAGTTCCAACCAACCAGAGTGTAGAGACCTCTTAGAGGAGCCCAGTGCTTGGTAGATAACCCAGAAAAATCAAATTTTAGAAGAAGGGCAAATTTATCCCTAGAGTAAAGGCTACTCTAGACCTGCCTTAACAAAGTTTAAAAACAAGACCCAAAAGAATCACGCTGCCTTGATTTAACTGCCTTCCAGAACAAAATTCAACACTATTATGAAGACAACCGAAGCCAGACACTCAACAACATAAGTTCTATAACATTCAGCATCAAATCAGGAACTACTATGTATAAAGAAGCTATAAAATGTAACCCATAACTGGGAGAAATATCAGTTAATAAAAACAGATCCAGAAATGACAAAGATAATGGACAGACAAGAATCCCAAAAACAACTACTATAAATATGTTCAAGAGTTTGAAGAAAAATATGGACAAAGTGGGTAACAGGTAGAGAAACACAATAGAGAATGGAAATTTTATAAAAGAATATTAAAAAATCCAAAGAGACATCCTAGAACTTAAAAGAACAAAGATCTGAAGTAAAAATTTCACTGGATGAGTTTAATAGCCAAAGGAAAGCATCAGTGAATTTAAATACAGGAAAATAGAAATTTTTTTTGTTTTTTTGGTTTTTTATTAATTTTATTTTATTATGTTATGTTAGTCACCATACATTACATCATTAGTTTTTGATGTAGTGTTCCATGATTCATTGTTTGCGTATAACACCCAGTGCTCCATGCAATACGTGCCCTCCTTAATACCCATCACCAGGCTAACCCATTCCCCTAGCCCCCTCCCTTTAGAACCCTGTTTGTTTCTCAGAGTCCATAGTCTCTCATGGTTCATCTCCCCCTCCAATAATTCCCCCCCTTCATTTTTCCCTTCCTACTACCTTCTTTTCCCACCCCCCACTACTTCAGCAACCCTCAGTTTGTTTCCTGAGATTAAGAGTCTCTTATGATTTGTCTTCCTCTCTGGTTTCATCTTGTTTCATTTTTTCCTCCCTTCCCCTATGATCCTCTGTCTTGTTTCTCAAATTCCTCATATCAGTGAGATTGTATGATACTTGTCTTTCTCTGATTGATTTATTTTGCTTAACATAATACCCTCTAATTCCATCCACACTGCTGCAAATGGCAAGATTTCATTTTTTTGATGGCTGCATAATATTCCATTGTATATATATACACCCCATCTTCTTTATCCATTCATCTGTAGATGGACATCTGGGTTCTTTTCATAGTTTGGCTATTGTGGACATTGCTGCTATAAACATCAGAGAGCATGTACCCCTTCAGATCACTACATTTGTATCTTTGGGGTAAATACCCAGTAGTGCAATTGCTGGGTCATAGGGTAGCTCTATTTTCAACTTTTTGAGGAACCTCCATACTTTTTTCCAGAGTGGCTGCACCAGTTTGCATTCCCACCAACAGTGTAGGAAGGTTCCCCTTTCTCCACATCCTCACCAACATCTGTCGTTTCCTGACTTATTAATTTCAGCCATTCTGACTGGTGTGAGGTAGTATCTCATTGAGGTTTTGATTTAGATTTCCCTGATGCCGAGTGATGTGGAGCATTTTTTCATGTGTCTGTTGGCCATTTGGCTATCTTCTTTGCAGAAATGTCTGTTCATGTGTTCTGCCCATTTCTTGATTGGATTCTTTGTTCTTTGGGTGTTGAGTTTGATAAGTTCTTTATAGATTTTGGATACTAGCCCTTTATCTGATATGTCATTTGCAAATATCTTCTCCCATTCTGTCGGTTGTCTTTTGGTTTTGTTGACTGTTTCTTTTGCTGTGCAGAAGCTTTTTATCTTGATGAAGTCCCAATAGTTCATTTTTGCCCTTCCTTCCCTTGCCTTTGGCAATGTGTCTAGGAAGAAGTTGCTACGGCTGAGGTCGAAGAGGTTGCTGCCTGTATTCTCCTTAAGGATTTTGATGGATTCCTGTCTCACATTTAGTCTTTTATCCATTTTGAGTCTATTTTTGTGTGTGGTGTAAGAAAATGGTCCAGTTTCATTCATCTGCATGTGGCTGTCCAATTAAGAAAATATAAATTATCTAAACTGAAATACAGACAAAAAAAGCTGAAAAAAAATTAAAAGAGTCTCAGTGTAGATGGTAAATGTATGACAACAATAGAAAGGAAAAAAAGCCAGGAAAAAACTTAAGTTTCTATGTTTTACATGAGATGGGCTGATACTGATTCAAGACAGACTACAGTAAGTTAAGGATTCTAATAAATGAGGTATAAATAATAAGACAACAGAAGACATAAAATGGAATAATAAAATATACCCAATCCAAAATTAGGATGAAAAGAGGGGGAAAAATAACAAAATACAGGTGAGATAAATAGAAACAAATAGCAAGATAGCAACATAGCAATCCTAATCCAAACCATTTAAGTAAATACATTACATGTAAATGGACTAAATATTTCATTAAAAGGTGAAACTGTCATACTATGTTAGCATGACCCAACTTGTGCTGTTTGTAACAGACTCACACATAATGTAAAGATACAAATAACTTAAAAGTAAAAACATAGAAATAAAGATATGCCACGAAAACACTAATCATGAGAATGATGGAGTGGCTATATTAATATTGGACAAAGCTGTCTTCAGGATAAGCAGTTTTACCAGAGATGAAGAGAATAAGGATAGAATTATGAAATCACGAGAAGGCATAAAAGGGTATCCTTTTACAATTAACAGAACATCAAAATTCATGATGCAAACATGGATGGTAAAGGAAAATGTGACAGATGTGACAGACAAATACACAATTACAGCCAGTGATTTCAACCTTTATCTCAACAATTGATAGACTAGCTAGATAGAAGCTCAATAAGCATATAGAAGATTTGAACCATCCTATTAACACACACAACCTTACATATGTACAAAACACTCCTCGCAACAAATTGGAAAGTCCACATGCTTTTCAAGTGACCATAAAACACAACCAAGATAAACTGTATGCTGAGCCATAAGACAAGTTTCAATAAATTTACTATAATTTAAATCATTTACAGTATGGTCTCTGTCCACAATGGGATTAAATTAGAAATCAATAACAAAAAAGCATTTGGAAAATCCTCTAATATTTGGAAATCAATCAAAATACTCCTTATTAAACCATAGGTATAAGACAAAATTAAAAGGAAATTAGAAGATATTTTGAACAAAATAAAAACATAACATGAAATTTGTAGGATGAAAGTAAAGCAGTGTTTAGAAAGAAACATACCTTTAAATGTTTATGTTAGAAAATATTAATGGTTTAAAAGCAGTGATCTAAGATTCCAGCTCAAGAAGTAGGGAAAAAAAAAAAAAAAAATGAACCCAAAGAAAGAACATAGAAGGAAATGCTAAGGATAAGAGCTGAAATCAATTAAATAGAAAATTGGCAAATGATAGAGAAAAGTAATGGGAAAACAAATTGGTTCTTTAACAAGATTAATAAAATTGATAAACTTTTAGTTATAGTAATCAAGAAAAAAGAGAAAATATAAATTATCAATATTACAAATGAAAGAAGTATTAACACAAGTCACTCAAACTTAAAAACTTCATAAGTGAGTAATAGGAACAACTTTATGAAGATAAATTTGACAATGTACATAAAAAGGAAAAGCCCTTGAAAAATACAAATTATTAAAGCTAACATAAGAATAAATAAAAAATCATAATAGCCCTATATCCATTAAGAAATTGATTCATAATTTAAAAATATCTTCACAAAGAAAACTCCAAACTCAGATGACTTCACTGGTGAATTCTATCAAACAATTAAGGAAAAAAATAATACAAATTGTACACAAACTCTTTCAAGAATAAAAAGAGAGAAAACTTATCAATTCCTTTTATGAGGCCAATATTACCCTGATACCAAAACCATTTAAATGCATTACAAGAAAAGAAAATTACCATTCAAAACCTCTCATTAGCATAGATACCAAATTCCTTAAGAAAATTCTAACAACCCAATCCAGCAATACATAAGCAGGTGAATACATCATGAACTAACGAAGTTATTTCAAAAACACAAAAGCATTTTAACATTCAAAATAAAATCAGTGTAATTCAACATATTGATAGGAAAAATAAAAATTATTTGCTTATTTCACTAGTTGAAGAAAAAGCTTTTGAGTAAATTTAATACCCATTAATAATAATAATAACTACCCAGTAACTTAGAAATGAAAAAAAATTTCCTCAACCTCATACAAGCCATTTTTAAAAGCACAGTAAACATCATCTTTATGTATTGTAAAATATTGAAGCTTTCCTTAGGGAACAAAGCAAGGATGTCCATTCTCACTATTCTTATTCATCATTGTACTGGAAATTCTAGCTAGTACAATAAGACAACATAAAAAAATGAAAGGCTTTTAGACTGAAAAGATATATATATTGATATATAGATGATATGATATATATAGATTTCCCTAAGGAAAATACCAAAACAAAACACTCCAACTAGTGCTAATAAGTGAATTTAGTATCACAAAATTTAATGTCTATGCATGAAAGTCATTTGTATTTCTACATATTAGCAATAAAAAATTGAAAAATAAACTATAAACATACCATTTACAATATCATCAAAAACACAGAATGTTTCCAAACTTTTAACAAATAATTTAACAAAAAATTTCAAGAATTTAACAAAATGTTGAGATAAATTGAAGATGACCAGATAAATGGGGAGATATACTATGTTCATGGATTAGAAGACTCAATGTTATTAAGTTGTCTATTCTTAAATTGATCTATAGATCGCACAATCTCAGTTTAAAAAACTGAGCAGGTTTTTAAAAAATAGAAATTGATAAGCTGATTGTAAAAGTATTTGGAAATGCAAGAATTTAGAAAAGCCATAATAATTTTGAAAAGAATAACATAGTTGGAGGGTGCACAGTACCTGATTTTAATGCCTATAATGAAGTTGTAAAAATTAGGACAGTGTGGTCTTGGTGTGAACATTAACAGATTAGTAGAATAGAACTGAGAGTAGAAAATATATCCATATTTATATGATCTATTAATTTTTGACCAAGGTGCCAAAATAACTGAATGGGTAAGGAAATTATTTTCAACAAATAGTGCTAGAATACTGCCTATCTACATGGAGGAAGATGAAAAAATCAAAACCCTAACTTCATACATAGACAAAAATTAATTTGGGGTTAATTATAGACTTAAATCTAAAAAAACCATAACTCTACAACTCTGAATCTTCTGCAAGAAAACAGAAGAATATATCAATGATTTGGGGATAAACAAGAATTTCTCAGACACAACCCAGAAAGTACTATCAAAAGATGTTGTTAAGTTGGACATCAATTTAAGTATCTCTATCTCTCTATCATTTATCTATGGGCTATTCATCATCTATCTATGGGTGTGTGTCATATTTATATAGCACATATATGACAAAAGACTTGTTTTCAGAATATAAAAACAACTCCTTAACTCAGTAATAATAAGACAAACATCCAATAAAATGAATATAAGGCACTACACACAAAAAAACTATATAAGTAGCTGGTTGGCATTTGAAAGTGTTCAACATCATCAATTGTCAGAGAAATGCAAATTTAAGTCACAATGAGGTACCTCTATGCACCCAGTAGAATCACTGAAAGATGAACCACATCAAATGTTGCTGAAGATGTGGAGCAACTAACACTTTCCTACATTATTGATGGAAGTGTAAATGGTACAGCTACTTAAGAATTGAGCACTTTTCACAAAATTAATATACCTACCTATGACCCAGCAATTTTACTTCTAGGCATTTACCCAAGAAAAGTGAAAACATATGTATATAAACAAAGATGTACAAAATGTTTACAGAAGCTTTATACTTGATGGCTCAAACCTGGTAACAACCACAATGAGCACCAACAAGGAAATGAAAAAAAAACAACAACAAATTATTGTATATCCATACAATAGAATACTTCTTGCCCATAAAAGGAATGAACTACCATGAAAGCAACAACACAAATGAACCTCAAAAACATTTGAGTGAGAGAAGCCAGGCCCCAAAGAGTACAGATTGCATGATTCCCTGTATATGAAATTCTAGAAGGGGCAAAACTAATTTACGGTGATAGAAATCAGAACAGTGTTTGCCTTTGGGGTGGGAATTGGCAATTGATTGGGCAGAAGTATGAGGGATTTTTGGGGGTGATGAAATGTTCTATATAGTTAGTGCTGTTACAACACTTGTTTTGAAAATGTGAATTTGTTCCAGTGCAATTGATACATTAGGGAAAATTTTGAGCACTATGTGGATTTTTCATTTGCTTGTGTGTGGTTCTGCCAGCAAGAAACCTACGTGAAGGCAGAAAACTGCAACCACCTGAACTGAGCTGCATAGGAAAACACAAATCTCACACAAAGGAACACACCTCAAACATCTAATAGTTACCTGGGGCACCTGGGTGGTGCATTCAGTTAAGCTCTTGGTTTCAGCTCAGGTCATGATCTCAGGGTCCTGAGACTGAGCCCTGCTTCAGGCTCCATGTTCAGTGTGGAGTCAGCTTGAGATTCTTTCCCTCTCCTTTACCCTTCCCTTCTGCTCCTACCCACCACCACCCGCCCCACTGTCACGCATGCTCACTGTCTCTCTCATAAATAAATAAATAAATAAATAATAAAATCTTTAAAAAATAATTTAAAAAATCTAATAGCTACCTAAGTTCATCTCACGTATAATGAGCCACAACCATCCGCATAAGATGTTACCTATTTCTGTCTCATTTCAAGGAATCCTCCTTTCTCCACTTTCCAATAACTCACAAACTGCAACCTTTCTGATGCCCACTTTCACAAGCAAACTTCAGGTCTTTTTCAAGGTAGAGTGTCATATTTATTATAGCATGTATGAAGTTTTTAATCATCTAACGTGTAAAAATACACTACTGTTTTTATTAGGCTCTTACTTATTATTATGTGTCACTGACAAATGTTGGGTTTTGCCCCAGTCCCATTTTTTGCATAAGACTTATGATGGGATGTTTATTGCATGGTTTGGCATGGCAGTGATGATTTTGAGGAATGCATATTTTGCAATGCAGCAGAATTGACTGGATCTTGTTAGGGTATGGGTTATGCAAGTGAATTCAATGGTCAAATCTAATCAAACTGCATACCTACAATCTGTGCATTTCCTAATAGGTAAATGATACCTCAATAAATGAATAAAAACATTATAATAATATTACCACACCTATTGGTTTATTTAAGGTCTACACCTTATGAGTATGTTCGTCCTTGGTTTCTCATGCATTTCATTTTACTTCCCAGTAAGTAGCATCCATGTGACATGTTCTCTTATGGCATTCTGAACTCAACATTACTTATATTTGTAATGTTCTTTCCTCCCATCTTTTTCAGATTAATCTCTACTAATCTTTTGAATTTTAGTTCAATACCACTTCTTCCAGGAAGGCTTCCTGGCTATTATTTCCTCCTCAATCTGATTAAATGTCCCTCATATGTGCTCTCCCAGCATTGTGTGCTTAGTGTTATCATACATAGCTTTTACCACATTTTGTAGGAATTATTTATCATTGTTTTGAGATCATAGCTTTCAAAGTAAGAATTACGTGTTTTAACCCTGAATCTCCACTCTTCACTCAGTGCCTGGCATGTGTTAGATACATAAAGTAATATTATCTGAAAATTATCTGAATAAATGAATGAATGTTCTTGAGCTGTTTTATTGGTTACCCATTCCTAATTAACAAACACAAAATTATTAGCTTAAAACACAAATTTATTATAGTTCTAGAGGTCAGAAGTCCAAAATGGGTCTCAGTGGGCTAAAATCAAGGTGTTGGCATGGCTACATTTCTTCTATAAACTTTAGTGGAGAACGCTCCCCCCCCCCCCCCGCCATTTTCCAGCTTCTAGAAGCTTCCTGCATTCCTTGGCTCATGGCACTTTTCCCGTCTTCAAAACCAGTAATCACATCACTTCAACCTCTGCTTTCTATCACACATCTTCTCCAACTGATTCTCCTACCTCCACCTTTCAGTTATGATGGCGCTTGTGATTACACTGGACCCACCAGGATAATCTCTCCATTTCAAGATCCTTAACTTAGTCATATCTGCAAAGTCCCTTTTGCCATGGAAGGGAACATATTCACAGGTTCCATGTATGACGATATGGACCTCCTAATACTTCTGGGGGCATCACTCTGCCTGCCACCACAGGCAAAGTCCTCGCTCTCTTTTGTGCCTTTGCAAGTGTTGTACCACCTGCTTGGAATACTCTTGCTGCATGCATTCACATGTCTAAATTCCTCTTGTACCTAATGTCTTTGCTCAAACACTGTATCAGTGAGACCCACCCCCCTTTACCTATCCTATTTAAAACTGCAACCTGTACCCCTGTTTCTACTAACACTCCTGATTACCCTTTATCTGTTATTTTTTTCTTTTCCCCACAGCCTATTTATTACACTTACTGTGGTTTTTTAAAATTGTATATTTTACCCAATAGAATATAAGCACATATGAAGACCAATTAATTTGGTCCGTTTTGTATGCTCATGTAGCTCAAGAATCTAGAGCATTACCTGGAAGACCAGTAAGGACTCAATAAACACTTGTCGAACGAACTGGATGAGTGGCTGAATACATAAGACTCCCTTCTGCCACAGAGCATTGAAGAGGCGTGCAAGGAGACAGGCGTCAGGGCTGTGCACATACACAGAGAAGCCATTCTTTAGCAAAAATAAAATGGCATAAATTTTGCAAAGGCCATTGAAAGAAAGCAAATTCCTTAGAAAGAAAATAGTCGTGACTTTCTATCTACAAAACTGAGAAATTGCAGACCTCGGGACTGAAATTTACCTGAAATGCTCTGACAAGGGAGCCATTTCAGCATAGACTGTTGTGGGGCAGGGATAGCAAGGGACAGTGAGCAGAAGGATGACTGGCAAAAGCAGAATAGGTTTCAGAGTGGATCAAGTAGTAACAAAAGGGCTTGGTTAATGTTTGTCTCATCAAAACCTAGTGAGAGGGGGTTGGAATTTAATGATCAGACTCATAGATTGAATTATTTATCATTTGTTGGATCTATAAGGACACCTAAATTAACTGGGTTTTAACTCAATATGGTCTTCATACCAACATGTATGTTCCACCATTTTCAAGCAATCCTTTCATTGTATTCATAAATTTCTGTATTAAAGAACATTTCGAAATCTTCCTGCAGAAAGCTATGTGAATAATGTATCTTATTAACAAATGCAGGTAATATTCTTGTGCTCAGAGTAGTCATTTAAAGCAGTATTTCTTATAGAATAAAGCCTTTAAAAAAGCGTACCTGGGGCGCTTGTGTGGCTCAGTCAGTTAAGCTTCTGACTTCTGATTTAGGCTCAGGTCACGATCTCAGGGTCATGAGATCCAGCCCCACGTTGGGCTACATGCTCAGCGGGGAGTCTGCTTGAGATTCTTTCCCTCTGCCTCTCCCCCTGCTCTCTTTAAATCTTAAAAAAAAAAAAAAAAGCAACCCTTTTTTGTGAATGCTACACGTTACAGGTTGTGTGTCTTTGTGAATATACATTTGTGTGTACATACACAACAGTATGGATAGGTCTCGTTGGTTATGATTATGGTATCCCCAAGAAATTAGAGTAGATCTTTCTGGTTCAGAGCAAACTGAAAATGTGGTTGATCTTAGAAAACTTTAGAACATAGGCATAAACATCAAGTTGTTATAAGCTTACAAATTGAGCTGAACTATAGTCACTAGACATATCCGTAGTTTCTCTTATTCTGGCTCAACCTTGGCCCAAAGAAGGCAAAACCTTTCTCTTGATTTCCTCATTGCACCACTGAAGCAAGTGGGCCTTTTCAAAATATTTTCATTATGTAATAAGGGATGGCAAAAGAAAAATAAACACAGGGTAGAGGGATATAAACAAAAATGGCTTAAAAATTAGAGGGTTCTGATCCTACCATGGCTTCTTTCTCTCCTTTCTGAAGGCTGTCTCAGAATAACAACATTCTGGAAGCTTAAGAGCAGGCAAACTCTTGCAAGTACCTAGGCTGGGTCCCTCACACCTTTACTCCCAACGCACTTCATCGTACCTTCTTTTTTGACACTTTTGCCCTAGGTTACTATCTAATCTAAAGCGGAATATCAATGTCTGTTCTAAGAGAGGTGTTTTTTTACTTAGCTGAATGACACCCTTCAGATGAGACCTTATTTTGTATCCACAGGAATGGGGACAGATCCTGTAAAATAACAAAGGAGCACTAACCAGGTAGTTGAGTAACCTCAATTCTTGCCCCTATTTTGTTACCAACTTCTTACCAAATTTCTTACCAATTTTCTTACCAACTTCTGAAATCTCATCTACAAAAATGAAGTTATCGACCTAGTCTGACTTTAAGGCCCATTTAAGTTCTATCCTTCTATTATCATCCTTCACCAACAGGATAGACATCTTTCTGTATGTACTGTGACTCTATCCTTATTTTTCAAAAGAAGATAAAGAAGCTCAGAAAAGTCAAGCGACTCACTCACATCACACCCCTAGTAAATGACAGAGCCTGGACTCACCTCCAGATCGCATCCACAGAACAAATGTCTTTTCAAATGGCTTTGTGGCTCTAGCATCACAGGCAGAGAAGAAAAGATCCCATGGGTTGGACACCTGGGTGCCAGCACCTCCCCCTCTTTATATGGCTTCCTCCGGAACTGCTATATTTTGTGAGATCATGGCAGCTTAGTCTTGGTTGATGGGTTCAGAGATGGTCATGAACCAAATTAGGAATGTAGAATCATTCCACAGAATTTGGAAATATGAAAGGGAATTGGTCTGAGATGACTGAAGCCGTAAAATGGAAACCTCAGGAGATGTTAGCATCCATGTTTCCTAGTGAGTGAAGGAAGCCACTTGTCAATGTGGAACAATGAAGCAGAGGGGAGAGATGGAGAGTCCTGGCAGAATCTGGACCCTGAGTTTTGGTCGTTCATGAGGTCCAGCTGCACACTTGACCTTCTAACAGCTTGGTCATTCTGTCCTCCCTTGTATTCTGTGTGCTAATGTGTCCCCTTCTTGCTTTAATTGTTGAATGACCCAGAACTATTGTAACAAATTACCACAAACTGAAGGACTGGAAACAACCGAAACATATTCTGTCACCGTTCTAGAGGCCAGAAACCCAGGATCAAGGTGTTGGCCAGGTTGGCTCCTTCTGGAGGCTGACAGAAGTTGTTCCATGTCTATTTCCTAGATTCTACTGGCTGTTGGCAATCCTTGGTATTCTTTGCCTTGTAGACTCACCGCTCCTCCATCTTCCCTGCCTCCCTCTTCACGTGACCTCCCCATCTCCATGTGTCTGTATGTGTTTTCTCCCCTTCTTTTCTCTTACGAGGAAGCTTGTCATTGGACGTAGAGCCCACCCCTATGCAGGATGATCTCTTCAGCTTAATTATGTCTGTAAAGTCCCTTTTTGCAAATAAGACCACATGCACAAATTCTGGGTGGACATGTTTTGGGGGGAGGCTGATATGAACCTACAGAAAAAGAGAATCTCAAATGATAGTGATTAGTTTCAAGACGTAGTGTTATCCATCTCAATAAATTATTTCATATATTTCCTTATACCTTCCCTACCTGCCACCAGTGCCCTTATTTTTCTTGCTGTAAGGTCATTTGGACATTTAACAAATTTAACACTATAATCTAAAAAGTAATATTGTGTTGCAAAACATTTTAGATTTACTTTTTCTTATGTTACAAAGACAAGAAAGATGGTGAGGTGATCTCAGTTTGCTTAGTTCAAATGTTGTCAGTGACATATAGCTGTAGGTAAGATTAAGAAAATGTCCTCTCCCACTTATGGCTTCCATGGATAGCTGAAAATTCATTTGTGCTTTTGTAAGTGCTCAGGACACCTGGAAGTAGAATGGTTTACTGAAAGAGTTCTCATGTCTAGACACCACATAGGTTAGGTTTTTTGTTGTTGTTGTTGTTGTTTTTAGAAGTAACAAAGAAGAGGAAGTATGTCAGTGTTTGGTATTTTAACCAATATAAATTGCCTTCTTTTCCAAGGAAATGTTCCTTATTATATGAAGTCAATTTCCACATAACCCGCCGTTTGTTAGGGTAACAAATTTATCCCATCTTGGAATCTCAAATAAAAAATCCATGTTAATGCCCGTATGTAGCTGGTTTTATGTCTATTAGTAGCTGTCTTCAAATCCACACTAGGGCAGAGTAAAACTATTTATACTGGTATTAAAAAAAAAACAAAAACCTATAATATCAACAAAAATACAAAGTCCCTGGTTTATGAGCTGTGTTTCATTGGGAAGATACTAAGGGATGAATTCAATAAAAAACAAAACCATGCCTTCCACTCAGCATAATCTTATGGATGCCTTCCATCATCCAGACTCATTACTGGGGTATTGTTTTACCTGACAAAGGACACCCACAAGGTTTAAACTTTGTGCATATTTTTGGTGTTCTGATCCTCTCACAAGGCAATTTCCCACTGCATACCATCTTAGAAATAAAGTTTGAATTTAAATGGGAACCAGCCTTGAAGCCGTCATACAGATCTTTTGTCAGATGAAAATACAGTCTTCCAAAATGTATGCAACGATACCTCATTCTCAGCTCCCTTACCTTGCTGTTATAACCAGTCTCTTATGTATCACAGCAGATGACTTAGTTCTGTTTTAATAAAGTAAATCCAAAAATAGGAATGCCAAGCTCCTGCCATGTAAAATTTCTCAGTTTGGTGCTAAAAAAGAAGATATAGTTTCATAGAGTGACAAAAATGCTATAAACATGTGATGGCAGATTTGTTTGGGGTAGAGTTAATTACTTCCTTGTTAATTCCTGATAGAACTTAGAAGGCTCTCTAACAGCTCACTTTTGGCTATTGATTTATCTCTTTATGGGAAGAGTCACAGATTATTAAGTTTTGTGGTTTTTTTAATGCACACTTTTTCTTGTAGGTTACAATTCTATCTGATTTTATAATTTTCCATCTTGAAACTGACTTGATCCTTTTTAATGATGTTCATGCCCTTAATCAAGAGTGTATAAACAATCCATATTACAAGTTTCATAAAGACATATGTGAACATTTAACAGGCTTTGGGAGACATTTGCAGTTTAAAATATCTAGATCACTTCTTTTTTTCTTGGAGATTATCCTGTACGAGTAACAGGCAGAGAAAATATTTCCCATGCCTGTGAGTATTTAGGAGTTCCTTTGCGTGCCTAGGCCTTTTTTTTCCCCCTCATAAAGGGGAAGTGGTGTGCGTTGGGGGTGGGTGAAAGAAAAATGACAAGAAGCAAGAGCTTTGCTCCTGTAGGATCAAATTCCAAGCGGAATTCCTTCATACACTTCCATTTCTGTTGTGAGAGTGCAGTGTGGTGTTCGTTTTCACTGTATCTGCTCGCTTAATTGTTTCTGCCTGTTCATTTCATTCTTCAGTGAAAACATTAGCCTAAGGGACCTTTGAAAATCAAAAGGTGGGCTTGAAGTTTAACAGGAAATGAACAGTGGTGTTGCTGCAATATTAAAGTAAAAGTTTAGAACCAAAAGAAAATAGCCATATTTCTAAATTTAATCTATCTTTTCTCTTTTTTGTTGTTTCCTTTTGCTCTCCCAAACAGCAAGATTAAAGAAAAACATTCCATGGCTTCTACAGTTTTACATGCTCAAGGTATATAAAGGATGCTGGGAGGTCTGCATTAATGGAACTCATCTTAGATGTGCTGAAAATCAGGAGGTTTTGAGTGATTAGGTAGCAGTATTTAAAACCCAGGACAAATTTCCTGACAGCTGTAATTATTTAATTCTGTTAGAAGTATCCCTCGCCACCCCCAAACCTCCTCCTGCCAGAATTATCCAGATAATTAAGGAAGTGGTGGGAAGGTTAGAATCTGAACCATCTCCAAACCAAAACTGACTGGATAATTGTCCAACTCTCTGCTTCACTTACAGTGTAGAAATAGGATTTCAGCATCTCTGTGTATGCTAGTGAAGCGTGACCTCTAGGAGGGAAGTTGTCTTCCAACAGAATAGAACTTGAACTTCAGAAGTTCTTTATTCCTCCACCAAGTTGCCCATTTACACTCAAGGTGAGGTGGCTCAAATGCAACAAACATCAGGGATGCTAAATGCTGCTGTTGAACCAACTCAGGATGAAGTGTCACCATTGTCCAGTTGCTCTTTGATCCCGGAGACAAAAGATCGAGCAGATATTCAAACACCAAGCTCAGGAAATATCAGCTTAAAAATACCGCCTCTTTTACAACTACTTTGTCCACCAAGGAAATCAAACAATTCAAGAAGGGCAAAGCAACCAGCAGAGCAAAGTTGTTTGCAATGGCCCACTGGCTACAGATATCTTAAGAGGTGAATGGTGAGGTGGAAAATATCAGACTTAAAAAAAATAATAAATAAAAGTGTAGGCACTTAAATATATAGAATTTATTAGATCATTTATTGGGGGGGAAATAATTTGGGTTATTCAAATGGCCATGCCGAGAAATAGTTAAATAACAAGTCATTACCTTTTCTTGCCTTGAAGAACAATGGATTTGGGATGGATCCAAATTTGCAAAGAGCAATCATGATTTTTATATTCAGTTATCTCATGGAAAGATCGCTGTGCTTTTGTATCATTTTGCTAACACTCTATTTCATAGGCTTCGCACACTTGGAGAAGTCACTTAATCAAAAGTAATATTCATTTATGGATTGATTATGTATCACACTAATTCGTTTTAAGAGTAGCAGGACAAGAGAACTGTTGATGATAAAACACAATTTTGGGAAGAAGTGGTTTGCTTAGCTACCTTTACAATGATTATTCTCTGTGGAGAATATCACCTTTTGGCTGTTTCTGTTAGTGGAGTGGAAGCAGTGTTGGTGGGGGTGGGGGTGGGGTGCAACACTAGGTGTAGGTTTGAAATGGGAAAGCAAGGCAAATGAACAAATTGCAAGTTAAATACTTTAGGGGGAGGGGATGTATTTTTACAGGTATCAATTATTGTCGTTACAAGTAATAAATAATGCTAAATAAAACATGTAACTAAACGGGCATTAAAGACCTTTTACATACATAGAAGAAAAGAGAACCTTTTTTTCCTCCTATGCTGCAGACTGCAGGCATTTTCCTCTCCCTCTGTCAAGTGCAATTCTTTCTTGATGAATGACAAGGCAGGATAATAGGCTGTGGTCGCCATGGCAACCAGACAGCAGCACTGTGTGCCTAGCATTTTTTCATCTGAAAATGAAACCAGAAGCAAAGGAAAGCTGAAAATGTAACCAACAGATTAACTGATACAAAAAAAGAAAAGAAAGAAAGAAAGAAAGAGAGAAAGAAAGAAAGAAAAAGGCAAGTTAGATTACAAGCAATTAAAATTACAGTACCTGCCTCTCTCCCTCTCTCTCCCTCTCTCTCTCTCCCTCTCTCTCTCTCTCTCTCTCTCACACACACACACACACACAGGCACTCACACACCGACCAGATATTTTAAAATTCTATTTGATAAACATGCAACAATCATGTTTTATCTTTATTTTTCAAAATACCTCATTTGTTTTGAAATCTAGGAATAACTGATCCTTTTTAAAAGAGGCATTTAATTTTACTAGACACTGCAATTTATTAAGCTTGAGGTACTGTGTTTGTCCTCTAATTTCTAAATTCCTTTCCTCTCTAGTGCCTATCCCTAAACTATGCAGAGACCAAGGGCTTGGTGTGCAACAGTTTTATCTGAGGGCAGGATTGGTGGGGGGAGCAAGGGAAGAAAGGTGACCTGGAGCTGAGAAATAAGAGGACAATTCTATATTAACCCTCGGGGACTCTACATACTCCAACTACTGTATTTACTAGAGTCAGAGTTGCTCTTCTGTTGAGCTAAAATAAAGCTACAGTGCTTTGCTATATTCTCCTTCCTTACATTAGAAGGTCCCTGAATTCCCATTCAGAACACCATGTATTCTGCCCATATAATTTCCTTTTATTTACTGATAACAAAACCTTCATGGCAGCTTTCCTTTTAGATGTTCCCTGCCTCTGCTGTATGCATATATAGTAGAAAACAGATATAAAGGAGGATTTTCGAAGAGCAATGGCCCCTCTGCAATGGATATTGGTAGAAGCAAAGAACACAGAGCTGGAAGTTAGAGGACAGGAGTCCTGTGAAGCTCTCAGATTTGCAGCCCCGGGGGTGGGGGGGGGGGGGGGGGGGGGGGGGTGGAGGAGAAGAAACAAATAGGCCTTGGAATCAGCATGCTTGATTGGATTCTTAGGTCCACCCCTTTGGTGATATGATCATAGGTATCAATGTCTATTATGAATGAACCCTAGAGTTCTTAACCTCTCTGAGCTTCAGTATTTTTCATCTCTAAAATGGGCACATCTTACCTACTTCATGGGACTTTTGAGAAGATTTTTGTTAAAGATTTTATTTATGTATTTGACAGAGAGAAAGCAAGAGAGGGAACACAATCAGGGGGAGTGGGAGAGGGAGAAGCAGGCTCCCCACTGAGCAGGGAGCCCGATGTGGGGCTCGATCCCAAGGCCCTGGGATCATGACCTGAGCCGAAGGCAGACGCTTAACAACTGAGCCACCCAGGTGCCCCAACTTTTGAGAAGATTAATGGGATCATTTGTTGAGAGTGGTATATAGCAGCAATCAGTGAAAAAGAGTCCTCTTCCCTGAAGTCAAAACTTTCCGTTTTCTAATCTGTGTAGTACAAATATCTGTAGAGTGTATGTGTGAGAGAGAGCGAGAGAGAAAGGGAGGGAGGGAAGGAAGGAGGGTATGTATACTAACCACCTGTTTCAGAAGGCTGTAGATCAAATAAGTGAATTTATGTGAAATACTTTTAAAGTATGGGATGTTGACGAAAAAGAAAGGTGGTGTCACCCAGATGTTGAGAAACTCCTTTTCCAGGAGCATCTAAAGAAACGTGTGTGACTCCGACCTGCCCCGAGGCAGAGGGATGGGCTGACCAGCTACACTCCAAGGGTTCCTATCTCAAGAGCTCTGCTCTTGTGCAGAAGAAGATTGAAATGTCTGAGGCCCACGGAGCAAGTCCAGGGACTCTAGCCGGAGCATCGGGTTGTCTGAGCGCTGACGTGTACCCAGGATGAGTCTGCTCGGAGCACGCCCAGTTTTCCCTGACATGCGCAGTGGCTGCGTGGCCACCCACAGTAAGACCTAATAAATCCTTCCTTTGTCCCCATTTCCCCCAACACACACAAATGCAAAGTAAACAGTCAGATCAAAGCTTTTAATGTGCTTTGTACTGTTTTATTTGAAAAGATCAGGTCTGATATTTGAGAGGAAGAGTCCATCTGGCTGGGCTGAGCTCAAGAAGCCTCAGACAAATTGTAAACAGGACCAGGGCACAAACCCCTCTCCAGGCCCACAGCCTGACGCTGCCATCACCAAGGCACCGTTCCATGCTAGTCGGCTCTCCCTGAGCATCCGTGCAAAGGGAACCTAGTGTATTGAAACTGACCCTCTTTGCAAGCTTTGCCTAAAATTTTCTAGCATCTACTTTACCCGCTATCATCGACCTTCTGTTGAAGCTTCTGTCGTCCTGGGACTATACCTGTTCATAGTTTTAAAATTTCCAACAGTCGATATCATGGTGCTTTTAGAAACCCTTAAGACCCTCCGTTGTTCAAACAAACTCCTTAGTAATTTAGAGTCAAAACGTGAGGAATGGACATTTGAGCTGAGAAAATAATTGCTTTATTAAATGTGCCATACATTTTTTTAAAGGTAAGGCTTGCACTTTTGCCCCCTATGGAATACGAGGAAGGAAACGTAGTATTTATCACACATCATGCTGTTATTTATTGAGGTACCTCTTCATAGGATTGAGAGCTCCCTACAGACAGGGATCATATCTATCTTGCTGACTTAACACATCTCCCTGGCCTGAGTGTTCAGCTCATAGTAGGCACTTAATACATGTTTGTTAATCAAATGAGTTTGCAGTCAGACACACATGTTTTTACTATAGCTCTACAGCTTACTCATTGTGACTATGGGCATCTTTGCTTTTTGAACTTTCTTGTCTGTGAAACGAGATAACTCTTCATATAATTGTGATTGCTAAATAACACAGGTGTGTCGGGACACCTGGGTGGCTCAGTCGGTTAAGCGTCTGCCTTCGGCTCAGGACATGATCCCAGAGTCCTGGGATCGAGTCCTGCACTGGGCTCCTTGCTCAGCGGGGAGCCTGCTTCTCCTTCTGCCTGCCACTCCCCCTGCTTGTGCTCTCTCTCTCTCTGACAAATAATTAAATAAAATCTTTAAAAATAGATAAGATATGTGTGTAAAAATGCAAAGTTCTTGGCATAATATAGTAGATATACAATAGCTACTAGTTTTCTTTTTATTTCAATGCCTTCTGTTGAATTTTTTAAGCGAATCACTGGCCATTTCAAAAGGTCTTTCCTGGTAATTGTTGGAAGCCATATAATGTGGATAAAAGAGGTATAGGTTCCTAAAAGTTTCATTCCCCAGAAACTGGTTATGTGGATCTATTCCAAAGACCATGTCTGTTGCAAGAGCAGAAGAGCAGATGCCATCTACAATTCACGACAACAAGGAACGTGGAATTCGATTGGGAAGACTGGGTTGGGAAGCGAGGATAGACCGCCAGGGTTGGCAGCAGATGATGGACCAACATAAATGCACAGCAGCATGACCATTAATCTCAGGTTGACCACCTGTGTAGGAGCATCTGGAGAATAAATCACAGACCACAAACTTGGCACAAGTGAGATGCACACAGCATTAGCTGAGTTCAAAGAGTGCACTGACGTTCAGCAACATTTATTGAGCATCTACTGTATATGGGACGATGATCAGGTACTTTCACGTTGTGTGCATATCTCTTAACTTTGGAGGCGGTAACACAGCAGTAAAGCACAGGTTCAAGAGTCAGACTGTCAGGGTTTCTGTCCAGACTCTTTGCTTAGTAGCTTCCTAACTAGGTACGTCACTTAAATTATTTTATTAAAGAACGATGGTATCTACCTACAAAATTTTTGTGGTCATTAAATGATTCAATACATATAAAAGCACTTAGAACAGGGCCTGCACATAGAAGGTGAAATAAAATTTCAATAAATTTTAGCTGTTGTGGGTTGATTCGTACTCATTCTTTTTATTAAGGTTAAGAAAGATTATGAACTTAGGAAAGAGCTACAGACCAGGGATCAGAAAACATGGGTTGGAAAATCAGTTCTGCCACTGATTCATAAGCCCTGGGTTCCCCATCTGAAAATGGACGTAAGAAGACCTGGCTCAAAAGATATGTCACAAGAAGTCCACCTATTAAGAGACCAAAGCTAAGTGAGTCAATTGAGCACCTGCAGGTGATAAGCAGAGTTTCAGACTGCAGGCAGTTTAGTACCAGGGAAGCTTAGCAGCTGACCCCAGGCCAAGGCAGCAGGGGTTCAAGCTCAGGCCCCCCAGAAACTGAGATGCAGGGATAGGGACCCAAGCATTGAAGATGATGTCACTCAGATCAGCACAACAGCCAACTTAACCATGAGACACACTGATGCCAAATTAATCTTCCAAGCACACCATTCAGATGAGATCATCATACTCATAGGCCTCCAGTCACTTCCACTGGCCTAAGAATAAAAATCTAAGCTCCTGTGATAAGCATACAAGTTCTTCCAGGATTTTCTTTCAAAATCCACTTTCTGCTTTATCTCTCTTTCAAAATCACTAAGATACTGGCTGTTTCCTATACATGCACATGGCATTCAAGGGATAAAGACAGAAACTTTGGTCTCACCCTTCTCTCCATCTAAAACACTACTCCTTTCCATCTACCTGTCCAAGTTACCCATGACCTTCAAGTCTCAGCTAAAGGCAATGTCCTTTATGAAGCTGTCCGTATGCCTTATGTTGTGACTGTTCTTTAGCTCTTGGGCATTGAGTAGTTCCTAGTCTGTATTAGAATCATCTCTATTTTTTAAAAGATTTTATTTATTTGACAGAGAGTGAGAGAGAGCAGAAGCAGGGGGAGTGGGAGAGGGAGAAGCAGACTACCCATTGAGCAAGGAGCCTGACTCAGAGCTCGATCCCAAGACCATGACCTGGGCCGAAGGCAGACACTTAACCATCTGAGCCACCCAGGTGGCCCCTAGAATCATTTCTGTATCTTCCTTTCTCTCCTGAAAAAGTACAGGTTCATTCAATGGGCAGAGTTTTAACTGTTTCAGCCTCATTTGCTTGAAAAGGAGCTTAAACATAGTGGTCAAGCAACATATGTTTGTGTTATTTGTTTGATAACTGTACTGAGTGAATGAATGGATGGATGAATGAATGATTGATGGCAAAGGCAGATAAATTTATAAATCCCTCACCTATAGCCAGGTTTTGTTTTCCAAGGCTGATCTATATAGACGTTAGTATTCATTATAATAACAATAATAACTATGAATTAACATTTATCAATACCTATTATGGGCTAGGCATTGAACAAAGAGGTATGCCGTGGTGAGTGAAACATACACATCTCTCCTCTGCGAGGCTCAGTCCTATGGAAGGGACATGCATTACCAAATCACTGCCCAAAGATATAATTGCAAACCATGAATGCTATAAAGAAAAACATTATAGCCAGTTATGAGAACACAAACAAAGGGACAGGATCTAATTGGGGAGAGGTCAGGAAAGCCTTCCTTGAGGAATCGATGTTTCTATTCAGATTTGAATGATGATAGCAGTTGATCATGGACAGAGTAGTGACTTGACAGCAGGGGACTCAATAGAATGGCCATTTAAAGGCATTTCTACCCTGCAATCAGATGTTTCCAGCCTGTGTGAGGATAGCAAGTGGTCTAGCATCACTGCTAATAATTTTGAGTGTATGTTGCAAACAAAGTAGGCAGACAGTAAGAAGGATGGTCCAGGGAAGTACATGAGAGGGAAAAAAGTAGCTCAATGAATAAATAATAAACCTGAATACATAGAGAAATAAACACAATGCAAAAAGGAGGAAATGATGAGTATACCATCAATTTCTATCCTAATGTCTCCAATAAATTCCATAAATCTTTAACCTACAAGTATTTTTGGTTTGCAGTTAAACATTTTGCATTTAGAATTTAAGGAAAGAGTTTGACTAAAGGCTCTCCTAACTTGGCCCTTCATGAGAATACACGTGTTTGTGTCTAGGTCCTGGCCCGATATGATGTTTCACCCTTCTGGATGTGTGAAGTGACAGAAACAAAGAAGAGTAAGGGCTGGATGGACTTAAATGTGAGGGGCTCATGGTGGTTTTTCTGTGCCTCTGAATCTGACTGGATATTTATTTATAAACACACTTCCAGCTGAACTAGGAAAATAAATGGGATAGCCAAAAGTTGTGCCTGGAAAAGTGGGAGAAGGCAGGTGGAGTGGTCTGGATAACCTCTGTGGTCCATGCCCGCGGCCAAAGTTCTTAAGAATTGAGAGAGCAAAGGGAGAAGGTGCATCGAGAACTCTGAGACACTGCATTAACGATTCAGTATTCACAGGGAATTTTTGGGATCAGAACAGTGCCCTTGGGCTCTGAGAGGCATCCTGTACATTCCAAACAAGTAGCATATTTTCTCTACCTCCCTGCATGGGCTTCATGAACTTGTCTAGCTCTTCTGACCCAATGCTGGAAATGCCTACTGCGAGAGAAGAGACCCATTTCTGGGGACAGCACTATTTAAACTTCAGTGGCTTTGAATCTGAAGGAAGATGGAAGAAGCCGAGTCTTCAGATTGCTGAGAACAAAGAGTGTGGAAAGTAGAAACCCTGGGTACAAAAAATAAGCTTTGTCTGCTCAGCAGTTGTTCTCAGGCAAGTGAAGACAAGTGATTTAGCCTGCCTCATTCCCTCCTTCACCCACAAGACTGCCTGGGTGTCAGAAAACCTACCATGGGAGAACGCTTCTCTGAGATGTTAAGTCAGGGTTGGAGGCTCCTTTATTAAAGCACTAATACCCAGGGGAGGAGCCTACCTTATTAAATAATATCTTAAAGAAGCATTAATATGTCAGTTATTTTTTTTAATGGGTACAGAGAGCTGAACCTGAGGCCCTGAAGAGAGGAGATGTGTGACAAAGCTAAGGGTTGGGTGCAGGCACTACTAATTGGGATAACGCTGGAGAAAATCCCATCCAACTTCACAAGGGAGGCTGCTCAACCAGGCTCTCTGTTCTACTAGAGCCCCTGTTGGCTCCCAATAAACAGCTCTTGGTCTCATACAAAGTCACCATATATGCAAATACTTCATTCATAAAAGGGTCACGTGCATCAATTAGACAATAAAAATAAACATGTGCACATATTTGGAGCATTTTCTCCTTAGCATGCATAGAACTGCACACGGTTGGGTATTTAGCCAGATGCAAGAAAAAGTGATTATAAGCTACACACAAAATAAAAAGCATGCAAGACTTCCTCACTGCAAGCATGATTAACTCATCCCATGCTTTTGTGAATGGGCAACACTGACTAGCAATCAGACCATAAGCAAATTGACCAATCAGAACTCGACAACGACTTGATCCCAAACTGGTCCCACACACAAGAAATGCCAATTTTCAGAGCCTGATAACAAACCTTGAAAAGCTCTTGGTACCGGAACTTTATAAACAAACAAACAAACAAACAGTTGGAAAGGTAGATTACTTACTCATGGTTATTAGCTCATAAAAAGACTATAATCATTGCAAAAATTTCAGAGAATATGTAAGATGATGAGTAGGGCTGGAAACGGAAACATGTTTAAAAAGGCAAAAAGGAGTGACTTTGGGAAAAGGTGGTTTGTTTTATTGTATGGGCTTTCGTTTTGGGTTCAAAAGCCACCCAGAAGTTTTTTCTCAGCACTAGCACCGTGGAATAGATTTGACCCCCACAGGCGGTAGAAGCTCTTCTCTCTTAAATGTCTGAAGGAGGTCTCTGCGATGCACCTTGGGGCATTCAAAATCAGCATTTCATCTCAATTAATGTGTTGTGCTGGGGTTGTCCCTTTTTAAAGAAGTTACTGAAAAGTTAGCACTGAGAAGATAAGCTTCTCATTCATTACATGGCTCTATGATCAGCTGGATTTGGACTAGGTATTCATAAGTTTCGAAGTTCAATCTCTAAGTAAACCAGTTAGGTTTATTCCACAAACTCTTGTCGGTCCTCACCAGAACCATGATCTCAGATAGTTCAGCCTAGGTCCAGCTGGCAAATGCCATTGTTTAAAGGAGATGAGAGCATTGTTTAAAGAAAGTGTGGGTGGACCCATGTGCATCATTGACTTATGTGTTCAGCGATGCGTGAATCAGGCAAATCATCTTGATATACAGAGGAAAGGATATATTATTACCTAAGTAGATGTCTTGAAATAGAAACATAATTCAAAGAATAAATATGTTTCCCCATTGCTAGTGATTCCCCTGCAAATGTTTTTAATGTACTTAACTTAATTATCCATAAGAACAGACAGAATGGGATCGCAACATTCTAGATAATCTAAAAAGCATTTCTTTTCTTTTTTTAAGAATTTATTTATTTTTTTAAATTCAATTAGCCAACATATAGTACATCATTAGTTTAAGATGTAGTGTTCAACGATTCATCAGTTGTGTATAACACCCAGTGCTCATCACATCACAGGCCTTCCTTAATGCTCATCACCCAATTACCCCATCCCCCCAAAAGCATTTCTATTTGGCTTTAGAATACAATGTTCACCATTCCTGCACAGACCAATCTTCTCCATTATATTTTGCTTAACCCAAAACCTGCATTTACTAGAGAAAGTCATTGGACATGAACTTTTATGCAAATTTTCATCTTGTCCTTTCCTTTGGATATTTTCACCAGTCTCTTCATCTTTTTTTTTTCTCATGCATAAATCAGGCAGGAACTCACACCATTAATTTTCCTGGAATTGAATGCAGTTTAAAGCCAGAAAATGACAACAATTTCTTTACATGTCTATTTCCCCTTACTAGGTGAGCACTTCGAGGACCAGGATCATGATTATTCATCTTTATATTCCCAAAATGTAGTAGGTCCTCAATTAATGTTTATTGAATGAATTAAGTACAAAATATGTAGCAACCCATTAAAATATTTTGCCAGTCAATTCTATAATTTTTTTTAACTGTTGGTTTAGCATAAGGCATTACATTGCTCTGGGCAAGCAGGTAAGTGGCTATTTACAAGGCAGATTTATATATAATTGGATATAATGTATTCTAATGATTTGAATTGATTTGGTTAGTCTAATTGAGATGAAAGACACTCAGTCCATTGGTGTTATTTATTTCCTTGGTGGTAATAAATGAAATTCCTTCTAATACCTTGCTGATGGCAATTTGTGTGTCAGACGAACAGTTGGAGTCTTTCACTTTTGCCACAATGGTTTAGGGGCAAACAATAGGACCCTTAAAAACCCATCTAATCTAGCTTTATTGTTTCATAAACTGTCAGACTCTTCATTTTCTTTGTCATGATGGGAAGACAGGAAAGGATGTAAGAAGAGCAGAGAGAGGACCATGGGGCTTAAGGAGCAAAAAGACTTTGAGATAATGTAAATAATAAAATTGCTATGTTGAGAAACTGCTTTCCCTCTAATCTCTTCCTCACTTTTATTTTTGGAAACATGCAGTACATAGAACATGCAGTACAAGATAAATGACAAATGTAGAAATTCCTAATTATCTTGTGAATAGCAAGATTGTAACAATGACACAATGTCATAACCAATTTGTAGAACCAGGTAGAAGGCTATTTTACTACAACAGGAAACACTGGGTGACAAACTATGCCAAAATTAGTAAATTAAGTGAACTGAAAGCCAAAGGTGGGTTCACAGTTAAAAGATATTATTTATGAACATAGAAATAAAATTCCAGGTCAAAGAGTTTTAACTGCTTGTGTTGAGCGGAACGCTTTAAATTAGGCTTAGTTTGGGGGTACCTGGGTGGCTCAGTCATCAAGCGTCTGCCTTAGGCTCAGGTCATGGTCCCGGGGTCCTGGGATCTAGCCCTGCATCGGGCACCCTACTTGGCGGGAAGCCTGCTTCTCCCTCTCCCACTCCCCCTGCTTGTATTCCTTCTCTTTCTGACTCTATCTCTGTGTCAAATAAATAAATAAAATCTTTAAAAAAATAAAAATAAAAATAAATAAATTAGGCTTAGTTTGTATATGAAGAGCCAATGACAACTTTTACTCAAAATTAAGCAATTTTCTAATTTTTTGACAGTGTTTTAATAGATCAAATAGTTCATCTTGATTCCAACGATTTGAAGTAGACTTTAGATTTTAGAAATTAAACAAATCCTTCAAGGATTCAAATAGAACCATGATCTAGAAGTCAGGAAAGGTAAGTTTGAGTCTTGTCCTGCATAACTTCACAGTAATTGCCCAATATTTGTTCCCTCAAATGTCTCCTTTACCAAAATGAGATAATAGCACATGGATATTATGGAGACAAACAAGATAACAGATAAGAAAGTACAGCTCTAATCCTTTGGGAGAAATCCATCATAGAAATACAAGGGATTGTTGTTTTTATTATGTCAGAATCAGCTAAAGTCTGCATTCAGTTCTAGCCATCCAGCAAAATATGAATTTAGAAATAGATTAAAGAAAAGCCACTCAATAATTAAAAGTTCTAGAAATAGATGTTACTAAGGAAGATTAAAGGAACTGATATTTATATTTATCCCATTGGAGAAATGGTCAAAGGAGAGTGAAATAATGGTTCAGGATTAGAGCAGTGGTTCTCAAAGTGTGGTCCCACGACCAATAGCAGCAGCATCACCTGAGAACTTAATAGAAATGCAAATACTAGGTCTCTACCCCAGACCTACATAGTCAGAAACTCTGGCGAAGGGACCCAGCAATCTGTGGTTCAACAACTCTCCAAGATGATTCTGATGCACATTCCAGGGTAAGAACCATTTAGAGAGTAGGAGTGGTGGTCTCAAGGAGAGCAATGAAAATGAGTGGTGTTAGCCATTGGAACAGAAAAGAAGGGAGGAGTGGATCCTTGACTGTTGAATCTTCCCCTGGTCAAAGCTACCAAATAGTGACAGATGAACATGAGGAAGTAACTTGGGGGAAAGATAGCACAGAAGCCATCTGGAAAGGGTTCCTTTCTCTCTCTCTCTCTTTTTTTTTCTTTCAAGGAATGTTTGGAGGTGTAGGAAGGTGCCAGGGCCATATAGCCTATAACTATATGTGATGGTATCCTCAGATGGAGTTTTAACATAGGTTTATTCAAAAATGAAGTCCCAAGAGAACAGTAGCATGAGAAATAAAGCCACATGCACACACAAAACTCAAGTAGCATTGGCTCTTAAATAGTTTATAATTAGTGGAAAGAGCCATAACTTTTCAGAAAATCAGTTTGAGAAAGAGAAAGAGAGAAATGCCCACAACAATAACAACAACAACAACAACAAAAACAGGAAAGAAAAAGAAAGAGAGAAGAGATGGAAGAGGAAGGAAGGGAAGAGAAAAAAAGGAAAGAGCAAGAGAAAATGGGGTACAGAGAAAGAATTGCCAGTCTCAGCACAGAAGGAATGAGAAAAAGAATGAAAAGAGGACTTTTAGTGTTTCTGGATAACACTACCATCCAACAGCACAGTACACTGGAGCCTTGCTAAGAATTTTGTCCTCTGGGACCAGACTATGGAACTGTTTTATCATGAATTTCAATTCATTTTAACAATTTTTTTTTTTTTTAAGATTTTTATTTATTTATTTGACAGAGAGAGAATGAGAGAGAAAGCACATGAGAGGGGGAGGGTCAGAGGGAGAAGCAGACTCCCTGCCGAGCAGGGAGCCCGATGCGGGACTCGATCCCGGGACTCCAGGATCATGACCTGAGCCGAAGGCAGTCGCTTAACCAACTGAGCCACCCAGGCACCCCATTTTAACAATTTGAATTGAGTTGAAATGCCTTGTTACGTATCTTTAGGCACTTTGGTAACCAAACTCCTGAGTAAGTGCCAGACCATACTCACCTTATATAACTCCCTCTCCTCTTGCAGAGAATTGTTACTATAGTGAGGAAACAAGTCCTTTTTTGGGACACATTTACTTTTATTTTATTTTATGTGGGATAGATAAGTGATAAGATGAGTGGACATATTAATATCTTTATGTACTACAGACAAAAGATTTCCAATTCTTTTTATGGGGAAGCTCCTCTTTCAAAGAAGGTTATTTATCAATCTAAACAGAGCAAGAAATAAGAAAATCCAGTTATTTAAAACATCAACACATGCATTAGTGATCTCAATTCTTCACATATGAAACGTCCCTCTCTTGATTACCTGATGCAAAATATTGATCCTAAACCCTTGTTATTCATCATTCATCTAGATGGCTGCTCCCCAGCATCAGTAGTTGTTAAGAAAAACATCTAAATGTAATAATGTAAATGTGACACCAAACAAAAAAAATGCTTAAAATGTGCCAGATTAACTCTGCTTCTTTCTTTGAGAGTTATTAGACTGATAGTTTTGGGAGATGACATTTAGAATCCTAACTTCCACAAGTCACTCTACAAGGCTTCCCAAGATCTCCTTTGGGAAAGTTTGAGTCAAATATGTGAGTAAGATGACTTTGAGAGAAATATCTGATATATCAGATATCTTAATTGAGAGCAAAAAAGGATACTAGGAGACAGAATAATGGGCTGCATCTAAGGATGAGAAAAATGGTGTTTGACAGCGGCATGTATAAAATAGACATAAGTGTTTTAATAGAGAATAAGATGATATGGGTCAACACTGCTAAATGGTTGCCAGGAAGATTAATATGAGGTTTTATTCATAGAAATCTAGTACTTAGAAAAAAATCCTTTTTAAAAAGTGATCATCAGGGATGTCTGGGTGGCTCAGTCGGTTAAGCGTCTGCCTTTGGCTCAGGTCATGATCCCAGGGTCCTGGGATCAAATCTCGCATTGGGCTCCTTGCTCAGTGGGGAACCTGTTTCTCCCTCTGCCTGCCGCTCCCCCTACTTGTCCTCTCTCTCTCTCTGAAAAATAAATAAATAAAATCTTTTAAAAAGTGATCATCACATTTTGCTCTCCACTCATCAGTACACATCTAGAAAATTGCATTCAATTCTGAGTGGCACATTTTAAAAGGCAAATAGACAAATGGGAGTGTGGAGACTAATAAGAACAATGAAGGTATTTGAAATAGTGCCACTATTTCAGGGGGTGGGAGGGGTATAGGAAGATGCAAGGGCCATATAGCCTAGAGAAACGTAGATTCTGGAAAGCATAGGATTTCTTCCTTTAGGTACCTGTAGAAGAAGATAGTAGAAGAGAATCAGATTTACAATCTGTGATCCATGGGTAGTACCAAGAATGATGGAAGAGTCTCCTGTGATTCAGTATAAGGAAAAAGTACTTAAATGATCTGAGTTGTTCACAGGTGGAATTGCTAATCCACAAAGTAGTCCATTATAGGCTAGCAGAGATAATTTAAGCAAAACATGGCCTAGATGGTACTTTTGCTTCTTTATCACTGAAAGTCTATATATTTAGAATCCAAAGGAAATTTAGCCAAAGCAAAATCAAAAGTGCATCCTATAAACTATATTAAATTTTTATAACATCTGCATCCCTGCTTTTCTCTATTAACCTGGGTAGTTAAAAGCCAATGGGATGTAATCTTGATTGCCTGGCTCTGATGGCCAAGAGGATTTGCATTCTTAGGTCCCACGGGACTGTGGCAGTCAGAGATGGTTCTTGGCAGAATGCCATCCCTGGGCACTGTGCAGACAGCAGACTGGGGCACACCACCCGTCTCCCAGCAGTCTTTTTGTAAAGGAGGCCTCTGGAGCTATTAAAAATATAATAGGCTACTGGACAAGCACAAAATTTTGAGAGTCAACAAAGAGCTTGGGCAGGGTTGAACAACAAGGTTCACCTCCTACGTGAAGCCACTCCTTCAAGACTGGGAGGTGGTTGTTTCATCTACTGCAGAGAAAACAGCACAGGGAGTCAAGCAAAATAAAGAAACAGAAATGTGTTTTAAGTGAAAGAACCTCAGAAAAAAACCTTAATGAAATGGAGATAAGCAATTTACCCAATAAAGAGTTCAAAGTATTGGTCATAAAGATGTCCACCGAACTGAAAAGAAGAATGCATAAACACAATGAAAACTTCAACAGAGATGAAAAATATAAGGAAGTACCAAATAGAAATTACAGAGCTGAAAATACATAACTGAACTGACGAGGGGGGTTTGATAACAGACTGGAGAAAGTAGAAGAAAGAATCATCAACTCAAAGACAAGGCAGTGGAACTTACCCAATCAGAGCAGCAAAGAGAAAAAAGAATGAAAAAAAGTGAAGATACCTTAAGGGTCCAATGGGACAACATCAAATGGACTAATAGTCACATTAGAGGGGTTCCAGAAGGAGAAGAAGAGGAGAAAGGGGCAGAAATCGTGTTTGAAGAAATAATAGCTGAAAGTGTCCCTAACCTGGAGAAGGAAACCAACATCCAAATCCAGGAAGCCCAGAGAGCTCCAAAGAAGATGAAACAAAAGTGACCCTCACCAAGACACATTATAATTAAAATGTCACAAGATAAAGACAAGGAGATAATATTAAAAGTAGAAAGGACTTCTTAAAACATTTTGCTACATTTACATTCAAGATCTTTGTAAAGCAAGAATAAGTCAATTACCATATTGCTCATTTTACAGAAGAGCCAACTCATCCACAGAAATTTTAAAGGCAATAATTATTGATAGAGTTAGATCTAGAACATGGAAACTTTATTCATGAAAATAAACCTGTCAGCTGTGCCTTTTGACCTTCACTATCTGGCATGCCTTCTAAAATTCTCCCTAACGTTGATTGAGATCATTAGTTAATAAATTCAAGTTCATGGAGTGTTATCCAAAGCCATAACCCATTATTCTATTGTTATGATAGTACTTTATGAGAGAGAGCAAGTGTTTGGTCATAGTCTAAGTGAATGGGGAAGTTGTAAAAGATCCTTTTCTAGAGGTCTTCAAGATATTGTGACCATTCTGCTATTGGCTAGGTCATACTTTTCCACTAAAGCTATCAGTTACTATACTGTGGGCAGAGTAGGAGATAACTTTGGGAATCATGAAATGCTGATTAACTCACTTGTGCATTACAACGCCAGCACATTTTCTTTTTCTTCATTGCACTGCTCTGAGCTATGATATCATTCTCCTCTACGCCATACTTGACCCCATGTAGTAATAGTGGTATACCTCTCGCAATCTCTGTGGCAAGCACTGAAACTGTTCTATGCATCAGCAAAAAGCAGAAGGGTCTTTTTAATCCTTGAGTTTATTACAAGTTTGACACTAGTCAGATTTACCTGATGTCAAGAAATAACCCTGGGGGGCGCCCGGGTGGCTCAGTTGGTTAAGCGACTGCCTTCGGCTTGGGTCATGATCTCAGGGTCCTGGGATCGAGTCCCACATCAGGCTCCCTGCTGGGCGGGAAGCCTGCTTCTCCCTCTCTCACTCCCCCTGCTTCTGTTCCCTCTCTCGCTGTCTCTCTCTCTGTCAAATAAATAAATAATCTTTAAAAAAAAAAAAAAAAAAGAAATAACCCTGGTCCTTTGGTAGCTAATATCCCAATAATAATAATGATGATGATAATAATCAGAATTTGAGAGAAGAAGCCTCAGGTGAGAGTTTTGTGATGTGCTAATTCAAGTGACTTAGGTAACTACGTACAGAGGGTACAACCAGAGCTAAATTTCAGCATCATGTCTCCTGTGATTTTTTTAAAAGATTTTTATTTATTTATTTATTTATTTATTTATTTATTTATTTATTTAGAGAGCACAAACGGGGGTGGGGGGCAGAGGGAGACGGAGAGCGCGAATCTCATGTAGACTCCGCACTGAGTGCGGAGCCCAATGCAGGGTCCCTGTGATTTCTTTTTTTTTTTTTACCAGTAGAAGCTAATCTGAAAAGTCTCATCCTCGAAGAACTCCTCTCTCCAAGCACACACCTGTCGAGGGATCCCCAACACGCTGAGACTCACTCCGCTATCCTTACAGTTCTGCCACGTTGTGAAATTCAGGGGGCTCAGTCAAACCAGGATAACAAATTTCTCAAGGTGTTGAATCAGTTGGTGGTCAATATATGCACGGGGTAAGTTATGCATAGAAGGTAATAATAATCTCACACACACACACACACACACACAATCTTTTTCAGGACTGGTTTGCCTGAAATCTTGGCATTGTGCAATGTCAAGTGACTTTAAAATGTGATTATCTGAGCCTCCTGAATGGAGACACAGCGACCTGGAGAAAAATGGGCATAAGATGATAATTTAACATTCCACATTTTGCTAGCAATACAGTGTCATCATTGTGGTTACGAGATGCCAGCATTCCTAGATCAATTAAGTACAGCATCCTCTCCCCACAGCTTCCTTTATGAAAACCGAATATACTAACAGAATGTTGATAATAGCAAGGATTTTGCTAAATATCCATTTTTTATTTTTAAGAGTATCCCTATTTAAAATGTTGGAACCTAAAAATATACACAAACCAAATGTTGATGCATTTCAGGGCTTGCATGTTATGATTTCCTCATTGCATCTGGTAACTGCATGTTATTAGCTACACTTGGTACAACTCGATACAGCTTGACATATTCTGGGATTTATTAAAATGTAAATGACAAAGCAGAAAAGAATGTTCAGACAATTGGATTACTCCATTGACTGAATGTTCCAATACTGTATCTATTTTTGTCAAAGCAATGGTGGCTCCTGCTGTGGAATGCTGAATGGAATATTCCATTGCAGGGCACAGGGAGAACTTGCATAAAAGAAATTGAAACCCAATCGTCGAATTTTTAATTCACCTCTCCAAAAGCAACAGATTGCCAATACTTTCTAAAAGAAATTATGATAATTTTGGCATATAATTATTGGAAGATTATCATTCACAGCTATGTATTCAGCATCTATTATTGAATCTGTAACTTCATTCATGAAAACAATGATACATTTGCTTGTTTTTGCTCTTGGCCTTGGCTTGTTTTGGTTATGAACATTATGTGATAAGCATGAATATATGCGATATGGCAGCGGATATTCACACTCCAAGAGAGACATTTTCCTGATGGGAACTGTTATTATTTATTCCAGAGAAGAGAAGGCTGGGAGGTAGGTGTCTTTAAGGACATGAAGGGATTGAGTTTAGAGAGAATGGAGACCAGCTGTTCTTTCTCTCCACAGGGAACAACAGAAAATGGGATTAAACTATAGCATGAGGGATTTGGGATCGAAATAAAACAGAATTTCCCAACTGTGTAGGCTCTCAAACATTGAAATATGTTTCGAAGGAACTATGTGAACATGAGTTTTATTCTGATACCTTATAAAAAGGAAAGGCACATTTTCACTACGTGGTCTTGTATGGACGGAGAAGAGTGGACTCTGGTTCCTGGATTCTCTTGATCTATGAGCAACATCTACAAATGGGGAGTGGTGCTTGTGAAGAGGGATAACTTTTTTTTAATGGCAGTTATTTTTCAGAGTCTGCTTTTCTCATGGGGCCAGACTGGAAATTTTTACCTGTGCTGTGAAATGTTAAACTCAATGGAATGTCCTGTAACAAGGTGGGGGTGGGGACAGAGAACGTGAGAGCACAATGCACTCTTATTTTCTCCTCCTACTATCATTTTTACTGTTAAGGAGTTCAAGTTTAAAGGCAAAGGGTCCTTCCTAGTGATGTGTGGAGTTGAACATATGCATACTGATTTTTTGAATTTGTAAGACTGTGGTTAGGGCCCCTGGGAACCTGAGCTCTCTCTTTATAGTGATATGTGTGTATATATGTATATACACATACATATATATAATGTTGTGTATATTCCCAGAAAAGACGTTGTACTCTAACAAAATAAATCTATAGTGCTCACATTTGATTAGCAAGAAAATTTGAGTACATGGGATTCAAATTGGTCCAAATTCAATTCTTGCTTTAAAAAAGCATGACCACAGTAGAAGTTGGTTGTCTCTTGGCTTCAAGATAATTATATTTTCTATTTCCCTGAGACAGCTTAGTGGGGCAAAAGAGCATGGTGTTAAGAGTCAGAAACCCAGGATCATGTCTTATCTCAGTCATGAACTGGCTGTTCAACCGGGACACCTTAGTGACTCTTAAGTACCAGCTTATATTCTGAGGACTAAAGAGTAGAATTTAGATATATTAGATGATTTTTAAAGTTTCTCTTTTTGATTCGAATAGGTTATCAATACCAAAAGTTCTTAATCTTTGAGCTCACTCCAAGATTATGTCCTCATAAATTAATAGTTCTCAACTTTGGTTTCACCTTACAATCATACGGGGAGCCTTAAGAGAATCCCAGTTCCAGGCCATACCTCACACCAGTTAAATCAGAGCCTTTTGAAGAAAGACCCAGGTATCCATATTTTTTAAACTCCCCAGGTGGTTACAATATGCAACCAACATTAAGAACTCCTGCTTTGGGTACAAGGCAGGGAGAGGAACTGAAATAATATGAATGCTTCATTATGAGCACAGGAATTGTGTCTATCTTGTTACTTCCTGTATCCTCAGGACCTAACAAAATGTCTGGGACATAGTAGGTGCTCAGGAAATGATCAACATTTTTAGTGCACTTTGGCCAATTCCTAAAAGAAATAGGGCTTATCAAATCTGGTAGCTACTTTGATCATTATCATTTTGATCTTATTCACTGAATAGTGACTCAATTCTCTACTATTAGTTGCCAGTGTAAACAATGAAGGAAAGTGAATGAATGGGTAATCCCATTGCACTGATACAATTCAACTATCCTTGAGATGAAAGTGAGGAAATTATCTATCACCACATCCTCCAGAGAAAAGGCCCTTGGGAATCTAAAGATGTGTCTCTTACATGACTCCACACATCTAGATGAAAATGAATAAAATGAAATGCCTAAGAATCCAGATGTGTCATTCATTCATTCGGCAGTTAATTATGAAGTACTTACATTGCACCACACACTATGACAGCCCGTCATAGACTTTCTCAGTGAGGGTTTTATACTAGAATTAGACCTCTCTATCCTGGGCATCTTACCATGTAATGAATTAATTTCCTTCCTATGCATATAGAATAGTTTTTGTTATATATCATCCTTGGGAAAATTGAAAAAAATAGCCACTCACTTAATGTTTTTGCTCTGTGGTTCAGATGACAAATTCCAGTTTAAAAAGGCTGCAAGTCTAGGGGATGAAATGACAAACAAACATAATACTTGCCTTTCAGAACAGTATTATCCAATAGAACTTTATTGATGATAGAATTGTTCTATATTTGTGCTGTTCAACAGGGTGGCCACTAGTCACATCTGACTACTGAGCACTTGAGAGATGGCCAGTGCAACTGAGGAACCGAATTTTTAATTTTCTTCAATATTAGTGAATTTAAATTGCAGTAGCGGCCCCTGGCAAGTGGCTCCCCTATCCATTAAGGCAGGTCTAGAATTTCACATTCAAACGGAGGAGACTGGCATATAAATTATCATAATCTGGATGGTAAGTGCTAATATGAAGCAAGCACAGAATGCTAGGAAAGCTCCTACATGAAGAAGCCCGTCCTAGGTAGAGGTAGTGATGAACTGGGGTGGAAATTTCCAAGAGGAAGTGACTTCCAGAATGAGACCTGAAGGACAAGAGATGGCGTCTGGAAGAGTAGTGGCAAGAGCACTAAGCAGAAGGTTTAGGTGTGTGAGAAAGCCCAGAAGGTAAAGAGAACATTAAGAAATGGCAAAGAGGTATGGCAAGAACCTAGGAAAGCAGTGGCAGACGGGCACCTGAGGAGTCCAGACAGGAATGTTGGGGCCAGGATCCAGGATATGAAGGGCTTTAGGTGTCACAATATTCCAAGGTCAATGGAAAGCTGGTGAAAAGTTTGAAACTGTGGAATGATATGATCATGTCTGTGGTTTAGAGAGATTTCCCTGGCTGCTGGTTGGCAATGTGGAGGGAAAAACTAGAGGCATGACTCAGTAGTCCAGGTGAGAAATGAGGGCTGTCTTAACAGTCGCACACAAGATGAAGAGAAGCAGATGTATTTGCAAACAGAAGAGAAAAATCTAATTGATTGTCCTGACTGATTGGCCATGACAGGTGGAAGGAGAAAAGACAACGACCACACCTTGCTTTCTGACCTGGGTAGATGATAGTGCTGTTTATTGAAGGGCCAATATAGGATTGTAGAAATTGTCTCTAAATTTAAGTTCTTCCCATCACATCAGATCAACTGCTCCTCGTGGATCCTGAAATAAGCTTTGATATACACTAGGAAAGACAAACAAATTAGGAGAGCATACTCTTCCAAGAAATCAACACAGGTTCACAGTTGATACAACATTGCTTTTATTGGGGATTCAAGGGACATATGACAGTCTCATAAAATGTCAACAAAGTCACATTTTGTGCTTGGCTACTCTTTAAAAAAAAAAAAAACCCTGTTTATTTATGAACTCACTTAATGAGAACTGTGTGCAATGTGGCCAAATAATCATCATTTTGAAAAGAGGACGACCTGAGCCACAAGGAGGTCTATGTCGGACAATGCCAGATTTTTATGCAGAAATTTACAACAGTCAAATATTCAGGTACTTCCAAACGTCTAGATGTTTGTCCTTAAGTAGACCCAGCTTAACTGACTTCTTCAAGACGGAATTGCCTCCTGAACCTCTGTGTGATCTAGCTGACCACTTTATTAATCATCACTAAATGCTAACTAAATGCAAAGGAGCTGGTAAAGAAGAGTGAGATTTCCTCAATTCTAGCTTTTTAGGGCTGAAGTATTCTTGAGGTAGTTGCACGGATAAGTGAGGATTAAAATAGCAAATAACCATTGATATTTTCAAAAACATAAGGACTATTGAAACAGTCATGTATAAATATTCATGCAGAAGCACTTACAAATACATACTGTGCATAAAATTGGGTAAGAAAATGCTCATTAGAAGATCTGGTTTATTTAGGTGAGCTAAGAATTCCAAATAAGGATATCATTGAAGACATTATACACATAACTTGAGCCATTATGTGTTCTCTGGGGATGGATCATTGACAATTGCCGCAAATAAAGATGTTAGTTCATAACTGGCTATTTTTCACATTGAGGTGGGAAGCCAAAGAGGAGCAAAATTGAAATAATCTACTAGGTGTGGTGCTCCCTAATCACCCAGAGAGAATGCTTCCCTTGATCAAATTCAAGTTCATCCTTCATTTAGGCAGGGTGGAGTAGTTTAAGAGCCTCGGAGAGGAGACTGGGCAGCCTAGTGTCTGGACCTAGCTCTGCCAAATGCAAATGTGTGATCTTGTGTAAGTTGCTCTAACTTTGATTTGTCATCTGTAGAAAAGCACATTACAACAGATGACCTTTAAGTGCCCCCCTCTCTTTTTAATTCTCAAAAATTTGAGATTTCATGCAGAACACAGTGAACAATTTCCTCAACGTCTGGCAAAAAACAAGAAAAACCAAAACGAAAGCCTAAAATGCTGATAAGCTCTATTTCCCAATTCTTTCAATTTTCTATCATAAAAATTCTTTCCATCATTCTAACGTGATTTGAGCAGGAAACTGAAAAAATTGAGGGGATAACTGAATGACATAGCTATTTGTTTGCCGTAAAAAACTAGCAAGGAATATTCAAGTGGTAATATTGCTACATTGATCACAATATTGTGACTTAGTGCTTTAGATCATGAGCTTTGTAATCACAGTTCTGAATGTGAACCCTGTATATGGCAGTTTGGCAAGTTACTTGACCTCATTAAACCTTATCTTTAAAACAGGGATAATAATACCATTTTGCGGGTTGTTCTGAGTTGCAGGCTTAAGTGAGTTCCTATGTAAAATGCTTAACATACAGTAAGAACTCAATAAATACCAATTATTAAGTTAACAGAAAAAAATCGTAAGTTCTCATATTACCACCAATCACTGTCACTTGCTTTAATGGCAAAGAAATACGATGATAATTCTAGGTGACACCCAGGGTGAGAGAAGGGAAGTGTGTGTGTGAAGTCCTTACCGTATATGTATATATACACTGGTACTGAATGTCAACTAGACATGCATATTCATAATTCCCTAAATTCACCACTTAGATTCCTTCCTCCATGGTTTTGCTCACAATATTGCATTCATTTAAAGGACTCTATTTTCTCTTTCCTTTCATCTAAATTTTTAATATTCTTTTTTTTTTTTTTTTAAAGTAGGCTCCATGCCCAACGTGGGACTTAAACTCACAACCCTGAGATTAAGAGTCTCACGCTCTACCAACTAAGCCAGCCAGGTGCCCCCAAATCTTTAACATTCTTTAAGATTCACCTTGTATTTTCCTCCTTTAGGAACTTTCTTCCCTAAACAGACTAGTTTTGCCCAGATAATCGTGACCGCCTCTGAGCTCTTTGTTTATATCTTCTGTTTTGTTGTGGTCTTAACATCTATAGACCTGAGTTGTTGCTATCTTTTCAAAAGTTTATGTATCTCTGTAGAACTAGATTTACACTCCTTAGAGGCAGTGACCATGTCTTACAGAACCTACCTTGCTTGATTAAAAGAATAGTTCATTGTTTGGTGTCAGGTGGGATCCTGTGGTATTTCTCGGCTGCCTTATGAGTTTCCACCATTATTTAGCCTTTGGATTGCCTCTGACTACCTTGTTATTTCAAAAGTACTTTATATTCCTTTAGGTCACTCTTCAGATCAAACCGTGTGTGGCTAAAAATCAACCTGCTTATAGCATTACTTTTGTTCCTTAAAACATGAACACATTTGTGTGATTTTCTATTTTAAAAATTGGTGCATTGATAAGCATATCCATACCAGGGAAATATTTTAGAAATGAATGTCACACTGAATTAAAATACAAACAGAGGAATACACACGAGGAAGGGAAAGTCCTTGGCTCTTTAGAAATCTAGATGTCACTGTGAAGTTTTTTCTGTTTCTTGAAAAGATTGCCTCGTGTTCTGGGAGTTCTATTTCCTGAAATTGCACCATTTGGGGGTGCTGCTTAGCAGGAGAGGTGTCTTCAGGTGATCACTTCCTTTGTTTCAACTTCATAGTTGGCTTGAGCGTCCCCCAGTGCAGCTGTGTCCAGTGCCGTTTATCTCTTTTCACTGGGGAGACCTTCCTGAGGAGGGGGGCTATAGGGCCAGCTGAAAGGAACATCAACACAACTAAAAAAATAACAGAACATGTCACAGAAAGTTATCACATTGACTCTTTGATAGAAATAAGTAAACATAAGGATACTTTGGGGGCCATGCTATTTCTAAGTACACATGAAATGCTGCATCACCACAAAGATGTAATGCTCTCTCACTGTTCACTTCGCTGGAGAATCAGTCAAGGAACAGCGCTGCTTGAGTGTGTGAGCACCCCACGCTAATCACTCTGGGAGAAAATGCTCCGTAAGAAAAGCTTCAGGTTTATCCAACAGGCAACTTACTGAAATAGGACACGGAGGAAAACAACAAAAGAACACATGACATTAAGGACAAATTCAAAGAAATCTAAAGACTAAAGGCAAAATAAAATGATCGTGGAGACAGAAGTGCTTAGCAACGCAGAGGCGAATGAAGTCACTGGAATTGTTAGGAGTTAATGTCAGTTCCTCGTATTTGTCTTTGTATTTCTAGTACCTGGCTCAGAGCATGACACATTGTGCCCAGTGGAAGAAAGAAGGAAAGGAAGAACAAAAGGGAGGGAGGAAGGGAGAAATGGAAGAAGGAAGGAAGGAAAGAACGAAGAAGGGAGGGAGGGAGGGAGGGAGGGAGACAGAATGGAGGTGGAAGGAGGGAGAGAGAGAAAGAGGGAAGAGAAAGGTTTCTGAAATGTACAAGTGGCAGAGAGACAGAGTGTGCAGGGAGGAAAGCAGGGTGCGAGCACATTCAAAGACTTGGAAGCCAGGAAGAGCAGGTTTGTTTAATTCAAGAAGAGATTATACACTCGGAGTGGCTTTAGAAAATAGGGCAGGGGCAATTTTCAGGAGGTTTTGAACATGTTAAGATTTAATTTGGGAAGCGTGGTGTGTTAATGTGACTATTGTGGGTTTTGAAGGGAATATTAACATGATTCAGATGAATCGAATGGAAAGGGAAACGTGAAACTCAAAGGCGTCAACCCAATGGAGTAAAACAAAACCAAGCTGCAAGAAATTAAATGAAGGCAGAAGGACCAAAGAATATGGTCTTAAAATAGAAAGGCAGGTGCTTGTCTGGGTTTCTTCTGTGTTAATGCTGAAGGACATGGGCTTAGAAGTCAGATCAAGAATTTCCTTCTCCCACTGTGTAGCTTTTTTCATTCTTCAGCTGTTCCTCTTTTTTGTCACTGCCCTTCCTGAAAATGAACTTCAGCCCTTACTGTTTTAGCAGCAAGGCAAAATATATTAGTAAATAAAGCACCTGGAGGTGGAATCAAATATAACTTTAAAAGACAACTGTTGGTACAAACGGACTCCGGATTCAAGGGTCCTGGAGTTGTTCTTCTATTTCTGTATTTTAGAGTAGCTTCGAAAATTCTTAAAGCTGTAAAAACATTTAGAGACCAACTAATCCAACCCACTCATTGCGCAGATAAGGATATTTGGGGAGAGCTGTATTAATGTTTCTTTTATTCTATGAAAGTTGTTATGAATGAAATATACTTTGCAGGTAGATTTTAATTTAACTAAAGCCTTTATTGTCAGCCTCTTCATTATGCCAGCACAATGAAGATGCAGAATGAGTTAGGCACAGCAAAAGGGATATACTACCCCATATCACTGATCTACTGCCACAGATCTGCCCTAAACTCTGGATACATTGAAGATGGGTCTCTAGATGGCAGGTATATTTGTTTTCTAAAACCGAATAAATAACCCAGTGTTACATATTGTTAACAGGTATTTTTCTGTTCTGATCAAGCATACAACAACTGATCCTGGATGAGAAATTAAAAATGTATCTTACAGATTTTAGAACTCAGTATTTTGTGAACAGGGATTGGGAAGGTGGGGTGCTAAGCTCTTGATACACATGTGTAAGACTCATTTGTGAATAAATGAAAATGTTACTGGAGTAAGGAAGTACACTGCGCACAATTTTTTGGTGACTCCTTTCGGTAGCATAATAATGGAAAGTCCTTGTATACATGAGCAAATGAAAAGTAAAACAATGCATTGCTTTGATGTTGTATGGATACAGTCCATGCGAAATGCCCCCTTTATAACATGGGCCCCGTCATTAAAATGAATTTTGCAGAGTAAATAGTATGAAAATACGAACCACCGTATTTTGGTGTCTATTATGAGTTAAATGTTTAACAAATCAGCCTTCTTTGGGGCCTCTGCCTACTTAATTGGAATGAGTAATATCTTGTATCATCTCAACGTGAGCCTCCCTTGGAATCCTTTTTGTCTCCCAAACATATAAGCATAAATTGGGACCCTTGAGTAGCCTTGCTCAGGGTCCCTCTGTGATCTGATGGTAATGATTCTCCAAATTTGCATCAGAGCATCTTCACCTACTGAGCATATAGCAAGTGCCGAGCACCAGGCTGACCAATCAACTCACTGTTTCACTGCCTGGGTTTTTCCTTAATAGCTAGATCTTCGGGGGCTAGCTCCTTGGTGGGGAGGGGGTCTTCAGTCCAATGGAACACCATGTCCAGACACCAAAAGGGAAGTTGATGTTAGTGTGTAAATGAGCTAAGGCAGAGTTTCAGTGATTCAGCACGCGCCATGCAAAATGGAGGAAAAATAGAAAATAAGTTGTTTATTACTGTTATGATTTTGGTTACTTTGATTAAATTAAAATGATCTCTGCCTAAAACCATTTCCCTGGCATTTTATCTCATCCCAGTAAAGGAAATGGATTTCTTATGAATAAGATTTACTATTCTAATATTCTCCATTACTTCACAAATTGTCCAAAGTCTAGATGAAGACTAAATCCATCAAGAGCAGGCAATATTTTACAACTAATTCAAGTGTCCACAATGACAACCCTCTTAGAGATCATTACTTTCCAATATCTGGGTCACACACATTCATTCATTCTTGCACGAGAACACAGACCATAGAGCCCTTGTATTCTTATAATAATTAGCAAGGACTTTTTTTGAAAGCTGATTTTAAGAACATTCTACTCAGGAGCCATTTCAAATGATGAGAAATGCCCATGAAAAGAAAAAAACCTCAAGTAGGCAACATGTAAAGCAACACACAACTATATGCACATTAGTATAATTACACATTGCAAATTATATCGGATGCATCTAATATCTAATTTTTTGAAAGCTGATTCCACTTGAGATTTCAATAACAGCATCAACATTTTGCAGGTGGCTCCTTCTATATAGTATCCAGAGGGAATTATTCCTCTAATGTGCTTACAACCCTCAAGTAAAAGCCGAAACTCTCCCTGAAAGGACCAATGAACAATGAAACTAGGAATATTACCTTAATAGATTAAGCAAGGGAGGGGGGCGATTCCACCAAATATAATATTCAGCATGGTTATTTATCCTATGCCTTCTGTGCATACGATCCTTATTTGCTTCAAGCAAGAAGCAGCAAACTTAAACACGACCCTCATTAGAAATTGTGTGTGGGGGGGTTCATACATATATTCTGAGGCAATGATATGAAAAGAGAAGGGGTTGACGGATTTTTAGAACACCAGATAAATGAGAAATGTGCAACCGAACGGAGGATTACACCTTTGACTGAAAACAGAGAGCCCTACATTAAATTCTGCTCTTCTAGAACATAGGATTAATTTGTCCTAAAGAGGATGCCAGATCAAAGCTCCATTTTGAGGAACAGGCTTTTGTCCTCATTTTCTGTATGAATCAATCAATTATCAAATAACCAAATATATATTTGTGATCTTGGAGAATGGAGCATATTATTCAAGTTGATTGGATCCATTTTCTTGATTCCTCCTTAAAGATCTTTCTGCTAATTAGTCAGGGTTACTATTGAATTATTTAATTATCTGCACTTTTGTGCAATGAAATATGTTGTCATATCACATACTTTATCATGCTGTTGCTGTTCACACTTAATGATGCCTCTATAGTTAGCAGTTTCCTTTGTTCTGCTCAGTAAGTGGTTTTAGAAAGGGGGTGGGCCGGGAAGGAGGAGCCTTGGGGTTTGTAAAATAAAATCATACATTCCTGGGGCACATGCAAAACTTTATGCATTTACATGAATCTCTTTTTAGAAATTAAGTTGCAAATCCATTTGGAATAAGCTAAGAGGCACATGTCGGTGACTTCGAAGGCAGCCAGAACGATATTACTATACCTTGGACATCTCTCCAGTGCATTTCCACTGCGGTGCAATGGGAAAGCGATTTAATTTTTTTTTTTTTTTTTTTTTAATCAGCAAGGAATGTCTTTAACAAGGAAGAAGTAAATTATGATAATTACTCTGAATGGTCGGATCCTTGAGCATTACTAATTAGCATTTATTGCCTGGATTATAGAACAATACATGTGAAACCGAACTGCGATTGCTCTTTTATGTTGAAGAACTGAAAAAGGCAATGGAGCAAAAAAGGCAGTATCATCAGGACTGTAGTCTGGTAGTTTCCATCTCCTTGAGACTGGGCAGAATTCCGCACTTACAAAATACACAAATGTGGCCCTCAATATTTCTGGCCCATTCATTTTTTGTGTTGGGCACATATTTACATGATATCATAGTCATGAGAGACTAATGAGAGGAGAAGCATTTTGGCTATGATGTCATTTGGGGACAGTTTTACCCATTGTGAGAGTTTAACAATAAAGGGCACGAAACTCGCCGTTTCAGAAAATATACATTTTTCTGTAGAAATTTTGACTTAAAAAAATGAAACAAAGAACTCAGTTCTTAGTGAATAAAATTTTACATTCACCTCCCCACTTTCTCTTAGGGGGACCACAGTTGCAAATAATTGAGAAGAAGCAATTGGCATGTGGCGTGAGAGCCTTTTTTTTTTTTTTGCATCAGTAATTTGTAATAAAATAGATTCTGAAATTAGAAATAAATGAGATATTAATCAACGGGCAACATCAGTCATGTAAATAAAGGCCACTCAAATAATTTGGCAACGGAAATGGCCAAATAACCCGGTAGGTAGAAGAGAAAGAGAGGAAAATTAACCATCCATCACCCCCCCCCCGCAGTCTCACGGGTTCCTCCACACCCCACTACAGCAAATGAAGAGAAAAGGACATGGTAAAATATAAAGCCAGTGCTAAATACAGTCGCTAGTCTTCCCAATACCTTCCATGGATTCCCTCCCCTGATCCTTTTTAGTATGAAAGAATAAGTTTGACTAAATCTGTGAGGAGATTAAACAGGGTGGTGATAAAAATTAATTCTGCTGAATGAGCAAATGCATTTGGATGGCAGAGATGCAAATAAGATAATACTTTTCTTTTCCTTTGACATACCAAGCGGATTAGTTTAGAATGTTAAATTTGATTTTATTAGAATATATTAGCAGTGTTTTAATTAATACCAATCAAACATTTTCTTTCCCTGGGGCTTGATGTGTTCCTAACGCTTTCTAAATCATCTGTTATTTCTCCATCAAAAACCACCCCCCCACACCAAATTACCAAAGCCTTTTGTTACGTTCTTCATCATTTTACTGTATTCGACAGAAAACTGTTTACCTAAAGGTGTCTTGCCCATAAAATTAGCTCCCAGGTGCTGGATTTAAAATGAGTACTGTTCATTAGTACAGTTGATTTTTTTTCTTAAAGGTAGAATTAGAGACTCAAAAATAAACATCTTCTGTGTTTTTCTTTTGGGGAAAAATGTTGCAAAAGGAGTTTTGGCTGGTTCGTATTACTTGGCTTTCTTCTCAGTAGAGCTTCCTAGAGCTGTTAAATTTCCAACTGCATTGGTTTTGAGCTGGCACTTCTTTGGAAACAGAGGCAAAAAAAAAAAGGAATTAAAAAAAAGGAGGAGGGGGAGAATCTAGTTAAAAATATGGTGAACCAGTATGCCCTGTGAACTGAATTGTAACTGTGTATTCCAAGGAGGTGCTGCATTGCATTGCACTCATTATACGCTCCTTTTCTCTCAAGCTTCCTGTCCTTCTGTGTCCGAAAGCTCCAGTTCACGTCTTTTTCTTTTCTTCCCGCAACGCAAACCACCCCCCCCAATTCCCCGCCTTATTTTTTTTTTTTTTTATCTGCCAAGCTGGATTTGCACTTTTAAAGATCAGTATCAATAATGCCCTGCTTGTTTCGGTTGCGCTCCCCCTTTAAAAGACAGCTCTCTCTAATTGATGCGTCTGGGCTAGTCTAGACTGGTAGTGATTGAACCAACCACCAATTATGTTATTCATTTCACTGAACTTCGCTGATGGGCTCGGTGAGGAAGAAGGGGTGTTGAGAAACCTGCCCTTATACTGGAGCAGTCCCCTGCTGAAATACAAAATCCTGTGTGTCGTTGTGCACTCCTAAATGCCCGTGTGATCAGTTGTGATAGCAACCTCAGGGCATGAACAATCCACTTGAAAACACGTAAAAAACCAAAAGAGTGCCTTGGAATACAAACTGTATCACTTGTATTAAATTACTATCCTGTTACCCTTTAAAATCACAGAAGAATGATATCCAGCATGTTTTTATTGGCCCATGCATACATTTTCATAGAATTAACTGCAGATATATTTTGAGTTAGTAAAACACCAAATGTTTTGCAAATATTTGATATGAATCATGTGGTACTATATATCCATAAGTTAAATAGATCCCTTTCCATAATTTCCAAATACCTATGCACACACGTCTGCTAAGATGGGGAAAAATCATTAATCCATTGTGCAGAAACCAAAGGATGACTTGAAAATCAAGTAACTCTTTTCTCTGAAGCATATTCAGGCTACCAAAGGCTGGAAAGTAATATTTAAATAGTACAACTACACAAGAGGTCTCAACAAAAGACATGGTGCAATTGTTGCACGGTTCATTTTCTCGATTCAGTTTTCTGATACAAAATGGTTTCTTGACTATGATTTGGAGTCAATGACTGAAATTGCAATAAACACTTAAAAAAAAAAACACAGGAAAAGAACAGTTTCCTTAACCTTTGACTACACGTATAAAATAAGGTTACAGCCAATATAGAGTCTTTAAAAGAAGAAAGCATTTGAAGTCGGGACTGATTTAGGTATTTTCTAAAAATAGAAGATAAATGTTGGCCCAAGGAAAAAACTGTTTAAATAAAATTGTATATTGGAATTTTTCACAACAAAGGAAAGGTAAGTTACTGTTTCTCTTCAACTATGAGATAGATCTGAATCACTAAAATTATTCTGTCATGAAAAGTTACGTTTTCAGAAAACTGCAAACTAGGTAAACAATTATCTTAAGAGAAGATTATTTTCAATGTACAGTTTGGTGTTATAAATAACTTTGTTAGATTGAATTTAAATCCTGATAAATTTTTTCCAACCTTTAAATGAAGAATAATGGGCACTGATTACTCCCCAAAGATACAACAACTGCATGTGTGTGTGCTGTTGTTATTTCTTTCCATTCATGTATTTAGAAAATATATTTCTAATCCCTATTACTTTTAAACTCCCGGTTTATAACATTTTAAAACAGATGCCCAGCAAGAAGGCTACATTGCTCCTCTTATTTTTTTAAATCTTGCAAAGTAATACAAATTGAATCTTTATGAACACCGTAAATTTCATCCTCCGTGTAGAATAGCAAGAGTAGAATTTTTAGGCTATTAATATTTTAGCCCAAACTATTGGTTTGCCCCCATCCGTGTTCACTGTCTAGCCATGTATGATACATACATGTGAGTACTGAATGTATAACATGTCCACATGCCCATTTTAATTGGATACAATTTTAAGATTAACTGTTGAGTTTAAAAGTTGGAGGCACGGGGCATGCTGGGACTTCAGCTGATATGTTCTGAGGTCAAGCACCAGGTACTGAGCTGTTCTTGTTACGCTCCGATAGTACTGCGTGTTGCTCTCAAGAAATAGACCATGGTAGATGAGTTCCACAAGCCTCAGGCACCAGTAATACACACACACACACACACACAGAGCAGCCAACACACTCTTATAACAGAATATATACCTACTTTAACAGAAATCCAGGAGCTGCCACTTTCTGGTCACCTGACCCCATCTAACAATGAAAACCTCAGAGGTGCACTCAATCACTTCAGACAAACTTTTTTTTCTTTTGTTTTTGCTTTAAAGAAAAAAGTTCCACCAAATTTCCAGGATGCCAAGGCACGACTCGCAGCTCCCAAGAGCCTAACCCGTGGATTTAAACGGTAAACATCACAAGTTAGGGTCTCAGGGATTGAGAGGAGTGCAACAAATTGTTCTTTCTTGAGACAAAGCAAAGCAAAACAAGAATGACAGGCAATTTCTGTTCCAGGTTCATGACTAAAAGGCAACAAACAGGTGGCAGGGTATTCCCTCACTCTCGAAGCTTCCTTAGGTCACAAAATTTAGATTCCATGTAAATATAATCTATTCATACACACACATAGGCAGGATCTGTGGATAGGTATACATACCTGAACACACAATCGCGTGTATATCAGAGAAAACTCTTTGAAGCTTTGGGCAAAACAGTTTTACTAAAATGAAAAATAATATGCATAGACCCAGAAACGCTGCCGTTTTTAAAACCATGGTCTAAAACTAGGATTAAATGCCCTTTCAAAGCTTGAACTTAGAGCTAGCACAGCTGACGGTGAGGAAAATACGAGGCATCTCTTTCCCCCTGGGCAAGCATGCCGCATGCAAAATCACAGAAATCAGGCTTTCAGAAGGAGAAGACCAAGAAGTAGGGTTTGGAGGCCATGAAAGTATAAGTACGAATAGCGTTTTAAACTCACCCACTGGAAGCGGAGCAGGGCTGAAGCCTCCCGTAACACCATTCCAAGCAAGGGGGGGAAATGTGAGCTTGCAGTGCGCTAGCCTGGGCGAGGTGTTTCAATAGAGGACCGACAACGGGGCGGGCGGGGAGGGGAGGCGGGGGCAGGAAGCATTACACCAAATCTAGAGACTGTAACTCTGTAGTTTATGCTTTGACGAGGGAGAAAAAAGGCAATTTGGTGGACGTGCAGGGAGGGGCTGGGACTGATCAAATTTTGAAAGTATTCGGTTAAAAAAAATTTTTTTTAATTCTTTTTCTTTTCTCTTTCTTTCTTTTTTTTTTTTTTTTTTTTTTTTTTTTTTTTTTTTAAAGAATGAGAAACCTCCCCAGAGCTGCTTTAAAAAATTTCTTCCTTCTTCCTTTGGCGTACACTTTGCCAGTCAGTCCTGCAAACAGGGCCTCGCTCTGCATCAGCTGCTTGGCTGAAGCCAAGGCCAAATCACGCAGAGCCAGCACCAGGCTGTCATTTGGGAGGCGAGGTGGGAAGGGGTGGGTGCAGGCTGGGGAGATTCGTCTCCCCCGCCCCACTCCCACCGCCAAACCTTTGGAGCCTTTTGCCAATATTTCAGAGGAATCAGAAGCCTAATTCCCCTCCATCTTCGCAGAAGCTACCGGTTCTGCACCTGAGAGAGAGTCGCTTTTCCCCCCTGTCTGCCTGGAAGCTGAGGTTTTCTGTGCCAGGGGTTCTTATGCCGCCTCCAGAATCGAAAGGGAAGGGAGGGAAAGTGGGTGGGTAGAGGACTCTCTTAAAATCTTTCTTCCCCCTTTTCTCTTTCGTTTATTCTTTCTCTTTCTTTTTCTTTCTTTCTCTCTCCCTTCCTTTCTCTTTCCTTCCTTCCTTCTTTTTTTTCTTCTTTTATTCCAGCCTAAGCAAGGTAGATGGCTGGCTAGTCAAAGAGAATGACAAAGCAGCCCCTGTGAGGAAGGCATTGGAGGGGCCTCCAGCACTTAGTAAAAATGCTAAATATTTGGTATATATTTCCATATGCAACTAAAAACCGTTAAAGCTCCAGGCTCTTCCCCCATCTCCCCCCCTCTTCCAAAATAGAATCATACCAGCAAGACAGCTAAATTATGCCTCCTTTACCTCTGCACAGGGTCTATTCAGCATCCCCACCCCCCCTATCTTCAAGACAACTTTTTTTTTTTCTCACCTCTGTAGGTTCTTCTCAGGCACGATCGTCCGGTTCAGTTCAGGGTTTCTCCTTTCTCTCTCACTTTCCTTTTCCTCCCAGAAAAGCTAGTCCGTCATCAGCCTACCTTGCTTCTCTCTCTGTCTCAACCTCTCTCTCCCGTTTTCTTTTACTATTAAAAATAATAATAATAATGGCCCTTTCGACATAGCAGCATGAAGTGGCTGCCTTTGAGAAAGCACATTTAATCTTTGCTGGCTCCCCTAGGCTTCAGTGAAGAAGGAGAAGGCAAGAAAAAAAGGGAGAGAGAGAAAAAAAGATTGTAAGGGAGGCTGCTGACGGACAGCAAGCATCAGGCACAAATCAGCGACAAGTTGAATTTTCCTAGACCACACTGCCCCCTTTCTTCTCGGCTCTCTCCCTGGGCTCCTGGAAAGCCCGAGTGTCTGGTTACAGGAGGCAACGGGTCTCCTTTTGCCAACCATGGTGCAGATTCCTCGCATGCCTGCTTAAATCTCTGGCAGAATAAGGAATCAATATCCCCCTCTAATCACCTTTAGCTCCTCTACGGCTTCCCTCCTTTTCTGAGAATCCACTTGGCTCTCCCCGCCGCTCCCCCGCCCTGCCAGGCTCCTCCATACAAAGCTTGCGGTCCTGTCATTTCTCACTTCCTTCCATATCTTGGAGACAAGCCTCCCTTCTAATATCCTCTCGCGCTCACTCCCTCTCTCCGTTGTAGCGTCTCATCCTGACTCGCAGCCCCGGATGCACTAAGGCATCTCCCTGACTACTAATGAGACCAAAAATACACCAGCAGGTCAGGGGGAAGGCCAGACATTGTATTATACAAATACAGAAAAATCCTCAGCCTGCTAGACCCAGAGATCAGGTATCATGTTTTCTAGAAAGGAGGAAAAAAAAAAAAAAAAGGGAGGAAGGAGTGACGAAGAGAGACCACAGTGCAGTTCTCTGCCTAATTGTTCTGCACCCCACGGGCATTTAAAACACCTAAGCATGTTGGAGTGCAGGTGGTGCGTTTTGTGAATCTTGGTGGGTTTTCTTTATGGACGGAAAGTCAACAGTGCCCAAATACTTCTTTGAAATCGGCATTTAGAGGGATAAAAGAGCAGTGATTCAAATCTATATTTAAAATACGCACGCTATTCAGGGGTGAGCTGACTACAATGCTAAAAATCTCTTTCCTTTCAATGGCAGGTTTTGCTCGCTGACTATATTTGCCGTATGTACTAATTTACCACTTACGTTCCCGTAGATTTCGAAATGACCTCATCAGTCACTGTAGCTCATCCTAACCCTTTACTTCCACTGCAGACGTTTTCCTTATTTCTGAAGGATTTCTCCTCAAATGTCCATCAGATACATACACACTCCATTGATCAGCCTAAAGCCCCTTGATAATGATAAGTGATCATTCAGACGACAAAAAAAAGTGGCACAAGATAAAAATGAAAGACATCCTGAGTTGAGCAGGGGAGCGTCTCCCCTCATGTCTGTTGGCGTGCATTTTCAAAGCTCGGCTACACGTTGATCCTGGAAAACAGGTAGCTCCTGAAAATCGGGGTCTCTACCTATCTATACACACAGTGGGTATATTGCCATCTTCACCTGATTTTCCTGGCTAGAATCACGCAGACACCAGGCCGTGCTGTGTTAAGTATAAGGCTGGGTTCTGTAAATAGCAAGAAAGGGAGGGAGGTGTCTGAGGATGCAGGTTTCCTCCAAGTCAATGTTTTTTAAAGGTAGCTTCTTTGTGCTCAGCTCAGACACTGTGCTTTGTCTCTCACTGTGAGACCTGCAGCACAGCTGGATGCCAAGGACAAGGAGAAGGAAAAGCACAAATGAGGAGACACAGAGAGAGGAAGAAGGGAAAGGAGAAGAGAAGAGAGGAGGGGAGGGGAGGGGAGAGGAAGGGAAGGGACGGGAGCGGAGAACATATCCAGGCAAAAAGAGAAAGACAATCAGAGTGTTGGATTCCCTTTAATACTTTTTTTTTTTTTTTCATTATTGGGAAGGAGAAAGAGATGGTTGGCAGTCTTGGTGACTGGGTTAGAATCTTTTTCAGATTTGGCTAATAGTGTGTTTGCACTAGACTGATGAGAAAAAAAGAAACATGCTAGAATAATCATAAAGGGTGGAGCTGTCAAAAAAAAAAAAGATCTTTGACTCACTGGGTGCCTCCCTGTAACGCCAAAATGAATCATTCCTAACCAGAATCACCAATTGTCTTAGTGAGCTTGCATATGAAGGCCAGATTATGGGAATCATGTCCTTTCACTCATCTTCAGAAAGGAAAGGTAAACAGAGGATGTAATTTCCCGAGACTCTCCTAAACCTCCCTACCTTCGCAACAACAGTTTAGCATGATTTTCACATGCTAAGCTAATTTGCCCCTGTCTGTGTTCACTCTGCTTACAAAAATATACAAATATATGAGTTATGAAAGTTTTGCTATGAACACATCATTTTCTCTATACAACTCAGCGATGTCTTTGGAGGATACTTATTTCAAGCAGTTAACACCTGACCCCAATTTCTGTGGGTAATTAGTGAGCTAGATAACCACACAAAGTGGGTAATTATTTAGTACCCAAGGGTACGCTAGAAGTGGGTAGTGGTTTTGTTAACAAAAGCACATCTCTAATTATTGTATCTATGATGGGTGTTTTAAAAATACCAGTTACTATATCAAGTGAACCATGATAAATAAGTGAACTATTTTGCTGTCCTTAGCATATATAGATGTATATTCCATCATGGTTAATAATAGTTACCTCTCTTGCATGGAGTGTTGTAAAGATTAATTAGTTAACATCTGTAAGACTCTCAGAGATGAAATGTGCTAGAGAGTTTCTACATACAGTATTATTATTGTTACTACTATCTTGGCTAGTAAAATCCCAGGATGAGAGAAGCTTAAGGAGTGGATGCAATAGTCTGGTCTCTGTTTTGGTCTAAAAAAATGCTGAGATTACAAAGGTAATGAATTTGATTGTGGGGACTGGTCTCCTATCTGCCCGAGTCTAAAACAGGTGGTAAGAGAATCGAAAGGTAAATGCCATTTCATTGGCAGCTGGCTCAGGATGGATCTGAGGAACCAGGGTAAGAGATGGGGAGAGGGAGGAGCAGACGGAAGGAGTCAGGGATGGGCCGGGAAGGAAGCTGAATCAGCCGGACCACACCCTCCTTCCAAAGTTCTTCTATCCTTCCCTTTGATGAGCAGCAAATATGCACAAAAATCCGCAAAGAAGACATCCCTGCAAGTGCCGGGACAAATTCATCATAATTACAATCAATCAGCCAGATATATAGTATTTATTCTGGAGAAGAACAATCAGTACAAATTACTTTAACAAATGCAGATACATTTTAAAATATTACAGTGTTGAGAATAGGCATGCACAAATCAACTTCAGATATTTTTAACCCAAGATATGCACACCAATGAAGAAACACTTTCTAATTCAATTGCTTTTCTGAATCAGCCCCAAGATGGGAAGGGGATATTATTTATTTCTGCTGTGAAAGAAAGAAAAGAAAAAGAAAGGAAAGGAAAGGGGAAAAATAAAGAAAAGAAAGCCTCATGCTTTTAGGGGCCTTAATTCTGGAGAGCAACCAAGCCTTGAAAACAAACAACAACGAAAACTTACTGCTTCTTTCTCTGTCAATGTCCATCTCCTTGAGCCGGCTGTCTGGCGTCTGGCTGAAGCAGGACAGACAGAGGCTTCTGAGATCCAAATCTTCTAGGAGGCTCACCACATTTTTTCTTTCAAAGCAAGGTTGTCCTGGGGATTAACCCTAGGAGTCTGGGAGATGGGAAGCATGTGGGAAGGGTGAAGGGAAATATGCAAAGATATTGTATTCAGCCCCGTTTAGGGTATCTAGGGAATAGGAGAGGAGAAGGACCCCATCAGTCAGCCAACAGGTACCACGGCCGAAACCTCTGCTGGAGGACAGCCTCCAGGACACGTGTTTATGCTGTGATTGGAGGCCAGTGGTGTGATGAGCGCATTTTAAGAGTTTGGGAGCAGAGGGAAAATTTCTCCAAAAGCCACCCAAGCCAGGCTTCTGACCTGAAGCCCAGTATTTGTCACCCCCTCTCTGAGCTCAGAACTACAAAGGCTGACTGGCATTCCCCAACCCGCCCAGCTCCTTTCAAACCCACAGACTGTGCCAGACTGGCCCCACCTCCCACTGCAGCAAATTCTGTAGCCCCGTTTCATGCTGCGTTGTAAGGAGCCAGATTTCCGTTTTAATTGTCCTACCTGGCCTTCCCCTCTGCCACTGCCCCTGGCTCTTGGTGCCTGGCACAATTTCAAAGGCCCCACCAACTGCTTTCCCTCCCCCATCATCATCGGAAACACCTCTAGTTCTCCCCTCCCCCAATTTTTAGGTCTAAAATGTTTTTATGCCCAGCAGCTTCCCTCATCTTTGGCCACCACCATCCCCTTTCTTTGGTCTCTCGCACTCTCTTGTTTGACCTTTTTTGGTTTTGCCATGTCAAAATTATAGTTGTATCTCATGTTGTGGACTGAAAACCCAAACCAAAAGTCAGTGACTAACATCTTCCCCTCCCCAGCCCCCCGTATTAACATAGCTGACGATCTAGTTCATCTCAGGGCATTTCCCAAAAGCTCACCTAAAAAAAAGCTGAAGCCAGGAGAGAACAGGTAAGTGTGTGTGTGTGTGTGTGTGTGTGTGTGTGTGTGTGTGTAGTGAGTCAACTATATGAATACAGTGAATACAGTGGGAAAGTGCCTAATGGACATGCAGGGAAGGAAGAACAGAAAAAAGGTCTGGTATATTTGTGGATATTTAAGATAAAAGCAACAGAAGCTAATTATTACAAGAACTTATAGGGAAAAAGGTTATATTTTTATGTATATATTTCTATGTATATGTATATAAAAACACATACACACACATACAGTCTGTATTGAGTTTCCACACATCACAATATCCTCAGGGCACACACACTGAACAGTGACAGCCAGGGCCCACATGGTTTTGTAGTTAGAACATGAATATGAAAACCTTCTGGGATGGATTGGAAGAAGACAAACCCCGTAAGTCACCTGCCCTTTCCCCTATTGTCTGGGTTTAGAAGCTAGGAAGGTCTATAGCACCTCTCCCAGTGGCTGCCATGACTTGAAGCTCACCATCCCTCAAAGCGTTTGTGCTCTGAACCTTACTACTTAGGTATTCATTGCTTTAACATTGCAGTTCTGTTCTCTGTTACTCCTCCAATAGCCGCCATTGAGGTTCTTCTTTGTGACAGAGGCTTACAGATAAATAATATGGCATTTAGTCTTCCAAAGCCATTGCCAGTGTTTTACAGAGGCAGGGAAGAAGGTATGAAATAGTTAGAATTGCCCAGCTCTGTGGGGCACTGTGAGGACTTGAACCAGGTCTAACTCCATCAGCCTGGTCTTTCCTCTGTATCATTATGTTCTTTGACTCTTGTCTCAGTGTAAATGACACTTTCCACAGTTCATCCCCTCGAATTAGTCTAGTTTCTCCTTCGATGTATTTTCCATAGGACTCTGTACTTACTCTACCTTAATATTTATTCATTCTTTTCATTGAGCTCAATTTGGCCAGTAATTATTTATTGAGTACTTGACTGTATGTCAGGCACTGTGCTAGGCAGTGTAATTCCCTCAGCTGGAGGAGAGACAATGATGCTCTGGGGTTGACAGTGTCCATAGACTATGCTGTCTCTATCCCCAAGCTCCAAGGTGAATGGAGAGAGGGGCTGTCACGTGGTCACTTTTGAGTTTCTGGTATATATCATAGCACCTGGTGAACAGCAAAAGTTTTTTTAATAAACTTGTATGCTGATGTGGCTTTGATTGGAACTTTTTGAGAGAGCTGAGTTCATGTCTAAATAACCCTTAGAATAATGCTTGGTCCAATGTCACGTAAAAATAACATTTAGGGCACCTGGGTGGCTCAGTTAGTTAAGCATCTGCCTTCCGCTCAGGTCATGATCCCAGGGTCCTGGGATTGAGCCCCACGTCGGGCTCCCTGCTCAGTGGGGAGCCTACTCCTCCCTCTCCCCACCCCACCCCCACTCATGCTCTCTCTCACTATCTCTGTCTCTCAAATAAATAAATAAAATCTTTTTTCTTAAAAAAGTAACATTTAATAAAGGGTGAATTGCAGCTTTAATTGCAAAGACTATACTCTGGCTGAGGTCCCACTTATATGTTTATTTGTATTTCTGAAAAATAGCAAATTGGTCTATCTAACTCATTCTAAATGTTCTGCAGTCATGCTGTTTCTGTTTGAAGCCAGACAAATTCTATCTAAAATCTCACTGATCTGTGGATTAGGAGGTAATATCAAGTGATAAAGTGTCCAGGATGACGTGGCTGTGAAGGACTATTCTGGGCTACATGCAGGGAGGGAGATCTCTTGCACTTTAAAGTGTGTGGGTAAGTCCAGATCTGAGATAAGCAACCCAGCTCAGATGCCCTCATTTCAGAAAATGAGGCTGAGAAGCTAGAAATGGTTCATGACCATATGACCTCAAGGCTCCAGAGTTTCATAATATGTATTCTGAGAAAAAGGTTAGACAAGTCCTTACTTTGCCTAAAGGAAGAATATTTAAGCGTTTATAAGTGGTATTCTTGGCAGGCTAGTTTCCATCCTAGTCTTCACCCGGGCAATTCCTGTCTCTGACTAGGGGAGGGCAGGAGGTACGTGATGATGGCGCTCAGTCTGTCCTTCAACAAGCATTGATGCACATTCGAAATTTCGACACCACTCAAGTTTCTAAAGATGCATCCCTTTAGGGGGCTGATGGCAACTCTCAAGGGAGAGCTGGATGTGTAACCACAGCCCTCCTACTCCAGCCCTTAAACTCTAAACATACTTTAGATGTGAACTATCTAAATTCCCTCAACAAGAGTCCCTCATTAATTGGCAAAAATATTCCCAGGAAGGGGAGGATGAGGAAGCTGCCTTATGCACCAATCAGCAAAGCCATCTTCCTAAAGCAATGAGACTTTGAACCAGTAGGGAGCAGTGTTTGGTACCAGCAGTCTGTAGCTCAAATGGTCTCAAAAGAAGTCATCTGGCAGATTTTATACCCCAAATCCCTAAGAGTTCCAAATGTCAGGCTAAATACTTGAATTTTTGCTTAGTAAAAAAAAAATTTTTTTTTTGCTTTCCTTAGCCTTTTAGGATATTAGGGGAAATCAATGGTGAGAGAAGTCTTTAGCATATATATTTAATAATATTTTTGATATGAATATGTAAAATAATTCCATTGCCTCCTTATGCCTCATTGGGTGAGCTTCAGAGGACTTTTCTTGGCTTCTAGATTAACTCCATACAAGGACTGGAGTTTATCCGATGGGCCCATGTTGTTTGGGAAGCCCTCTGGAAGGGAATCTATGGTCCACTGCCTTGGGGTCTGACTTTACCAATTTGTAAGTAGTACATTTCAATAGCCTTTTGAGTCTAGACAGGTAAAAGAGAGAAGCTCAGACTCCTACATAATAATGGGTAAACTTAGAGAGAAATAGAGAAAATCAAGGCCCTTCTAGAGGGTGAGATTCCCTAATACCTGTGCACTAATAGAATTAAGCCTGACATTATAAAAAGCATTATTCTTGGCTGACACACGTCATCTAAGAGCCAAGTTCTATTTTGGTCTAGGTTCTCTGCCATTCATTAGGTTTAAGCTGGCAAGCAAAGAGGCATATTTCCGCCCCTAGAACTTTTGAAGATTGAGATTGTCAGGCCAAGAGTCTAGAGATTATATGACACCAAAGATACAGGCCAGTGACTTGGGCTGGAGTCATTGGTATATATTTTTGAAATTGCTACAAAGCCTGGAGGTTGTTGAGGGAAAGGAGAGAGGTGGGGGAAGGGGAAGGCTTTGGAAGCCAAGAGTGTAATCCAGTCTTATTGATGCCATGGTTCCTAGAGACAGCTTTGGTGACCGAGTTAATGCTCTTTAGAAGATTGGGCCCCGTTTATAGTATTCACCAGCTCCGGATCCCTAAGTGCTTTCCAGTATAAAGGAGAGAGGTATCAAAAGCAATGGTCCATCAGTAAGCAGAGACTGGGCCACAATTCAGATTCCAAGGTTTCCAGTCAAACCCCTAGGACTGTATCTCACCTTTTCATAATGGAAATAAAGTCAAGACACACTCCTTCTCCTCTTTTAGACTTAGTCTCTTCAGATTTTTTTTTTTTTCTATTTAGGTTCTAAAGGTTTAGGATAAGGAGAGGGAGAAGCAAATATCGTCATATCATTATTCCCTTTTCATTGTTGGGAACTGAGGCAATTAGTGGCTAAATACCTTTCCCAAGAAGGTTGTTAGAGCACCAAGAATAGAATCTAGGTCTCCCAGCCCAGCTGTTAGGAGGAAAAATGAGCTAATGTGTATGAACTGCCTAGAGTTCACTGCGAGTGAGTATGTGCGAATCCAAGGTATCGTTCATAATAATCATACCCCGTGCCTCTTGGTTTCCCCCATTATTAACTAATGACAGCACAGTAAGGAAGGGCTTCAAAAAGATACGATTAAATTTGCTTGATCTTTTGTGAAACAGATGAGTTTCAAAAGCAGTGAGTGTGCAGAATTAATAAAATTAAAAGAACACAGTAACATAGTTTGAGACACATTTCAGGGACTGAGGGGCCTCAGCAGCATCAGAATTCCTGCTAAGACTCAAATGGAGATAGATGAATAGGGGATGAATAGGGAACACTCTGGGGAGACACTGAGGAATATTTTAAAGGTGGAAACTGCTACCTCAGAGATTTTAAGCGTGGCACGTTCGACACTCATCAAAGAGTCTCTCCAGGCCTCAAATAGCAATGACATGAAGACCACAGGGAACTCCTTCAGAGCAAGCGAGGCCAGCCTTCTGGGGTCTCATGCTTTGCCCTTCAGGAATGTTAGAATGCACACTCCGATCCAGGCAGGTACAGAGCAAACCAACTGTTGTTGGCGACCAAACTGCACTCGCAAATGAAGGGAGGTTAAGTGAATTTTCTGGCATTCTTAAGTCTTCCAAGATTCACTGTGATATTTTGACTACCTAGCCCAAGTCTAGAAAACTGTTGAGTTTATGGGCCCCAGGGTCTCTTAGCTCTGCAGATATTTATCATGCACTGCATGGAGACACACTGATTTTGATCTTACTCTGGTTAGCACCGAGCCTGCCACATAATAGGTGCTTTACAAATTGTTGTGCAGTCTGTACTCTTCTGGGAGTTTAATATAATCTAGGGTCCCTGTGTTATGTAATACAGACCAATCGACGGATTATATAGAGGCAAGCAATATTTAACTGATGATTTTCCTCTTCTGCCATGAGTTTAATTACTCAAAATCCGTGTCTTAAACTTGATGGAAAAGTGAGAAAAATTCTAAGGTGAGGAAGGAGGGGAAGAACTTTGAAAACAAAACAAACAAAATCTGGCTAGTGGAAATGTGAACAGAGCTTTGGGTGTTTCTAGGAAACATCTAGGTGTCAACTTGTCAATGCCTTTTTAAAAACAAAGGAAACAAAGAAAATTGATTGAAAAATTAAAGTAGGGGAGGAAATGATGGGGGGAAACAATATCTTCCCCCCAACGAATCTACATATGCATGTATCTCTGGGCCCCCAGGACCGGCTTTCTGCAGCCCAGTAAGAATTGACTAAAGTATCAGGAAATCGGCTTTGTTCAGAAAATTCATGGTGAGAATATCTAAGCCTGGGGCGGACATGAAGGTAAAGGAAAAATCCTACATATGACTTCTCTTTTGTTGAAAACAAGGCAGAGAGAACCCTGGAAAATACCATCATCTAAAATGAACTTCTCTGCCCTCATAAGGAAGGGGATGAGAGAGTAAAGGCAATTATCACTGGGTCTGCTGTCTTCTTGGACTTCTTTGGATGATCCCAGAGTCTCCTTCCTCAGTGCCCCCAGCATATCCGATGTGAGCATATCTCACACAGGACATGTGACACTGTGAGATCCGGCTCTGTGTCTCCAGCCCACTGCACATGACTGGCACACAGTAAACTCCCAGTAAATGTTGACTAAAAGATGTGTAAAGTCAACTTAAAGATAGAATTTAAGAGCTATATTGTGCAAGACTGTTGAATCTCAGATCTGTACCTCTGAAACAAATAATGCAATATATGTTAAGAAAGAAAAAAAGAAGAAGAAGAATGTAGCAGGAGGGGAAGAATGAAGGAGGGGAAATCGGAGGGGGAGAAGAACCATGAGAGACGATGGACTCTGAAAAACAAACTGAGGGTTCTAGAGGGGAGGGGGGTGGAAGGATGGGTTAGCCTGGTGATGGGTATTGAGGAGGGCACATTCTGCATGGAGCACTGGGTGTTATGCACAAACAATGAATCATGGAACACTACATCTAAAACTAATGATGTAATGTATGGGGATTAACATAACAATAAAAAATTTAAAAAAAAAAGAGCTATGAGATGTGGTGTAAATGCAACCATGTCCAAAATAGACATGGAAAAATAGGAATTCAATTAGATCCAGATTCCAAGCTGGGTCTTATGGGACAGAAAGGGACAAAAAGAAGAAGCTCTGGCAACTGGGAAGCCTCCATCCTTCGTGAGGATGCTAAAGCCATGCTGGTCAGGTTACGCAAAAAGAATTAGAATCTTGCCCTGGGGAAAACCAAAGTTTGACATATCTTTATCCGGTCTGCTTACTTGAACTTCAGGTACTCATTCTTTCTTTTCTTTTCTCTTTTCCTTCCTTCCTTCCTTCCTTCCTTCCTTCCTTCCTTCCTTCCTCCCTCCCTCCCTCCCTTCCTTTCTTTCCTTTCTTTCTTTTCTTTCTTTCCTTTCTTTCTTTCCTTCTTTCTTTCTTTCTTTCTTTCTTTCTTTCTTTCTTTCTTTCTTTTCTTTCTTTCTTTCTTTTTCTTTTTCTTTCTTTCTCTCCCTCTCTTTTTCTTTCTTTCTTTCTTTCCTTTCTTTCATTTTTTCTTTCTTTCTTTCTTTCTTTCTTTCTTTCCTTTCTTCCTTCTTTCCTTCCTTCCTTCCTTCCTTCCTTCCTTCCTTCCTTCCTTCCTTCCTTCCTTCCTTCTTTCTTTCTTTCTTTCAGGCACCCCTCAGGGACTATTTCTAATTATAGTGGTCTCAAGACACATGAACCAATGGAAAGACTATAGAACTGAAAGTTAAAGACACATGGGTTCTCCACTTGATTCTGTCACAGTAACCTTGGACAATACATTTTACCTCTCAGATCATTAGCTTCTTCAACTGTAAAATGATAGGATTAGACTAGATGCACTCTGAAATTTCCTCCAGGGAAATTCTAGACTGCATAGTCCCTCTCTCTGTCTAGATTCCATTCTCTTTCAACAGTTATGATACATATGGAGTTTAGATTTAGAAAATAAATAGAGGGGTGCTTGTGTGGCTCAGTCGGTTAAGCATCCGACTCTTGATTTTGGCTCAGGTCATGATCTCTGGGTGGTGAGACTGAGCCCCACCTTGGGCTCCTTGCTCAGTGGGTAGTCCGCTTGAGATTCTCTCTCTCCCTCTCCCTCTGTACCTCCTCCTACTCATGCTGTCTCTCTTCCCCCCACCTTAAATAAATTATATCTTTTAAAAAGAAAGAAAGAAAATAAATAGAGCATCTTGGCTGATGTTAAAAACAATTTAGAATTTGAACATCCAAACTGAGAGAAGAAAAATGTGAAGGGCTTCAGAATGGTAGAATTAATCCCAGTAGATTGGGTCATGGAAAGGAGATCCCCCTTAGGTGGTTTCCAAAATCTGAGCATTGAGTGGAACAAAGAAATTTGGACAAGATTCCTGGGCAATAAGGAAGTTGTTTGGAAGGAGCAAGAATTATTCATCCCATTTCATACAAAAGGAAATTGATGTCCAGAAAGGATAGGTAACTCTCTCAAGATCACACTGTGAAGATGACATCAGGACTGACACTCAGGTATCCTGCCTCCCACCCAATTATGTTGTCCAAATCTGTCCAGTAAGAGACCACCACCACTTCCAGTGAACATGGATGTGGTACTATGACCCAGTGGAATTGGGTAGCACCCTGGCCAATTTGGCTTTCGAAAGCTCTACTGATATCACACCTGCTAGAAATTTCTGCTGTCACTAGAGAAAGTGACCACACAAATTACCCAGAGAGACTCCTTAGAAGCTTCCACATGGTCAAAGACACTTCCACTGGCCTTGGGTCAGGAAATCTGATTTCCTTCCCTTCATCTGTCACTTTAAGTTTTTGTACATCAAGTTCCTTCTTTGGGAGTCAAAAGACTTATTAAAGAAACTTATAAAGTGTAAAGTGATCCTAGATCAATATACAGAAACTACTGGTAGAGGAATTTTTATCCAATATCACTAATGACCTAAAGCAATTGTTCTTACCTACTTTTTAAATGTGTGTGTGTGTAATATACACTTTTCATATACGTTAGAATGTATATAATAGTGTACACGCAGACACACACCACTCTTGTACAAATTACATATGTTTGTATGTACGTATATGTATATTTATATATACCTCCTTCAGTTTAGCTGGGAAATCTGCTTCAGAATCAACTCCTGCCCTCTCCTCGTACTTGATATATAGCCAAGCAGGCCATTCTCGATTAACACAGCTCCCTCCTGGGAAAAGTCAGAGAATAACTTTATTGATTTCCCTTTACCCTTCTCCACATTTCTCTGCTGAAATGTTGTCTTAACTCTTAAATGTAAAAGCAAAAGGAAAAGAAAATTAAAACAAAGAGATTTGCTTCCTTAGGATCATGTTGATTCTCTTCTATTTTTTCTTATTTTCTAAAAAAATTTTTTTTGAGGAAGAGGGTACTTCTGTGGGGGGTAGTAAAGAAAAGAGAGGATGATATGTTTTCCAAGGTTTTTGTGCAACAGATTTCTTTACATTGAAACCTGTGTTTTACACACAATGCTGGACTCAGTACTACATAAACCTCTTCTCCTCATTCTCTTATGACTTGGCCAGCCATCTTTGAAAACTGCCAAGACTTTTTGGCAAACAATCCCTCCAATGTTTCCAGGAGCATACCCAAGGCATAGGAATATAGAGAATGTTTATTTCTCATCAGATTTTCCTACCTCAAAAGATCCCAACAAGATTAAGTATTTTATTTTATTTTTTTCTTAAGATTAAGTATTTTAAATGCAGAAAATTCTTTACTGATCAAGTTTCAGGATGACTGATACAATTTAGAAGTTTCCCTGATGCAGTTTTAGAGAGGTCATAGGGATATTCTCTAGGCAGCCTTTCTGCTTGGACCTCTCGGGATGACCGGGGAAGGCTAACCCAGAGCCTCACTCTTGCTCTCCTTCCCCTTCTGACATGCTCCGGAGCCCTGGATTCTGACTATGCCTCGGTGGGGCCAGGATAGTGGAAGGAAGAGAAGGGGGATACTAGAGTGGCTTAAAGTAAAAGCTCTAAAAAAACACCATTTGCATTTTCCTCTCTTCCCCCCACTCCATGAATTTAGCTCTTCTTACTCTAGTAACTGAGTTCATAAAAGCCTAGTTGAATTTCTATTTCGTTCAGTTCTCTTTTCTATTACCCACAGCTTTTCCTGTAAAGGGAAGAAAAGGATTGACTGATTTACACCACAATCACAATCTGATTCTTCCCCACTTTAAGCAAATAAAGATGCCTAGTGAAATAAACGGATTGTAATATTTAAAAATCGAAAGCTTATGTGAAAGAAACAACCCCTCAGAAACAAGCTAAAGAAAAGTACAGGAAGAAAATGAAAGCTTTGTGAGTAAACAAGGTTACAGAGATGCACACTGTTGAGTACAATTTAGTAGAGCAATTATTAACAATATGACAAATACCTACTTCCAGTGCACAAATAAAAGACACTCAAAACCACAAAAGGATAGTGATGTGCTATGCTGCCCTGAGGTTTAATCACCATAGGTTGTTTTTTTTTTTAACAAAATACCCTTTTCCCCCCATTAACTTGCAAACTTAGTTTTAATTGAATGCCATTTTACTTTTTACTGGCCAGTTTATCTTTTTTCCCATCTCTGCACATCTTGAATCAGACAGTGATTTGGAAGTGTTATGGGTGAAAGCGGGTAGAAAAGCATGTTAAGAATTGGGTCATCTTGTTGAAATCAAGTTCACTTTTGTGTAGTACAGCAGGAAGAAGGAAGAAGAATTTGTCCTAATATCTTGCTGTATCTGTCCCAACTCATTCCTTTCACAGGGCCTCAGCAGGGGGAATTATGTAGCAATGCAGTCTGTAACCTGGTTAAATGGGAAAGTCTCTGGAGTACATTTCCAAGAACAGCCCCCCTCATGGCAGAGGAGCCAAGATTGTACCTTGTAAGAGGAAACACTGTTTCCTCAGGCAGTATAGGCTCTTTGTTGAAATTGGCAACAATGTACCAGTTGCAGGCAAGAGGGTCCATTCTGCCTCTGGATAAATGGAAAGGCCAGAAGCTTGTCCTATCCAGGAAGTACAAAGCACACTCTCAGTTTCCAAGATCTAATAGAAAGGTCTTTTCTGGCTTCCTATAATACCCACATGGAACGCAACGAATTCACCGCAATTTGAAGCTACCATGTAAGAAAGTGTTTGGAATCAAACGTTCATTCATTCATTCAGCAGCTCTCACATAGACTGGGCTTTGCCTAAGCATAGTGTGAGGTGGAAGAAAAAAGAGATTGTATCCTGCCCTTCTGTTCTTCTCAACTCCTACTATCCTTGGTACTTCCTTTGATTTCCAGTGGCTACTCAAAAATCCTCAGCCGAAAACAACTTCCAAGGGTTCATGTATTCATTCCAACCCCTTCTCTCCTGCCTCCATGTAGAATATCATTTGATCCAGGTTTGTGTGAATATACATTATTAATTAATGTTAAGTCTCGACAATGTCCGTCTTTCAACAAGTTTGGCACTCAGACCACAAAGAAGCTGTATCTTTTGCCTCAAAGTGAGAAACATCTCTATGTTGATCTCTGACGTCTAAAAGGCAGGAATACTTCTTTAGATTTTGCTCCCTAATGTGAACAGCCCTGGGTGTACTTGCTTCATTTCTTAGGAAGAACCTAGAGCTGTGGATGCCTAAGGGAGTCATTCCAACAGAGACTAGAATTTCAAGAGAGAGAAAATGTATCCAGCTGCCTTGTCTGGTGCTCATGATACATGAAAGTATCACCCTCCCCATGGTAGACTAGAGGAAATGATCAGCGTGAATTAAGTCATCTCTTCAATGATGTATTGCAAATAATTTCTCTGGTGAAATAACAAGTTCCTGACCATGGTATTGTATGCAATTAAATAAACAAATGCTATTATTTTGATGTTGTTTTTCACACTGGGAAGACCTCAGAAACCTCTTGTTCCAATGGACAGACTGGAATCACTAAAAACCTTGCCTCCCCTTCCCAGTTCTTTGTCTAAAATGTATTGGGAAAATGGTGCATTAGGCACATTTCTAATTGGGAACAGCCTGATTATCATAGGGCACCCCGATTAGGTGATTTGTAGAGTACTATTATGTGGACAGAGAAGAGACTTAAAATAGACACATCTAAGTAGCAGTAGCAAAGAGGCTATGTGATTGGATCTGGTGTTTCAAATATCTTTTATCAAAGCAAAAGGAGAAAGAATATGCCTTGCACAAATTAGCCACAGAACTTTCTAAAGAGAACCAATATGGAACATATACAAAGGTAAGGTCATCTGTAAGGAAATATCCTCTCTTTTCAAACAAGCCGTGGAGATTGCTTGAGTTATCATGACCTTGGGCTCTTAATTGCCCTTATGCCATGTGGGTAGGAACTCAGGAACCAATGATGCCCCCCAGTTAGCAACATCCAGAACTGTACCATCTGCTATCATCCAAATAATGGCAAGCTTGTAGACAAAGGCTGATGAGTGGGGGGGGGAGGGGGAGACAACAGGGAGTTACACAGCATACTTTGAGATAAGGCTGTTTGGAATCGTCTTTGCCATTTCTGTGTATTTCATGCTATAGGCAGAACAAGTATTTAGGAAATACTTTGCAGTTTTTATAAACTTACGGTGATTCCAACACTCAACTGGGGAGTCACAAGATATTCTACTCGGGCAAAGGTAGAATTTAAAGGTAATTTGGGAAAATCCACCAAGTGTCTTATAGAAAACCAAATGGCAAAAGTATAATTGAAACCAAGAAGATGGATAATGGAATCATTCAGGCTTGCATCTGAAACCCAGATCTACCACTTAATAACTCTGTGGACTCGGGCAAAGTACTTAAGTTTTTGAAACCTCACCTCAGATTCCTGATTTATAAAATGGGGATAATAATATTTTCTCTCTTTTTTAAAGATTTTATTTATTTATTTATTTATTTATTTATTTATTTATTTATGAGAGAAAGAGAGAGAGAGCCCACACAGGTGCACATAGGCGGGGGAGGGGCCAAGGAGAGGGAGAGAATCTCAAGCGGACTCTGTGCTGAGTGTGGAACCTGATGCAGGGCTCAATCTCATAACCCTGAAATCATGAACTGAAACCAAGAGTCGTACACTCAACCGACTGAACCACTCAGGTGCCCCAATAACAATATTTCCTATGCCTACTTATTTTAAGGTTAAGTGATACAAGGAATATAAATTGTTTATGACAATGTCTGGCATAGGGTAAGCACTCAACAATGTTCGTTCTCTTATTGCTCTCTCTTTATTGATGCATACCTTCCCGATTTCCATTTAACCTCTCTTTTCTGAGTTTATAGAATACTGATTTTTCTATGCTGTTCAGCAAGTCTTTTTTATTTAATAGTTTTAAAAATTATTCTAAATATAAGACATAGAAGGAATATGAGCATTGAATAATACTTTCCATTTTTGCAAAAGATGCTCATAATCTCCTGAGAAAGTATAAACATGGGTGTGTAACTAAAAATTAGACAATGATAAATGGAATTGGTTGATTAAACATTGGGGGTGGATGGTATCTATTATGCCAAGCACCATATAAGGTGACAGAGACTCAAAGATATATAGGATGCAATCATTAAACTTCAAGGCCCTTAACTTAGTATACGAAGAGATATATGGGCAAACAACCACAAAGGAAGGTGGAGAGTACAAATGATACCAGATAAAGTAGTGGCACAAAGAATGTGAAATTACTTCTCTTGGTGGTATCTGGGAAAGTTTCAAGAGGAGAAGGTTATCTAGGCTAACATATAAAAAGAACTAGGCCAGAACACAGATAAAATGAGCAAATTCCTTGAAAAATACACTTGCTAAAACTGACACAGATGAAACAGAAAATCGAAATGGCCTTATATCTCTCAGAGCAATTGAATCCATTATCTAAACCTTCCCACAGAGAATATTCCAGGTCCAAATGGTATGATTGGTAATTCCTATCAAATATCCAAGTAAGAAATAACACCAATCTTACAAACCTTTCTGAAAAATAGAAGAAGAGGGAACACTTCCTAACTCATTTTTTTATCAAAATTGGAAAATAAATTACAAGGCAATCACAGACCAATATCCTTCATAAACATAAATGCAAAAATCCCTAACAAAATTTTAATAAATCAAATCTTGCAACATATATATATAAAAAAACATGGTCACTCATTAGGATTTATTCCAGGAATGTAAGATTGGTTTGTATTTAAAAATCAAGGTAATTCATCATCTTAGTAGGATAAATGGAAAAAAGCACATCATTAGATGCAGAAAAATTATTTGAGGGCATCTGCCTTCAGCTTGGGTCGTGGTCCCAGTGGGATCGAGTCCTGCATCAGGCTCCCTGCTCTGCGGGGAGCCTGCTTCTCCCTCTGCCTCTCTCTCTCCCTCTCTCTGTGTCTCTCATGAATAAATAAATAATAAAATCTTTAAAAAATTATTTGACAAAATTCATATTCATTTTTTATTTAAAAAAAACTCTCAACATATTATGAATAAAAAAGGAATTTTCTCAATCTGATAACAGGCATTATATAAAAAAATGTATTGTAAATATCATCCTTAATGCTTAATTATAAAATTATTTCCCCCTAATGTTGGGAAAAAGGCCTGCTCTTCTCACTTCTAGTCACCATTTCCCTGGACATCCTAGTAATTGTAATAAAGCATGAAAAAGAAAATGCATAACTAGAAAAAGAAGTAAAATTGCCTCTATTTATAACTGGTATGCTTATTTATGTAGAAAATCCTAAAATAATCTATATAACAATGACCAGAACTAATAATTGCATTTAGCAAAATCATAAGATATAAGATTAATACATACACATTAATTATATCCTTAATACTAGCAGCAAATCATTGGAAACAAAGAATTTTAAACCATTTGAAATAGCATCATAAAACATAAAATACTTAGGAATAAATTTTCAGAAATATGCATATAGTGAGTTCCATTGTGGCTCCCAAAATATATGTCTACCTGGAACCCCAGAATGTGACCTTTTTTGGAAAAAAGGTCTTTGCAGATGCAATTAAGGTAAAGATCTTGAGATGAAATCATCCTGCATTCAGCTGTTCCCTAAGTCCAATGACAGTGTCCTCACAAGAGACAGGAAAGGAGACAACACTGTGACCTAGAAGGGGAAGGCCCTGTGAAGAAATAAGTAGAGAGGTTGGCTGAGGAATAACAAGGATTGCTAGCAGCCTCCAGAAGCTAGGCATGGAACAGATTCTTCCTTAAAGAGTCTTGAAAGAACTAACCTGCCAATACCCTGATTGTGGAATTTTGGCCCCTAAACTGCAAGAATAAATCTCTGTTGTTTTAAACCAACCTGTTTGTGATAATCTATTACAGTAGCCCTAGGAAAGTAATACAAGGTGTAAGATCTTTATAGTGAAAAGGGCAAAATATTGCTGGTAGAAGTTAAAGACCTAAAGAAATGCAGAGATATACCAGGTTCATAGATAGGAAGACGTCAATATCATTAAGATATCAATTCTACCCAAATGGAGCTATAGGTTCAAAGTAATCTGACAGTCAAAATTTCAGCAAGCTTTCCTTTTTTTTTTTTTTTTTTTGCAGAAATCGACAATTTAAAAATATATACGGAAACACAAAGGTTCTATAATTTTCAAAGTAGTTTTAAAAGAATGGAGTTTTCATACTATATTTCAAGATTTACTCTAGAGGTATAAGAATAAAGACAGTGTGATATCGGAGGATAGGATAGACATACAGAACAATGGAAAAGAACAGAGTCTAAAAATAGACCCCCACTTACATGGTCAATTGAATTTTTTGACAAAAGTGCCAAGGCATTATAATGGGGGGAAACGTCATTTCAACAAATGGTGCTAGAATAAGATAACTGTAGAGGAAACAATAAACATTGACCCTTATTTCATACCATATACAAAAGTTAACTCAAAGTAAATGACAAACTTTAATGTAAAAGCTAAAACTATAAGTCTTCTAGAAGAAAGCATAGGAGAAAATCTTTGAAACTTTGGGGGTAGGCAAAGATAAAGATAAGACATAAAAACACAAAGAACTATAAGAGAACAAGCCGCTAAATTGGACTTGATCAAAATGTGAAACTTTTGCTCTTTGAAAGACACCTTTAAGAAAATGAAAATACCACAAATTGAGAGAGAATCACCTGTAAAACAGGTGATATAACACAGTGGTATCTAGCATCCATAAAGACATCTTATAACCCAATAATAATAACTAATAAAAAAGATAAAAATTTAAACACTTCACAGAAGAAGATATACAAAAGGCCAATAAGCACACGAAAAGATGCTCAAAGTCATTAGTCATTAGGAAAATGCAAATTAAAATCACAAGATGCTACCACACACCCACCAGGATGGCCAAATTTAAAAGATCAACAGGTTTTGACAGGACTATGGAAAAACTGGAACTCACATATGTTCTTGGTGGGGATATAAAATAGTAAGCCACTGAGGACAACTGGAAGTCTCTTAGCAAAGTTAAATATACATCTACCATATGACCCAGCAATTCTACAACTAGGGCTTACCAAAAAGAAATAATAACATACGTCCTCACTAAGACTCGTAAGCTGGTGTTCATAGCAGGTTTATTTATCATAGGCAAAAACTGGAAGCAACCCAAATATCCATCAACTGGTAAATGGATAAACAAATTGTCATATACCCACAACACAATGAAATATTACTCACTGATAAGAAGAAACAAACTACTTACACATGTAACAGTGTGAGTCTCAAAATCTTTACACTGAATGAAAGAAACCAGACGCAGAAGAGTATATACTATATTGATTCCATTTCTATAAAATTGTAGAAAATGCAAAACAATCTATAGAGGCAAAAAGCAGATCAAAGCTTGCCAAGGTCCAAGGTGAGAGGAAGGCAGATGGCAAAGGGACCCAAGGAAACTTTTGGAAGTGATGAAGATGTTTTGTATTTTGATGGTCATGGCTGTGTTATGGATGCGAGCCTGTCAAAATGCATTAATTGTATATTTTAAAGGGATGCGGTGTGTTGTATGTACATTATATCTCAATAAATTTGCTAAACATATTGAGAAGAAAGATAACAGATGGATGGGGGAAAGATGCGGCATGCAGAGAGAAGCACAGGAACAAAGCATAAATACATGCATGCCTTATCACGGAAAATAGTTCACAAATGCCCTCCGGGCAGCAACCCTGTCTTGTATTATATCTATGGCCCTCCCAGTGTCCAGAAATAAGGAGGGCAATGATGTTTCTGAGTTGCAAAGAGTTACTCAGTATATATCCACAGGTAGCTGTTTAGAGAGTGTTAGATCAACCATCAGAAAACTAAGTACAAATCCCAATCAGGTATCCTTCTGAGGACCCGGAAGTCATTTTACCTCTCAAAGCCTAAACTGCAAAATAAAAATAACAATATCCCCATAATACAGTTGTTGGAAAGGTTCAGAGAATACCTACGATAGTACCTAACGATATTTCAGTACATGTTCTATATCTATGACAAATAGTGGGGCTTCCAAACATATTTGTTGATGGACATACCAGCTGTTATTTGGTTGTTCATATACTCAAATGTCTTATTATGTGCAGAAGTATTATCCACGTCCAATGATTTTCTTAATCAGAGACACACTTCTATGTCACTCCGGTCAATGAAATACTCCAGAAATTAGAGTTGATTTTAATATTAGGTTAGGCAGGATACAATTACCAAAGTAAATACGTTCCTCACCAAAAAAAAAAAAAAAAAAATCACATAAAGCATTCCAAAATAGAAGTGACTTGGGGATTCTGCATTGTTTCTAGATTTTCTATGCCACTGTTTTCGAGGAGTGCAATCAATGGAGAGCAGACTATTGTCTAAACAAAAACCAAACACACAAAAGATAAACAAGTGGTGGGTAAATGTGGTCCCAGTCTGAAGGTTTCAAGGAGTAACTAGAATAAAAGATACAGCAAGGGCACTTGACTGACAACGGAAAATCAAGGCAGAAGGAGGCTCCTTAATCCAGTCGCTCAGAAAGGGAAAATTGCTAGAAGATGGTCTTTAAGAAGGAACCAGACACATTTAGTAAAAGAACACAGGCACCCCTCTCCCCAGAACTGAAACGGATAATCTGATCACACTTTCAAAGACTGATTGATTCATACAAATGTTGGCCCAAAATGGCAAGTGACAGAGGAGAGCAGTTATATTCGTTGAGGAGGTCTGGGCTCGAAGACCTCAGATGAGCCTTGTTATTTCTCCGTGTTGTGTTCTGTGGCACAGTGGTGAAGAACTCTTCATGAGTTTGAGGGGGTTTGCTTTTTAATACACTTTTGTTGGTAAACAAATTTCTTTCTTTTAGTTTAGGGGTCAGCAAGCTACAGCCCTTGAGCCACATCCATCCTGCTGTGTGTTGTCCTGAAATCCGCTTGCTCCCACTTGTTCTTGTCCATGGCTGCATTCTCACCACAATGGCAGAGGGGAGTGGCTGCAACAGAGACCAGTTGGCGCACAGAGCCTAGAATATTTATGCTCTGGCCTTTTACAGATAAAGTTTGATGGCCTCCTGTCCTGGATAATGCAAAGTTAGATCCAGATACTGGAATATCTGCCTCAATGTTGTATCAGGTACCGGGGAACTATTCTAAAAAGCTCTCTCGGAAGTTGTTTCTTCTCATGGTTTAGTGGGATCCTATTTAGAACTGAATTCTCCCAATCTTTCCATTTTGCTAAGATTAAGAAAAAGGCTTTTCAAATATTGCAACCCGTATCATAAGTTTATGGAAGAAATTGTGCAATGACCTTAGAAAGAGAAGTTCAGTTTCAGGGTGCCACTTAAATAGAACCAACTATGAGGCAATCTGTGTTTCTCTGTTCTTGTCTCATTGAGGGGCAGGATTCTTCTTTGGACTTCCGCCTGGCTGTGGCTGAACTCTGAGGCCTTAGAGCCACCCATGCCAGCAGGCCCTGTAAGACTGAGCAGACAGGAAACCTTCTATTCCTATAGCCAATTTTCAGTTTTGCTTGTTAATATATCCCCATTTGTCACCTGACCTTTAAAATCTAGGACTCTATTTGCTTCAACTTGTTCCTCTTTTGTAAATTACTGCTCTGTACTTGAACCTTAGTCTGCTGTCACCAAACCCTTCCTGCTTATTTGAACTTCTGGTCCCGTTCCTTCCAGATAGCCCCGTTCTCATGCTGTCCATATCCCAGCATGACCCTGGGTCTTTAGTCCTCCATGGGTTCCAGTTTAACCACGTATAAAATGGGAATACTGTGTTTTCAGGTACTCTGCACAGATCTACCGAAGAGAAATAACGAGGCCACCACTGGAGATACAAACACTATTCTAATTTGCAAGCATAACAGATTCTCTTAATATTGATATTACTAAAGGGAATGTAAATGATGGCTGTAATCAAACTATTTCTGTATCGGTTGAAAATAGCCCATCTAGAAATCATCATAAACTTTAAAACTTAAAATATTTTTCCTCTAAAACAGTATGATAAGGAAGAGTATGGCTTCATGTTCATTCTTAGAAAAACCTAAAAATAGCAAAGAAAGAAAAGAATGCTACATATTCACCTGACACATGAAAAGCCCACCCGGATATTTCTAGGGACTCACAAATAACTTAACACAAAAGCTTAACACAAAACCTAAAGCTCTGAGCTAATCATGGTACTTCTTAATCTTTCGATAATAAAACACAGTTGTGATCTTCAAAGTGACTGTTTCTTTTTTCCATCTCTACCCAAGGGTTTTGTGTCTAGCTTACTCTTCAGCGCTTGGTGCTCAGGCCATTGTTCCATGGTCAGTAGGAACAATACTCTTCAGAAGCACTGAAAATGACAGTATTCCCATTAGTGAATGAACACCACCTTACTCAGTTTTAATAAAAATGGCCACCAGTGAAATTAACAAAATGGTGTATGTATAGGCGTGTATTTGGGAGGAGTCACCCAAGATGGGAATATCATACTTATCTTTATTTTTATAATCCCACAGTAAGCTAGTATTTTATTGCATGTGATTGATTACAGGAAAGTTTATAATTTCTCCACTTTCCAGACATGAGACTTCACTTTCCACCCCTAAAATATGTACTGACTTGTGACCTAATAATCTATACTGTAAATAGAGCAACACACTCCGCTCCCCGATCCTGAGGTCAGTATTTCTTCAACCTCAACCTCCTAGCACCCAGCCTACAGCAGCGAGCAGATCTCACTGCTTTTGGACACTCAACGTAGCAAGCTGAATGTCTCCACAATACTCTATGCCTTTATTTTAAAGCCCCACTCAGAACTGTACATTGACTCTTTTCACTTAACATTTCCCTCGATCTTGGTTAACTCCTTCGCCAGGCCTGTCTATGTTTTAGAGAAACAGGTTCTAAGTGACACGGGAGAGCAGTGGAAGGCAAGCTCAAGAAGACCAAGGAGAGGCAACTGCCAACCATGAATACGAAGATGACCAAGAAGCAAAAAGCAAGGAAAGACTTTATGAGAGCGTAGAATCAACAATGCTCGTTTCCTAAGGTGACCCTTAGCCACCAAGTGGGTTAGGGGCAGAAAACTGTTTGGAAAGGCTAAGAAGGCTGAAGTGTTGTGATGACTGCATAGATGGCTTTTATTCTTATAAACATTTACTTACATGGAGGACTTTGTTCCTTGATAAAATAGGGTAGGTGAGGAATTGCTAACATCATTGAAGAGGGGCTGATTTAACACTTTTATGTGGCCGTTGTACATTTTTTTCTCTCTTGCTCTTGCATGTAGGGTCTACATGGCCAGAGAAGGCCAGCCTGTGTGACTTTTGCCCCATGCATAAGTGCTGTCAGGTGCTTAATGAATGTCTGGTGACGACGATGAACAAGAGCTTAATAACGGGGTCTTCTCTGATTAATGGGGCTTCAAGTTAATTTTTTTCATTCTCTCTTTGCACTCATTTTTTAGTGGGTGTAGAGAGACTACAAAATGAACATTCTTTGAAAGAAAAAAAGCAGAATGTTCTATTTAGAAGTAGGTAGATAGCTTTGTTAGAATATTTGCTGATGGTTAAGGAATAGGATTTCCAAGATTTTATTCCTATGACTCATTCTATGATGTGGACATAATCTGTCTTAGCCAACCTCCATTTCCAAGATTTTCATAACCACATTTGCCATTTGCAACATATTAAGAGGATCGGCAAAGTTAAGAGATCCTTGATTCAATCAGAAACAATACTTACTACTTTTGCAATAATCCACCTATGAGCCAGAAAACCAAGGGGGTGTTGACAACTGCTGTAATTCTATGATTCTGCCACACCACAAAGGAAGCTGTTTAAGTTTCTACTTGAACATGGTATTCCACAGAAACCCTTCTCTCTCTGCTAATGGATGACAACTTTATAGTCTTAGGCTCCCCTCTGGGATACTCTTGTCTCTCATCACCACTGAGTCACACAAAAACAGGAAAACCAACCTCAGCTAAACAGGATTTCCCATTCTGATTCCTTTTATTCCCTCCATCTACTGAGCCATCATTCTTCCAGATTTAGAATGTGTAAGTTATCTTTGATTTGCCCCTCCCCCACCCTCCCCAAGTCCATTTTTACAAAAGTTATAAAGTCTATTGCTTTTCTGTGGACATGTGTCTTTTATCTCTTCCTTTCCCTCCACTTTTCACTGCTGTCTTTGACTAAGTTCTTCACCTCCTCACCTCCTGGACAACTCCAGCATTTTCCCTACTGGCCTGCCTCTCTTCTGTTCCTTCCCCCTCCAGTCCATCTGGAGTTCCATTAACAGAATACGTACTCTGTTTTATTTTTTTTTTAAGATTTTACTTATTTACTTGAGAAAGAGAGTGAAAGAGAGAGAGAGTACGAGTGGGGGAAGGGGTAGAGGGAGAAGCAGACTCCCTGTTGAGCAGGGAGTCCTATGCGGGGCTCAATTCTGGGTCCCCAGGATCATGATTTGAGCCGAAGGCAGACGCTTAACCGAATGAGCCACCCAAGCGCCCCCATACTCTGCTTTAAATTTTGCTTTTATTTTATCATTTCCTAACCCAAAGTCTTCACTGACAACTTAAGCCATTTCATATCTATAAGACCATGCATGTGAGAAAACCCCACAGGCAGTATAACACTGGAGAATTATTGTCATTAGCCATAGTGATGCTTTCTGGCTTTTAGGAGATGACATACTATAACCTATCTTCTTGGAAGTATAACCTGATTTGAAACTGCTGGCCAACATGCTCCGTTAGGCTCTAGTTGGGTCAGGCTCAACACTGTCAACGAGCATGGCCTGCTCTTCCCTTACCAAGCGTTCCCTCCAGAGGAACACATGGAAGCTGCATGAGAGTACAGGTGGGAGCTTTCCATGTTGTGAAACGATCAGACATACATGGTTTGTCCAAGAGCTCTGTTCTTGACCCTGTCTTGTTTATCCTATTAAATTCTTGGATAAAAATAGATTATATTCTTATCAAATCTTCAGACATTAAAAGGGAGGGGAAAGAAAAGCTATGCCAGACAACAAGATCAAAGTTCAAAGAGAACTCCCACAAGAGGTCAAATGAAGAGCACCAAATATGACAGAAATAAATACATTTTGAATGCTAGGTTCAAAACTCCAACTGAACTGGGTGGGGGGGACTTCATAGAACAATTATTTTAAAATATTTCCAGGGGAGGAGATCAGGATGAAGGTGAGGACTAGGGTGCAGGGGAATGGACTATTTATAAGGGAAACACAAACCAAGCCAACAGGCTAAATTGTGAAGGATCTAGAAATCAGATATAGTATGTAGATTTATTCATGTTTCTCTTGAAAAGAGGACATTAAGAAAAGATGTAATATCTCTTCTTTTAGGACTATCCTAAAACAAAACAAAACAAAACAAAACAACCCAAAAAACCAGGGAGTAGAATTATTCCCTGCAGCAACAGAGGGAGGAACTAGACCCGCTGGGGGAATAAGATGTATCGAGAAGTTAACTTCTTGTGACTCAAAGTGTTCAAATATAGACTGAGTGACATCAACACAGGAACATACTTTTTTTGGCATTCTTAGAGTGTGGAGAGTCTAGACAACCTGAAGATTGTTGACTTTGAGCCACTACAGTGTGGTGTTGTTCCTCCCACACGTATAATACCCTCTGCTCACCTGTCTCTGTACAACACTGATCGTATATGGTCTCCAGTCAGACACCTCCATCCTTCTCACTAGAGTGGGAACTCCTTGAAGTTAGGAATTGTTTTTTATCTCTATATTCCTGGCTTCTAGCACAGTTCCCAAGGAACTAAGGTACTCAAAATATTGTACTGAATTAACTGCATTATAAATTTCTACCTTGAAAAGTCCTACCACCCTTCAAAGTCCAGCATGCATTCCCACTTTCCACAAGATTACTTCCCTACTCCTATATATTCTGTGCCATACCATTTGCCACAATGTACTTCTCCATATCTTTCTTTGTATAGTGTTGTTTAATGAGTGCCATCTCTATCTCCCCAACTAGACTGTCAGTTCCCAGTGAACAAAAGGATACTATTTAAAAATAGTAGAAAATTTTAACATTAAAAAAAAACCATCTTCTTATTACAAAGAGAAAAACAGTAACTTTATAGTGAAGAAACATGGCAGACCCTACCTTAATCAAGTGATCAAAAGTAACATCGCCAGTAAGACGACATATTAACATCATTGACCCCGATATGATGTCATCATCTCTTCTGTGGAATTCTTGCCAAAAATAAGTAGCCACAATCTCATCATCAGAAAAATCATGTTAATCCAAACTCAGGGACAGTCTACAAAATATCTGACCAGTAGTAATCACTAGAAGTGTCTGGGTCGTGGAAGACAAAGAAAGACTGAAGAACTGTCACAAACTGAAAGAGGCAGGAAACATGACACTGAGTGCAATGTAAGGTTCTGGGTTGGACCTTGGACCAGAAAAAGGGCATTTAAGGGGTAAAAGTTGAGAAATTCTAATAGAGTCTGGGGATTAGTTAGTAGCATTGTAACAATGTCAATTTCCCAGTTTTGATCATTATACAATGGTTATAAAAATGTTAACATTAGGGAAATTTAGATGAACACTGTACAATTATTTTTTAAGTTGTCTGTAAGTCTAAAATTCCTTCAAAATAAAAATTTAACTAAATCATCTTTTGGTTTTCATCAACCAATTAAGAGAATGGTACCTATGCAAAGTTTATACACTTTGAAGAGGAAGTGGTCATTAGTGATAAAGAATTTGAGTGATCTAAACAACTAAAACAGCTGCCTTTAACCCAAACAAACAAGTACACTCGATTCTCGTTATTTGCGGTAGTTACGTCTACGGAGTTGCCACAAACACTGAATACCGAAGTGAATACCGAAGGACTGCCCCCAGGGGAAATACAGGGAGAGTTTCCTGCAAGCCTCTGGTCATGTTTTCATCAACTGATCAATACACAACCTTGATTTATGTGTGTTTCTGTTTAAAGACACCTTATTTAATATATATTGTTGAGTCATTAACATTGAACTCACAGCCAACAGCTATAACTCCTGCCTGAATGAAGCTTATCTAACACATGTATTTTCTCCATAAGGCACATGACAGTTCTTTGTGCTTAGGAACTAGCCAGCACTTCCGCATTACACTTGGGGGCCATTTTAAATGATGAAATCATCAACAAAAAAAGTGCAAAAATGTGAAAAATGTGGCACTAAATGGACCTCGAAAAGGACACAGGATGAGAGCCGAAACAAGAAGGCAGAATATCACCTTGTTTGACCTCAGCTGGGAACGTGTGAATTAGGTGACATAAATATTCAATGCTCTGTGCATGTCCGCAAATGACCACAAAAGCACTGCCATTATTCATTTGGGTATATAAATATAAATTCTTTTTAGCGAGTTGGCAAATTTGAAAATATGGAATTCATAAATGAGTATTGATTGCGCCCTTAAACGTATCTAGTGATTGTGAACTTAGGGTACCTTTGCCTTAAGTGAATAAGGGAATAAGTACATTACTTGCATTTGAAATGACAAATGGAACTCCTGAAAAATTAGAAAGTGCCTGAGGATTCGCTACGTATCAGAGCCCAGTGGCAAGAACAGGGCTCCTTCATTAAGACTTGTCCAGTTTTCATATCACAGTTTTCTTTGTGATGGAGACAGTTCATGAACATTTGTCTCTGGACTTTCATTCCGTGTGGGGGTGTTTCAATTCTATAATTTAGTTCTGTCTCAGTTACAATCTTTTCCTCCATGCTGTCTGAGGGCCTTTCCGGTACCCTGACCTCATCCAGTCCAATGATATTAATCTCCTTTCATTTCCAGTGTAGTCCACCATACACATGGCCACAACCTGAGCTTCCTCATCCCCAGGATCGGCTCCACCCTCAGGAAATCTCTACATTTATTGCCTACCCAGTCCTCCCTTGTACTGGACGCATTTGATTTCTATTTGTGACATAGAAACTCAAAATTCCTTTGGATCCCCCCAGCTCATCACTCTCTTCTAGCTGTACTTCAACTTTAGCTCCATTTGGTCAGTAACTTTTGTGAAGTCATTTCAATGATGCTTTCACTAGAACCCCAGGATCTATTATCTTCTGACCTTTTACAGCTTTTCATTTTCCAAACTATGATCTTGAGTGATTGCCATTTGTTTCCCCTGCTTCTATCCCTGGCCTGCCAGATATTGCTGTAAAAATGCACAAGTCCATACTGCTTAAGTCCAAAATAAATTAATTTACCTAATCAGCCTTCAGCAAGTATTTGTTGTCCTTATTCTGATTCATCTACTGTTGAAACCCAATTGCACAGACAGGATGTGCCAAACATTCCCTCCTTTCTACACACGTTGCCAACGCTCTAGTTCAGACTGATACGGGGATCACCTGAGTCTGTAAGTTCTTAACTAGTCTCCCCACATCCCGTCCTGTCCACTTTATATGCTAATTAATCATTTTAAAGTAGACAGTTAATCAACCTACCTGCTCCCCATAGCTACACCTGGCAAAACTCCAAACACCTTTACGTGGCATTCAAATCCCTCTATGAACTGATTTCAGATTACTTGGAAAGTCTTTTCTTCTTTCTAATTTGTCTAAACCCAAATGGGGACTATTTCCATTCCCAAATAGGTCCTCCTTGCTAATCAAGCCCCTTCTTCATGCTTCTCCCTTCAACAGGAATATTTTGTCCCCAGTCTCTGTCCCTCGAAATCCAACCCATTCTTCAAGCCCCAGCTCAAAATACATCTCTTTCATGAAGCCTGCTCCAATTCTGCAGTTGGAAATATCCTCTTCCTCTGACTCACTGTAGCCCTTTGGAATTGCAGTTAATGCATTTGTATTTGTGAAGTAATCATCTTGTAATTATTTTATTCCCTTCACTACATTTCAAGATCTTTGAAGGCAGAAATATCATATCTATCTTGCCTTTACCATAGCACCCAGCATAAATGCTCAGTAATGTACTATTTAACGACTGAATGGATTTTATATATATTAATAATATAATAATATTAATGGATATATATTATATATATATATAAAATCCTCGTACAACAGAGAAAATTGAGCAGGTACAATACATTGTTAATGGCCGATATTATTGATGTTAATTATTGATCAATTATTGATAGTAATCATTGATAAATTAAAACTTGAGAGAGACAGAGGAAAAGAGAAGACAAGAACAGTAAATTAACAATTATTTGATAAAATGAAATGAAATTGATTGGGAAAACCAATGAGTTGACTATTGTAACATTAACTCTCTGGTCAGTGTTGTACTGAAATCTTTTCAGAGAGATGTATTTATTTCCTTCCTGGGATTCAAAAATAAAAGGTGACATACGAACAAAATGTATTCAATGAATTCTTAAATTGAACAAACATTGCTAGACGCAGTTGATAGTGTAATAGTAACTCACTTAATTGGAAGGACTTTTTAATTTTGATAAAGAAAGGAACTCAGTACTCACTGCCTATTCCGTTTGCACAACGAATACTAATGGAACGAATTACCATCATGACTATCACTACCACCACCATGGTAAAATATATTCCTCAGTTTAAAAAAACTTCAAAAACTATAGTAGAAATGTGGCTCAGTAGGAAGCTATGACAACTGGGGAAGCTTAGTCACATCAAAGCAAAGCCGTTCATCATCTTCATGACCAATGTGGTTTTATCTACACTCAATAAACAATGCAGAAAAGGGTAGATTTCATCAAGGGAGATTTCCTCCCCAGTAAGTTTCATCCCATTGCAGGGAAATTGCATGTGAGTAATACAATTTCTGATCAATTCTGTTCTGATAAGCATAAAATGTTTCTCTTCGGGCCTTATTCAATGTATCCACAGTTGACCGAACCTCTGAATTTCTGGGAACTCCCAATAGCCTAAGAAAACTTTTTCAAAAAGCCAAGCCTCAACGGTGTCCTATTTTCACTTGGCTGTTAAATCTATTTCAGATCCAATCTTGTGCCCTGAAACAATAGCAGAATGAAAGGGGAAAAGCCTGTAGATGCTACAGAATACAATACGGAACTTCAACATGGGGCGCAAATGTTAGCTGAGTTTCACATTTCCTAAATCACAGGCCTGTCAAAATTGTTTACTGAAAGAAAATCTGGTTCAAGTGAGCCAACACTTATTAAGCAACTATTATGTGTCAGCTTGGGAATAAAAGGATGATTGAAATGGTGTCCGTCCCATCAAAGAATTCACTAAAGCTCTCAGTAAAACAGACATGTATAACACTCATCTAATGATATGCTAGCTGTTTGAACAAAGTGTTATGTGAGCACAAAAGGAAGAGCTGACTGAGGGAGGTGAGAGGCAAACAGAAAGGGAGAAGGTGACCTTTGAGCTCGACTTAGGAGGACACAAACAGTCAAAACAAACGTATCCTCAACCATGAACCCGGCCCTCAGCGGGGATCTGAGTTTTCGGGTAATTTCAAAGCATGAGCAATGAAAGTAATTGAAATGGAAGATAAATCATGGTAGAGTGTGATGAGACACCAAACTGAGATAAGTTAGTAAAAGGAGCTGAGGAGGGTGATACTCTCCCTTAAACCTTAAGACTGCAGGATGAGGCATACACGTGACGCTTCATATTGAATTTATTGTGGGAAGTGACCTGAGAGATGTCTTCACTTGACGCAGTGGGGGTTGGGAGTGACTTACTGGAACTTGTAGCATATACTCCAAGAGAGCCCGTAGAAAAATTATCATCTTTTAAGAAATGCTTTCGTTTAAGGATAAGCAACATAATCAATTGTGCCCTGTTACAGGATGTCAGAAAGTAATGCATTGTATTTATATGGCCTTTCTCCTCAGTGTTGAACTAGAACGGACTTTCAAATGATAAATCAGGACTAGGGAAGCAGAAAGCACCATAGAAGGGACTGATCATCAAGCCCCCAGACGGAATGCCTCACTACGACAATTTTTATCAGAAAGGCTCAGCATCCAGATACCTCCTCTTAAAATAAATGGCCTGAAGCTTACCCAATTGGCTTAGGAACACAATTCATGGGTAATACTAGGGTTTTGTCATCTGCCTTCTTATTTGTTATCTCTTAACCACATTCTTTTAAACCTGTGTATGCCAAGTAAGTTGGGCAAGTAATCAGCTGAGAAGCTCTAAGTCCTCTGGAAATAAGATCTCTTGACTGTCCCTGTATTTATTCTTAAGGAGACCCAATGTCGTGTATGGAGGAGATTTGATTTAAAAAAAAGTCAACTGGGCGCCTGGGTGGCTCAGATGGTTAAGCGTCTGCCTTCGGCTCAGGTCATGATCTCAGGGTCCTGGGATCGAGTCCCACATCGGGCTCCCTGCTCCTTGGGAGCCTGCTTCTCCCTCTGCCTCTCTCTCTCTCTCTCATGAATAAATAAATAAAATCTTTAAAAAAAAAAAAAAAAGTCAACAACAACAATAAAACCATTTGATGTTTAATCCCAAATAGACAAAAGTCAACAACAATAGAACCATTTGATGTTTAATCCCAAATAGACAATTCAAAGTATCACCTGATGTAGAAAGCATAAAACATTTGTACAACACAGAGGGGAAAGAAAAGACTCCTTAAAAACATTGTCTTTGCCAACACAATCCCGAGGAAACAATTTTTTTATTAAAAAATTGAGATTCCTCCCAATGCTTCATTTGTCTCGATAAATGTAGCCCAAGGCACAAAAACACATTCTTAATAAAGTTGAAATGCACAGTGATTATGCTTTATTTATCATGCTTGTATTTTTCTAGCAATTTTTATTTTTCTATCATTCCCAACATTTTTAATTTCCCATGTGCCTAGGATAGAATGTAAAATTAAAACAACAATTAAACGCAATCTCCATTGAAGAGTTTTCTTGATAAGTACGGCAAAGGTTTACTGATTTAACAGGACAACATGTTTATAATTTGCTGGTGGCAGAAAAATAATTCACTACTGGGGAATTCTGACATCTAAAATCTACATATTGAGATGCTGGAAGGAACTAGAGGGAATGTCTATGATTTTAATTTACTTATCCTATTTAGAAAAAAAAAAAGTCACTTGAGTCATTCTGGCTCACTTTCCTTAGCATTAGTCATACTGCATTTCCTTAAGCCTGTGAATGTGTTTCTATGTAAATAAACTATGTAGTTCACTTGGGGATAAAAGTCACAGTATTTAGAGATTATAAAGACCTATTAGATCATCCGGTCTGGCCCACAAGAGATAGTCCCTAGATAGGGAATGTAACTGTTGATCTTTGCCAAGAGGCCAAGAAGAAACAGTTGGCAAAAGTATTTTCCACGCTTTTTAAAAATTTTAACTTATCTAATAGTGCTTTGGTCACTTCCCAAGTGGACGAGTAAAATTATCATTAAACAGTTTCACTTATCAGGGAGACACAAAGCTTCACTTATCTGAGTTGACCATGTTCCAGCTGCCTCCATTTGTTGAAGAAATGATCTTGTTTGCAAAATATGAACAGTAAGGCATCTGCTCTTTGAACTAGCCAGGCGGTTTCCTTTCAGTAAAGAAAGTCAAAAGGCAAGTTCTTCTTAACTTTCTCCTAATCTATTTTCACCAGTTTCAGAGCAAGAAGATATTAAAACACTGATTTCCTCAAAGTGGGAAATAAATACAACACACGAGGATACAGTAGCAACTGACTACTTTAGAAATCAAAGTGTTTTCCGTTCCCAGTTGCTACATTTCCTCAAGTTGGGAGTAATTTCGAAATTTAAAGTATGGAGAGGTTTGGCATGATGGCAAAAGTCAAGGAGCAAATCAGTAATAGGAACCCCAAAGAAATAGTGAAGATACCTATTCTGGTAACCATTCCCTTTGTTCTGCAGTTCTTAAATCCTTATTTCAGACACACCCTCTACGTTCCCTCCACCCAGATTATATTCAGAAAATTGTCAATGCTACTCTTTAGTATCGACACCATTTCTATGGAGAAAGTCATATAAATAAATACATAAAAAATACCACAAATAGGAAAACTAATGTATAGTAGAGGGTTAGTAGGTAATGTAAAAGGAAAATGAGATCTGAACATTTTAAGTAGAATTATCTCATCTACTAAACACAAACCAACCTAACCCATGATGTAAATCTTCTGTTTTTATGGAGTTAGGGTTTCCAGAGTAGGTTTGATATTTGTGTCATGGGAGATTATATTATAAATGCTGTTTTAAAAAATAGTGTGGTCCTTGACTTCTTGAAGTCTACATCCTAAGTCAAGCACTTACATTCCATTTAAGCCTGTAACAAATTTGAGGATTGCAGAGGAACTCAGTAAGACTCTCCATGTGCACTGAGCATGCACTGTGAGCTAAGCCCTTTGCAGGTGTTGTAAAGAATTATAAAGGAGGTATTAGATATGGTTCCTGCCCTTCCAGAGCTTATAGTATTATGGAAAAGATAAATATCTATTCCCCCATCCCTCAACTCCCACACAGGATGGAAAGTGAGTGACTAATTTCTGTTATCTAGCTTATGTTAACTTGAACTAGAAAATCAGAGTCCAGACGAGAAAGTAGCACACTGAGATGGGGAAACTGAGGGAAGTTCAATGAAAGGATTATTTTCGAAGATTGGGCAGAGTTAAGACAGACATTAAGACGTGTAAACGTCCAAGTACTAATAGCAGGGGACAGTCATTACCAAGCCTAGGTGTGAGGGAACAAGGGGTGGGGGGCTGGTTATCAGAAGCTAGAAAGAGACCTAGAACCGTCAGGGTGGCCACCATCTTCAGTAGGGAATGAAGCCAGGTCAACCCATGGCCTACAGGAAGACTGTCAGGGGGATTACGTATCGGACCTCTATGTCCACTTTCCCGGGGTCTCCTGCTGGTGCCTCCCCTTGGCCAAACACAATTAGAAGCCAGAGGGCCAAAGGGACTGTTGAGGCAGCCCCTGATTAACAATCTCTGAGAGCACAGAACAGGATGAACAAAGGTAGAGGGAAGATCTGGCAAGGCAGAGAAGAGCCAACAGAGCTGGCTAAACTTAGAACCACACAAGTTCACAGGATAACATGTGTGCTGTATTCAGAAGGAGGTATTTTGGTAGATCGGTGAAGGGTAGGGTTTAATTGACAACAGAATATTTTGGCACTTTTCTGTTAGATGAGATCACAGTCAATATTAATTTGAGTTTCCAACTTAAGCCGTAGGACATAAATGATAAACTCTAGTTTAACCAGTATTCTGCCACGCTGAGGCCCACAACTGGCGTTTCCACACATCACCTAACTATACAACATCAATTTAGCTTGATACTCCTGATTGAGAAGCACAAGGTAATTTCAAAGCATGAGCTAGGAGACTAATTGAGATTAAAGATAAATTGTAGGCAGAAGGTGTGCTGAGACACGAAATAACTTATAAATCTGAAAGAAATATTACATTGTATACAGAACAATCTTAGCTTTAAGCAAAATATAATCTTTATTTTTTTTTAAACTGGTCATTCGTGTCTATTATATATGAGGATTTTGATAAAAACCCTATTGATTAACCAGAAAACTCTGTTTCTTAGTCATGAAAGGTAATAAAAAGTTTACTCTTCCTCCCACCCTCAATGAAAGTTTACTTCCCATAAATTCATTTTGTACCTTTCTGTTCAATCTTCGGGGATCTATTCTCCTTGAGTTTTATGCTTGATTTAATATGGGTTTTGCATATTGGTTCCAGCATTTTAGCAGAGCTTCATTACTCAATAATAAAAAGCTACAAATAGATTAAAAGACTTCTAAACCTTTAGAGGATTCAGAGCACACATCATGATTGCCCCATTTATGTTTTGAAGTTGCTTATTAGCAGTTGACTAGAAGCAGCATATTGGTATAACACTGTAGCCTCACCATTGAGCATGATCTGCCCCAATTTGGAATTCAAGCTATGATTTGAATTCTATACATTTTATTCAAGTTTAAAAATGGCAACCGCAGAACACTTGGGGCCTTATTCATTAAACAATGAGTCATTCTGGAATTCCTTTCCCTCCTTCCTGGACTTGGTGAACTTTTATACATGAAATTTGGCTGCCCTTGGTGCAACTGAATCAACAATTAGAGTACTAGTATTGTAATGTATCAGCCTGGCTGGGAAACAGGTCTAAAAACTCCCAGTTCAGTGTAAAAGCTGAACGCACATGCTGTTCTTTCCCGCCACCCCACCCCCCACCAAAGCCGGTGTGGTCATCTGACAGGATTGGGTGGTGATCAATAACGTATACCCTCCAAATGTTTCAAAGACTATACATAACACAGAACATTTGATAATTATTTGGTGCACCTAAACTGTGCAGATAACCCCTCAAATGGATTCCTGAACCAGAACTTTTTTTTTTTTTACCACAGAATGAAAAGTCTTTAAATCCTCAAGAAATGGAGCATCCGAATTTTAGCTTCTGATGACAATTCACAAACTACACAGCAAATTTCTTTTTAAAGTTCTATAGGGTTCTCAACACAAGGAGATTGTTTTTTTCTTTTTTTCTTTTTTCGCTTTTTCTTTTTATTATAGCTATAGGAGACAACAAATGCTAACTAAACTTATTACTGTAATCATTTTATAATATGTGTAAGCCAAACCATTACGCTGTATGCCTTCAACTTCTACAGTGCTGTATGTCCATTATATCTCAATAAAACTGGGGAAAGAATGTACTATAGGAACAAGAATTGACCTTGACTAAGATTTCCCTGAGGGATACTCTCAAATAAATGGAAAATAAGACCATAAAAATATGTTTCCATATGACCTTTATATGACCATACAAAATGCATAGTCTACTTTTGGGTAATTTTCAAGTGAGATCTCAGCAAAATTATAATGTGATGATTTTTTTTTTTTTTTTGCCTTGGTTCCCTTTTATAAACATATTGGTACACAATCTATCTGAAACACACAACAGATCAAGACCTATGCACAAAGGTAGGATAGGAAAGAAAGAGGCAGCTACGTCTTCATATAGCAATTTGGCCACGTTTTAGAAAATACCCCATAAAGTCTCTTACCCTGAATTTGTCCCTTGAAAGGTTAAATCTCACTTCCCCCTGCCAGAACTGGAACTATTTACTAAAGCAACAGAAAGAAAATGGAGGAGACAGAATTTTCCATCCAGGGGAGTCTCAAGCCCTATCAAACATGATGTTGCATGAACCTCCCCCTCCTCCTCCACCCTTCCTTAATGCACCATATAGAGAGGGCTCTCGTGTTGTAAAGGTGTCATATATATTTTCTCTTCACTCAAAGCTTCCTGAATAAAGAGAGATCTATTTGTCTCCATGGTGTTTTCGCCATTAACGGTATCAGAGCTGCAGGAACACAATGGGAGATGTGTTTTCCGTTAACCTCTTGACTCAGAGATGTCCTGATGCTAAACGTTATTGCATTTTGCATTAGCACAGAACAGTGGGAGTTCTGTGACTGATGTAAAAGGGTTGAAAAGGGCCACAGAAGCTCTCGTGTGCTCCATACTGCAGTTGGTGGTGGAGCACGAAGCACATAATTTTTGTTTAGAAAGAGCACAAACAGGAACCGGGGAAGGAGGTAGTGAATTTCACATATCCCACATACCCCCTTCTGTTCACCACTGAGATAACCTCTACTGGAAAATGATATTCAGTCCTTTAACATACCCCGTTCTTAAGACATTAACTAGGCAGGAATTAATTTACTTTTATTACCCCAGCGATCTACAAACCATGGGAGGACCAAGAGGATTCATAGTCACTGTTTTCTTAGGCTACTTTTTCCATTGCTTTAATGTGGCCTTCAGCGTTGGCAGCTCGTTGTGGTCACAGTAACTGCAAACGTTACCATTGTGCTTGTGTCCCTTTGACAGCATGGAGACAGAACTGGGAATATCCCCCGCCATGTCAGAAAACAGAAGGATATGGAGGCTAAGAAGATTGTAGTCACTGCCATCTAAGATTCCTGAATGACAGCCCCAGAATTGCAGGATATTCTACAGTAGAGGTACCTCAGAAATGATCTGGGTCTAGTCCACGGATTTATATATTTAGACACCGACAGTCAGAAAGCTTAAATGATGAGTATGGCAGAGCCTTGTTTGATACCTGCACCCAGGCCCCCGGCTGAATTCTCTTTACATGTGCTATTCAAGGATGCTTCTGTGGAATGGATGATCACTGTAACCAGAAAAGTCTTCAGGACTACGCTCAATGTCACGGTGTCCCTATTTCTAAGATGCAACTTTCATAGGCCTGCATCTTGAGTTCTGTTGGTGAAAGGAACTAAGATATTTTTAAAAGATAAACTTTGTGACTACAACTAGAGGGGAAATTGCTGTACTGATCTAAAGATGGAAAGCTGTCTCCAAATTTCTTGCCCTCAGCTTAAAAGTCTGGACATCCTGGGATTCAGAGGCAGTTGATCATGTAGAACTTTGCTACCCAAGAGTATGTTCTATACCAACAGTATGAGCTTCATTTAAGTGTTGGTTAGAAATGCAGAATTTCAGGGCTCGTCCAGACCTACTGAATTAGAATCTATGTTTTAACAAGATCTCAGGCAATTCATAGTAATTAAAGTGTGATAAACACTATTGAAAGGAAGCTTTCAACGGAACTTGGAAGTATAACTGTTGGAGAAATAGAAGGCAAAGACCACCAGAGGTTGGTCCTACTCAGAAGAGAAAAACAAATATTTCAGTGGGGTTAGAATTTGGAGGGCAAGAGATGAAGGGAAAATAGTACAGTGGGACAAGAATGGTAATGAGGTAAGGTGTTGCAGTTCAAACTTGTACGAAGTATTTAGAGAATATATATTTTGGTTGACTAAGAAAACCTTGGTTTATTCATTTCTTCCTGGATCTTCAGAAAGCTGGGAGAAGACACGGAACCAAAGACAACTCTGGCAAGGCTCGGGTTTGTCCTTCCAAAGACTATCTCTGGAAGTGCATACTTCCAAACAAGAAGGGGATCAATGGAGTTATCACATACTAGTTAAATGTCTCTATTAATACACCAAGTCAAAGTCAAAAATAATCTGATGCATGCAAATGAAGAAGTATAAATGACCTGTGTTCAGAAAAGTTTATAAACTCGCTATTCTAACTGGCCAGAGTCTCCTTAAATCACGTCAGCGAAATGGTTCTTTTATGGATGAAGAAGGTCAAGATGCCGCAACACATTATGTTCTGAAGTCTATCAGTGTGCTAGAAAATAGCTGGATTAAATCACCAGATTCCAAAAAATTAAAATAACATTTGTACCACCCATACAGATATTATAGTTTCTTGATGATATTTTAAAATGTAGCATGATGTACCTCTTTATTTTTTCCTTTTAGCTAAAATGAAGTCTCAGAAGATACTATGGTCATTTGTATTATACTATGGTGTATTTAGGGTTTCTGGGACCAAGAATGATTATCAGACATAAAGTTCAGTGAAGAGTTCCCTTGAGGAAAGAGAACACATACTCACCAAAGATGAAGATAAGAAATGACTCCTGTTGAAGAATATTCGACCCAACCCGAACTGCTATAACTTACACTAAGATGTGTCTAAAGTGGCCTCCAACATAATTTATTTTTCTTGCAGTTCCCAAACTGTCCTACCATGGGCTACTGGCTGAAAAATGGCAACACTATGACCTCCTAGACACCACACCCATTCTAGAAGCAAAGAGAGCATTATGTAAAATCTGGTGGGTACATCCTTATGACCTAGTCAGTAGAAATGCAATCATATGAAAGTTAGTTTGTTTTCAAAGCATGACCCCAAATACTCCTTGCCTCTCGGGAGCCATGGCTATTTGAAACCACTCAAGTTTATGGCACTGCAAGGAGGAGATCTTATTGTCTTGTACAGGAAGGTAACTTGATTAAAAAAAATAAAAGCTTTATAAATGTATAAACAGTACTAAGTAGGTCCTTATATGTCAGGAGGCTACAGATGTTTAATACACACAGTCTAAGCCAACACAGATATAGGTAATAACTGCTTCATGTCAAACTCATAATAAATGTGACAAAGTAACGGCAATGTCTTCTAGCGCAAGGCCAAAGGCCCTCCTAAAGGATGAACGAGTGAACTAAGAAATGAAGACTGTACGGGTGTCTTAGAATTGCTCCCCGTCCTCCTGTAGACTTTCAGGGTGATCTAAAATGAACCTGACCCTCTAGCTGGGCTTTATCATCAAGCCGAGGCTACTTATCCTTGAACCTCTCGGGAACATAACAATCACCATAACTCACTTTAAAAATATTTGAGCGTGGAATCAAAATGGTGACATGGGGACCTCATCTCTTTTTTAATGGTAGTTGAGGGAGAGTGCGTGCGAGCGAGCCTCAGCTAAAATGTGCACAACCATTCTCTTTTACACATGTTGTATATTAAAATGGCAGAAAGTCATCAAATGGATTAAATAACCTCAATTAAGTACCTCTGACTACCTTTTTGCATTTTCTATTGAAAGCATCTAGGCTTGGAGCTACCCCATCCCGGCCAACGGACTTGGGTTGTACTGCTGCTTTGCCACTCATATACTCTGGGCAGATTGTGCAAGTTCACTCTAAGTCAGGCAAAGTGTCCATCGCTCTTGACACTAGTTATCACCGCGGAATGACCGAGTCTTGTTTCTGATTTAGTCAACCCCCACATTATTACCAGTCCAGTCTCTTGGCATTTTCCCGCAGAAGTTGGCGGGAATGCACCTCATTAACAGGGATATACGTAACATTCAGACAAAGGCCAGCTTAGCCCAAAATCCAAAATGTGAATTCACAAACATGGCTCTTGATCTTGGGAGCTCCCTAGGATGGAGCGTGCAAAATTACTTTCAATTTGATGAACTCTAAGAAAGTGCGATGTGATTGCAAAAATGGCCCCCGTCTGCCACGTGTCCCTGAGCCCCTTGCCCTTCGCCAAGAAACCTCCTCCTAGTGCCTCCTACTCTGGCGCCAGGCTGGGTCGCGTGACTTCCTTTGACCAATGAGGTACTAGCAAACACAAAGCAATCAGAAGCTGGCAAAATACTTAAGCCTTTTGGCTCTTCCTTGTTCTTGCTCCTCTGCCTTCACCATGAGAACATGCGAGGAAGAGTTTGTTGGAAGACACGGGGCTATGTAGGACATAGAAAACTGAATTGCCTCAGCATCCTAGTGACCCCATCCTACAGCTGACAGCCAGAATGAATGAGACCAGCCAAGACCAGAAAAGCTGCCCAGTCTAAGTCACTGACCCACAGACTCACGAGCTAAACACGTTTATTGTTGTTCGCCACTGAGGCTTTGTGTTTATCATGCAGCATTATTGTGACAATGGGTGATCGATACGCTGAATCCCTCAAAGGCTCACGTTTTTGGTAAAACAAAATCCAACCCAAAGAAACAGAACATGAAAATACAGCATGGGTACAAGAATTAAAACCTGAATTCTAAAATGCCAGTAAAATAACTGTACCCAATCTTACCTTTCACAGGCTTTCCTAGAAAAAAAGGCCCGGAGGAATCATGATCGTTCTCGGCGTGTTGCTGTGTGCAAGACCCAAGGAAAGCTAGGAGGCTGTACAGTTATCTCCCTTGACGTAATGCTAAACTATACAACCTACTACCTCAGCCCGGGAACATGCAGTCACAATGGCTGGAAAGCTACCATTTCTTAAGCAATGAAATTACAAGTTAGTCTTATGATTGTTCTTCGTGCTGTCACCTATTTGGGTCATTCACAAGAGACAACACATCAAAGGGTCTGACAGTAGAGAAAGTGACACAAGAGTCTTGGCTTCTTGAGATTACTGTGCATACAAGAAGGGAGGAAAGACTAAAAGGGTTGTTCTTCTTGGTATTCCTGGTGCATCAAAATTATGGTAATGTTATATAATGGCGTTTATTCTGATCAAACTAACGCCCTCCGGTGTCTATGTTAACAGAATATAGAAGTAGACCAATATTTAAACTTGAACAACCGAAAAAAGAATTTAGGAAAACGAATGTTTCTACTGTGAAACTGAACAACTGTCATCTCTAAAGGGTCAACACACAAGGGGAAAGAGCTTCAGCCGAAACATGGTGAAAAGTTATAGGAAACAGGATTATGAGCAAAGCAGAGAGAGACAAATAATATAGAAGCTACACTGAACATCCACGCAACAGTATTTACCATAATATTACATAATTCACAGATTTATCAAGTGCCCCTCCTTCTAGAATTGAGTGTTTCAGCACTTTTTTTGGTATAAATTCTTTCCCCAATACTTTGCGATGTGTAAAACGTGACTCTATATTTTTTTTTTTTTTCCTTCTAAAGGAATACAGTAGATTTCCCTGTTTGCTTTTAATTTTTAAACTGGGTCATTCCTTTATCATCAGTCCCAGTTTGACGCTGCGGCAGCAGACTCTTAGCAGCTTGATGACTTCCCATCTCCATGTGGACTCATGTTGGATCAGCTTTGCACTTCCCCATGAGACCGCTCTCTGGTCTATAGATGGCCACCTCTCCTCATCGCTTAGCTAGACTCTGGTTTTGCCTGGTAAAAGCTGTTCCATAAAGGAGCTGGGCCCAGGCATATAGAGATGGAGGAGTATCTAAGCACATGGTGACTAAAAGAGTGATAGTCCCATGGTGTTGATTATGTTCAAAAAAAATAGATCCAAATGTTGTAGAGTTGGCGTTTCATCATGCTCCACTAACCTGGAGAGTGACCATTTCCCCAATCCTATTCCCTGACGCAGATATCATGGAATGGGGCTGCTTTTTTTGAGGAGGCTGCCTCTCTTGGATCAGTGCTACCTGGTTTGGGGGAAAGACTGGGAAGTTAGTTTTACCAAGCAAACTCCCATTCAGCCTTCAAGCCTCAATTCAAAGAGTTCTTCCTCTGATCATTCATAATTTCATATACACATTTCTAATTTAACCCTAACACTATTGCATTATAATTTATCTATCTGTCTCTTTTATTATACCTTGAGCTATTCGAAGATGGGGCTGCGCTACTCACCACTGCAAATGTAACCCTACCCGAATGCCTACTACCTGGCACAAAGGAGGGACTTAAAAATATGTTCGTTGTATGAAAGCAAAAGCATATGAATGAATGGGTAAAGTGGGAGTATAAATGAACCTAAAGATAAAGGCCAGGTGATTTTTATTTTTCTGTCATGTCTCTTGTCCTACTTATATTGTAACTTCATAGTGTGGCAAAAAAAAAAAAAAAAAAAAAAAAAAAAAATCGCAGAATGGCTGAATTCAATTTGGCAAGTTTGCCTTAAGTCCTGGATCTCCTATGGAAATTCAAGGAGTAACTGTGAGTCCTCTGCCTCTTGATATTCAATTATGTGTAAGATTTAATATTCACTAGGACACTGGAAGAAAATGTAAGTCATTGTCTTTCCTTTGCATTTGAATTTCTCTCATTTTCCTTGCACTGACCATTTGCTTGATTCTATAAACACTGTGTAGGCCTAACCCTTAAGAACGGAAAACAATGAAAGCACCCTCTGAGAGTTAGCCAAAGAAGGTAGAACGAAGACAGAGTAAGTTTTGATGTGCTAGCATGCCAGTATATTAGCCTAAATGTGTAGCTTATAGAGCTTTTAAATATCCAGAAGTGGAAAAATTCATCTTCTTCTAGGGGTCAAAGATAGAAAGATGTTGCTGCTAGAATACTAATGGTTTTCAATACCCTGCTCTTTTGGTTGTGTGAATTCCTTGTTTATTTACACTGATTTTAGCCCATTATCATGTATTAGTGCAATTATGGCTCATTACATAATTAGTGTAAATATTTGTAGGCATGCAATAACAACATGCAATTATGATATGGAATGATGTCATAAAAAGTCTTATTGAAAGAAAGAGTAAAAAAACAAAATAAGTAGCATTTATAGAAGAACAGTAGTTACATATCTTTAGGTATAGGCAATCTTTTGTACTCTTTAACTTTCAGAAATAGATTCCAAAGATATTCTGAATCCATATATACAGACTCTCGGCCTGTCGAACACTGACGTCTGAGGTGCTAGCAGCAGCAATCCCCCCAAATGAAATGACGGTGAACCTCAAACGATGCTACAAATGTCTGAGATTATGGAAAAGGATGGACTCCCCAGGAATAGACACATTCTGTATTGATTAGGTATTTGGAAGCTGGGCAACTGTTAGGAATAAAGCATGATTCATTAAAATGGGTGTCCGTGTAACTGACATGCAATCCTACGAAGGGGCTCCTGAGCAAATAACCATTTTTTTGAAGTCACAGTCATATCTTCACTGTTTCACAAAGTACCGAATACAGTAAGCATTCATAAAACTTCATTGGGTGAATGAGTGAATGAATCTCATAATTTTTCTAGTCATATGGCTATCCCAAAAGAAATAAGGAGCTTCATTCTAACTTTACCTTATTGAGCACCATGTTAGGTGTTGATAAATCTTTGAAATTTTTAAAGAGTCATTCATATTGACTTCTCTGTAAAATTTCAGCACTATTCGAGGCATAAGAAGCTTAAAAAACTTAATTAGAGAGGCTAGAGCACATCGGATGAGGTTAAATACCACAGTCAGCCAACAAAGATTCGTAAGACCTAACAGATACTAGGGAATTATTGGTAAGCACATTGAAAAAGAAGGACTCATATTAAATTAAAATTCAAAGTTAATCATTTCCCGTACATACCATTTTCTTTTCTTGTAGAAAAATCTATTTATTAATTTTGGAATAAAAACAAGAAACTCTTTTAAAACGAAGTATCAGCTCCTCCCTCTGCCCCCCACCCCATCTCTGGTGATGAGGGTTGAATTGCTTTATCAAATGCAATTCTTGGAATAAGAATTATAATTTTCTGTTTTTTTTTTTTAAAAACTAAACTATATCCTGATGTTACAGCTTCGTAAATGTATTTTGATACCAACACTTTGAGGATTTTAATAAAACTACTTTGTTTTATATTCATTCTCTCTACACCTCCATGCAATACTGACTACTGAAATATATTTTTAGAGTCTTTCTGGGGAAGACCTGAAATTATTTTACTTTCTGCAGCTTCCTGTAGAATATTTGGTCCACTCTGAGGGAGACCCAAAGGAATAATTAATATCTACAGAAGCATTCATTCATGGACATGGAAGGAGGGAAAAACACTGAATTGCATCATCATGTAAAATATTTAATATCCTGTTTCTTGTGGCCAGGATCCAGGGGCTTTGGGTTTTCCACTAGAATATTTTCTAGTCAGATGAATCAAATAATAGTATCTCAGCTCTTTTAGAAACCTTGAAAAGACTGACTGCTCTCCATAATCTTTTTTCTTAGGGTAATGGGTTTTAAAAACCTCTTTCAAAGAAACAACCTGGCAGTCACCTCGTGGGCATGCTGTAGTCCTTCTGGTGTCTTTGTATGGGGACTATAGGCAGCTCAACGTCCCCTTGGATTCATGAACTCCATTGGTCTCACTGGTAACACACTTTAACGGCAGGTCAATGGGATGATGAGTGGAGACATGATTTTGCCTTTATCAAAGATAAGTATTTATCCAGGGAAAATACAAGTTTAATTTGCTAGCAGCTTATCCATTCTAAGTCAACCACTTCAAGAGGCAGGTAAAACCAACCAAGTAGATTGTTTGCTTAATGGGTGGATCAAGGCATTGGGCAAACAATTATACATGATACACGCCAATGAGGACAGTCTTTCTCTTCGGGATGTCATGTTCTATCATTCCGTAATGAAGTAATGACTTCTTGGCAAGCTGGCAGCTGAGGCCAACAACCCTCCTCGATGCTATGCCAAGCAAACACAAAGGTAATGCGTGGACACCATATCCTCCGGGTGGAGCATTTGCAGAACTTTTCATTCTCCCCCTTAAACATATGGGATCTATACCTAGACCTTCCCAATTCCAACATACAACATTTCATTTTTATGTATGTAATAGAAGAGTTCTACCATCCCAGGACAGGGTGGCTCTGAAGAGGAAAGACCATTTAATGAAATAAAATGTTACCATTCGAATTTCAAACTTTCTGCCAATGGTAACTCAGTAACTGCTTTATATTGACTCTTCTGGTTAGAAGAGTCTGCACAAAAAAATAAAGCAAAACAAAACAAAAATCTTAAGGGAATTCCTGGCACCGTGTTTGACCAGAAGGGAATGCAAGAGTTTAAGAGTCATCCAAATCTGATCAACTTTTCACCCTGGGTTCTGTTTACAGACTCCTCAGCTCACATTGTTGGAATGAGACAAATATAGCCACTTTTGCTTTGATCTGAAGTCAGTTTGGCTTTCCAATCCTGGCACAATGGTGACATTTAAGAGGCAAGGGGATAAAATTATTTTCATTCCAACCTCTTAAACATGTGAAGACTTACAATACAACTCTGGCCAACTATGAAGTTAGACCTCAACGGGCGATTTCTTTTTTATAAAAAGTTCTTTTTCTTACAGTGCTGGCTATGCACAGAAGTATAAAGACTTCAGTGCCTCCATTCCCCTGGTTAATTTTATTTTAAGAAGATAAGGACGGATTTGAGAACAATGGGGGAGAAAGAATTGCCACAAGGTACAAGTCAGGCCAGGGTGAGATGGGTCTTATACACGAGCTTCTGTCCGTTTCCAAAAAAGATCACAGTAACTTTCAAAACAATTAGTCAGGCCTACAGAAAACAAAACAGACCCTTGTTTAGGTCTCTATTTACTCATCCCTCAACAGTAAGCTGTCTGAGTCACCCAAAGTCTTGCTGCCTCACCTGCGAGCCCCTCTCTTAATCTGATAGCTGAGGATAGTTACGAGCGCTAAGGGAATTGAGGGCAAGCTTATAAATTAATGATTGAAGAGTCCCACCCATCTCGGAACAAAAGGTCTCCTTCCTCCAGTACCAGCCCTTCTTTCCAGTTCTGCCACTCTTAAAGGAGACTAAGGGGTAGGGGTGGGGGGGGGGGGTGAGAGGGGGGGGGGGGGTGGGTGGCGTACAGGCAAAGCCCGCAGTTTGTGAGATTTGCCTAACAGACACATACCTGTAGACACAAGCTTGTGTGGACTATCACCACAAGTTCGGATCTACGGGTTTGTGGCAACAGGCCTCAGGATCTTCTCTCGTTTGGGGGTTTGAGATGTCTGAAAATAAAACGTTAAAGCCATTAGTCCAACCAAAGATTCTGCCATTCTAATATTTTATGCCCCAAATGGAAAGACTTCCTCCTGCTCTTAGAAGGGCAAAGGTTAAGCAGCAGCACCTGTGTTCTCCCCCACGTAAGTCCCTCTGTTTTCACTTATTCCACAGATACGCTAGGCTTTAGGTAAATCTCATCGGGTTACTGTTTAATATTACGGAAGGCTCATTTATTCAGACCTTAATACACGATCTGGCCAAAGTGGTATCAGATTGTAAGAGAGAGAGAGAAAGAGAGAGAGATTGAGAAACACATGAAATCCCAAGTGCAAGTTCTTTCCTTTAAATGCCTGTAATTACATGAAAAAGGATGGTGAATTCTTCCCTTCTGTTTGCATTCTGGAAAACAGGTGGAATAAACTGGCAAGCACCACCAATAGGCTTGTAAGTATTTTCTGAAAAGTCTTCTAGAGGAGATTTCTAGCTATATTAAATTAGAAGACTCATCTTTGGGACAAATTTGTGTTTTTGTTTCCACCCTACCCCCATTATTGGTCCCAAAACCAACACAGAACAAGTTTGGGCATATATTATAAAATCTGAGCTGGAAAAGAAATTGTGTAATTGTTCCCCCCAAAACTGTTCAAGGATGTGAAAATGGACCTGTTTCTGAGGACTTCTAAAATGATTTCATTTGTCAATATAGCATTCTTTCTTCCAAGTCAATGTTCTACACGTAAAAACGAGACATCCAAGACAATGAAGCTTCATTAACCTCCTTTTGTGAATTTTCCTAGAGACATAGTTTGAATGATAAGCACTTCTAGGGACACATGATGAAAAGCAAAATAATCCCTCCCTAGATATTGGGAAAAACATATGTCTCCATCCTTCACATGACCTAAAAAGAAACTTTTTAATTTTTGTTAGCAATGTCTAAAGATTCTGGCTCTCAAAAAAATTCTCTTCCTTGGCCTCGACATATGAGCATGAGCCTTTCTCAAGATTAGGAGGCTCTACTAATAACAAAAGAGACAAAGCTGAATTTGGGGATTATTTAGAGAAAAGAACAGGCCCTTATGCACACAACCTGAAAGGTGAAAGCAAGAGAACACAAAACCAACCAACGGAAAGGACCAACAGGGATTGAGAGGTGACCCTTCACAGATTCTTCATCGTCTGCCTAGTTCATTAGGACTGAGCCGTGGGTAGGATTCCTGGCAGCCTACTTGTACCGTGAAGGTTCCCCAAACTGAGAATTTAGGTGCATCTCTGTGCCTTGACTTTCAGATCCAAAGCAACAACCGTAGCTAGTGAAAATAAGTAGGATCCAAACCAATCACCTCGAAGTGGTCTTGGCTTTATTTTAAAATGCTCATTTCCCTTCTAAAATGAAAGATTTAAAAATGAACCCCAAGCCTCTTCTTTTCCTTTGATCTTTCTGACAAAGGCACGGGTCCAGAGGCATTTGAGGATGGGCACTCTGCATGCTGTTAAGTGTTGCTGGAGCACGTGTGAGGAAGAACTCTCATTCAAATGGAAAGGAACCAGCCCAGGCTTCCAAAGTGATGAGGGCTAACTATTATTATCAGGTTTATTGAAAAGATGGAATGCAGTATTTGTTTGCAATGAACAAAAGATCTGTTAAAGTGTTACACTTGGTCATTCAATTAGAACAATCTTCATACATTCGCACCCTCGAACCCCCAAAAAAGGAGTGCGATGCTATGCTTTAATTGGGGGCATCTCTCGCGCTCCCTCTCTCTCTCTCTCTTTTTTTTTTGGTAAATATAGGACAGAGAGAAGCTATTCATTCCAAATGGTCTGTAGCGTTAGCTTCCAAACAATCCAAGGTTTTAATTTCAGAAAATAAAAGAAAAATCAGAAGATGTCTAGATTGCAGGGGAAAAAATAAGTCAAATCCTGACCTCACAGGAGAATGGTGTGTTTGGGAGAAGATATTTTCTCCAAAATATTAATTGACTACTTCCTTCAAGAACCTTCTCTGTGTTAAGGAGGAAAAGAAAGGTTCTTTTCAGAGGAAATTTTGGCTTGCTTTATGAAGCAAGATTCTGTGGGGCTCTGTGAGATAGTAATACTCATAATTAAGTTGGAAAATGGAGGCTGAATGCTTATGAACAATGGCCAAGCAGAGTAAGGTAATTTATCAAGCAAATATATCATTTATGTTATTAAACATTCTTAAGTGACATGAAGTCCTTCAATACCACTAAAAGGAAACTACCTATATCACGATAGCTGAGCTCAAATCTTAGCCACTGGACAGGTATGGGGATAGCTGCATTAAACACCATACTGTATTACCAATCTAGGACTAAAGTTAAAATGTCAATATTGTTATTATGCAATTTATACAAGCCCTATCTTCCAGGAATTCAGAGCACGGTAGGCTTTTTAGAGACAATCATCTAATATTTACATTTTTAAATTCAATTACCCAAGATAGCCACAGAGTTTAAGGACAGTGCCTGATGGTTTCAAATGAGTTAAGTCATTGTCAAAAGAAGTAAGCACCGCTAAGTAATAACTTTAAATTTTTTTTCTGAATTCCATAGAATTGAATGCCATGACTGCTCTACTCATTTGCTATGAATCTTATAAAGCTATTTGCCAGTTAAAAAAAAATCAAGTTTACAATGCAGTTATTCTTCAGAACTAAAGCATTCAGGCACGCTCTAAAAATTTGCAGTACTTGAGAAAATGGAAGGTTTGGGAAAGTTATAGGAAAACACTATTACCTGAAAAAAGTAACTTCTTAGGAATCCTATTTTTTAAGCTCGTTGCCATCTTGCTAGGCCAATATCTTCAAACCATTAGCCCGTGTCTGGAAAATAAAATTATTTTAAGTGGATCAAGACCCTTTGTTTGTTTTTTGGTTGGTTTCTTTTTGCCACCCAATTCTTGATTAAAGCTAAATTAGAATTAACGCCGGAATGAGAGTAAAAAGGGAACACCAAACACTGAAATAAAAATAATTCTAGAAAATCACTGGGCAACGTTATGTTTACTTCATTTCCCAAACTACATATGTTATAAAGGTCCTGCAAATAAGTCACTTTCACATTATTCCTGGAATTTCCCTGGCTATCGACAAACCCTGAGAATGATTTTACCAGAAAAATGATCAAATAGGAATGTGAGGTCTCAAAATACTCGCAAATTCCAATGTTTTATACCAAACCGCTCATTTGCTAAACATGATTAAGAGACAGGCTATCAATAATTAAGAATGGTTAAGGTATAATCAAGTTGGGCAATCATTACCTGGTATGATGTAGCATCACTGAAACATCGTTTTAACTTTTTGATTCTGAAATGTTTCGGGAGTCATTATTTCTCTCTGCTGATGGGGCTGTTAAAAAGAAGTAAAATATCTTATTGTGGAGAATTCATGAATCTATCCCCCTTCCACCACAGCAGGATTCTTGGCTTCCATTCCAACGTTCTTTCATTGGCCATGTTTTAGACGCAGGGTTTGCTTTTCCTTCATTGTTCCTTTACTAATGGAAGGCAAACTCACTGTGCAGCTGCTTGCAAAAGGGAAAATGTATTTGAGTTTTGCCTGGCTGTGGGCTTGAACACCAAATCCATGGTGATGTCAGCAGAACGACACCAACAGAAAGATTTCCTGCCCTCCACCCTCCTTCTTTTTTAAAGATGTACGTCTTGTACCGAATCTCAGCAGACCTCCTTTGTCCTGAGGGGATAGAGCAATTCAAGTGAACTTTTTAAAAAGGAAGGCAAGAGAGAAGTGAAAGAAAGAGGGAGAGAGAGAAGTGAAAGAGAGAGAGAAGTGAAAGAGAGAGAGAGAAAAGTAGGAAGAAAGGAAAGAAAAAAGAAGAGGAGGCAGAAAAAAGAGAAAGAAAAAGAAAAAGAGAAACAGAGAGAAAAAGAGAGGGAGGGAGGGAGGGAGAGAGGATGGAAGAAAAGAAAGGAAAAACAAAAAGAACAACAACCAAAAAAAGAGTCAAATCTACCCTTTGGCATTCATCATGAAGGAGGGGAGACAGCTAGTCTTTGGTCTCCCTATGGCTTTTCTGTTTTCCTGATGTCTTTTCTCTCACCCTCTGCAGCCCTTGCTTTTTGTAGGAAGATCCAATCACCTCAACAAAAGAGGCACATCCAGCAATCGCTGCTCCAGGAGACATTCACTGGTGCCATGCGCCAGACCGCGCACCATCCACCTGCGATCTGCCACCGGGACACCAGACCCCAGTGTGGGAACGCCTCTCAGGCGTGCATTGCAGAGCCTCCGGCACCAAAGCCAGCTAGCTTAGGTAGAATTAATTCTTCCCTGCCCAGGAAAAACTGACCAGAAGGGAGCGGGAGGGAGGAGACTGGCCAGGCAACGCCATCGTTTTCGTGCTCCTTTCGGCCGAAGGGAAAATTAGAATTGATATTGATAAGCTTCCTATCACACCCACCACCAACCCCCCCCACATTAAAAAACATTAATATTTTACATAAAGTGAAAAATGAAGGTGGGGCTAGGTCAACTAAAGACAAAGACGTGAAAATGGTATGACAGAATGAGACAGGGTGGACAAAAGCAAAAGATGCCCTCAGATTGCTTTTAAATAACAAAAAAAAAAGCAGCCCACTCCTCGAACAGTCTGGAACCCACTCAATGTTCGCCCTCAACAGACGCGTAAGAGAGATCAACTATTTCAGAGTGAGGAACTGGAGGCAAATTTGCTTTCGATACACCCGAAGAGACAAAGGAAAAAGAGGCTGCCAGTAACAAGTTGTCTCGTGTGCAACTGGCTAAGGAGACTACTTTCACTTTTGAAAGCAATAAGTTTGCTTAGGATGACAATTTTTCTTCCTTTTTAAAATGCAAACAATGATGCCAGGCTACACCTTTCCCTTCTAGCTAGATGGTTTAATAAGGCCAGGAGGGTTTCTTCAATGAATCACCATTTTAAGAAACATAGAAGACCCTGGTTCTGATATGGAAACATGAGATACAGATTTTTAAAGATCAGATGTCTGTCATTTCTTTAATATAAATGAAGTATACGCTGCACAAGGCTTCCCGTATGCCGGCCAACTTTAACACTTTTATTCTCAAAGCTATGTTTTGCTCTTGAGAAAACAGCCCGCAATTAGATTAGGAAGCTACAAATTAAGTGGGGGTACAGAGAGGCTTGGGAAAGAACTGACAATTAAATCACTTGGACCCTGTGAGAAAAGAGATAAGCAATATGCAAAGAGTCAGGGTGTCCTCCGGAACCTTGACCGTGTAACAATGGGATACTTGTTCCAGGAAAAGTACAAGAGAGCCTGGAGCCCCTGCAAGGTTGTCTACAACCATCAAACACAAGAAACCAAGTTCGGCTGCCACAGAAAGACCTTTTTGCCTTACTGCAGGGTATAGATTTACTCAGAGGGAACATCTGAACAGCCTAGCAAGCCCCCACATCTCAGCCTAAGAGAGGCCAGCTTTTCTCCGCGCAGGCTCTCCACGTCTACTGATTTCCACCTTCCCCTCTTCCTTCCTTTGGAACAACAAACAATCAAGGAGAACACGATTTTATATCGTCTTCGCCAAGGTGAAGTTTGGAAAGAAAAAAGTATTAATCTACATTATCTACTTCTTGCTCTCAACTTTTCCTTGGATCAATCTCTTTCTTCTCCCTCTCTCTCTCTCTCTCTCTCTCTCTCTCTCTCTCACACACACACACACACACACACACACACTGCTGCTTGGTCCAATCTGGTGCCTGCTTAAAAACAACAGAATGACAAGCAACATCTGCTTGTAAAAGAGCCAAAATCAAACCTTAACGTTTCTTGGCCAGGTTTTTTTTTTCTTTTTTCCCCCTGACTCTCAGAGGGGAGGGGGCAAGAAGGAGAAATACTAAGATTTACATTCGGCATCAGCTCCAGTGAAGCAGGAACTCTACTCCCCCAGAGTTACTTCAAAGGAAAGCACTGTGAGGTAAAACCACTGCAGTATTTCTGGTTGTCTCCCCTGAAGCAAGCCCGATCGCATAAAAGCCAACATACCAGATTCCTAAAAGTCAGGGCTTTTTTTTCTAATAGCTTTATATTCTAATTATATTATATTCTAATTAGAATTACAGGACCCTGTGTGTATGTGTGTGTATGTGTGTGTATGTACGTGTGTGTGTGTGGGGGGGCAAGAGGTGAGAGACGCAAAAGGAGAAGAACAAGACAAAAAAATGACAAAAGATACGTGGACAGGAAGGGAGCTCTGTGGCTTCTCCCCATTTTGCAACACACGGGTGTATAAACAGGCACGTTCACCCATATGCCACACACAGGATCGCACTCTGGAAACCGGGAGGCCGGGGCAGAAACCTGCACAGCTGTGGCCATCGGAAACAGGCTCTGTCATTCCCCCGCGGAGATGCGAATTTCTGGAAAGCGACCAACAGTCCACAAAGTCACAATGCAAAAGAGCAGAGCCACCTCAGGGAGGGAGGGGCCCCGGGGTGGGACGGAGCCGGGAAGGGAGGGCAGGGGTTTGCTACCAACTGAAACACTTTGGCCCTCCTAGAAGAGACATCGAGGACTGTTAGACGCCCGACTCCCGTGTCGCTCGGGGTTTGGAAGAAACCCACACACATTAAGGGAAAAATAAATTCAGACAAGTTGCTAAGGAGACTTGTGTAAACTCCAAGCACAGACATATTTCTTGGCCTTTCCCCCTCTGCTCCATCTTGTATTCTGATCACGCGGCTCTGCGGTACCACCACCCCAACCTCCTGCATTAATCTTGGCCTTCACCACGCAGACTGGCAAAGCACGCTGGTTGTATATATCATCATCTTTCAAACTTAACAAGTTAAAAGGGTGTGTGTGTGCACGTGTGTGTGTTGGAGGGAGAGAGTGGGGGAGCTTAATTTGGAATTTTTTAAACATAGGTGTTGAACAAAGAAGGATACTTAGACTGCGTGTTTGGGGGGCAGTGGGGAAAGGTAAGACACCTAGCGCTGGAAATTTCTCTTCGCCTGTGTGTGACACCCTTTCTCCATGCCCTCAGCCTGCCCCCGCCCCCACCCCCACCTCCAGTTAGAATCCTGTATTCCCGGCAGAGGTAAGCCGTGCCTGAATCATTACAGAGGCCGGTGTAGGGGCCCAGGCTTATGCAGAACACAGTGCATTCCACAAAGTGGAACCCTGTTCCCGGCTCCGCTGCTCAGGAGGGTGTCCCAGAGACATCAGCTTTTGAGAGCAAACTGGAACGATTCCGAAAACTTCTAAACCAAACCTGTTTAGATTCTAAACCAGTTAGCATTTCGGAGGAGGGACTCCAGCCCAATATCCATGCTCCAGAGCAGAGGCCTTCTCCCATAGTGACACATCTTTTGTAGCAGCTGATATATGTCAACATTTGATTTAGGGGAAAATTAACATTTCCTTTCAGGACAGAGATGTTTGTACTGTAGAAGCCAATATTTTCCTTTCTCAGCCTCCTGTATTAGAATTTCTAAAATCTTCCCTAGGACATGGAGAGGGTAGACAATACATAGCCTCAATCATTACTCAGGGTGCTGGGGCAAACCAAAGTCAGGTCTGAGTGTGCGTGTGCGTGCGCGCTTGTATGTTTTTGCGTGCATGTGTGTGTTTGTGTATGTATGCATGGGTCCCTGTGTCACTGTCATGGGCAGATTAGTAAGACACACACCAAGAGAGCTGGAGGACGAGCATCTGTTTGGTCCCTTCCCAAATTAGAGAAGTTCACAACGTCTGTCCACCAGCCACAACAGAAAAACTCCAGTGAGGCGCAACCGACCAAACCTGCTGCTATTTTACCACAATTCTCAGGGGTGGACAAGGGACGAGCAAGGGGATGGGAAAAGCATCTGCATTCCGTGCATAGGGCTGGGTGTGTCCCTTCGGCGGGCTCCAAGAAGGCTATGCGGCTCCCTCTCTTCTCCTTGCCAACCTTTATTTGGTCTTCACACTTCAAAGCTACAGCAAGCTGTTCTGCCTCAGTTGAAATCAGGCAGCCAGGCAACTCTTAAACTGGCAAGATGGAGATTTCGCTCCTGCCACTCGCGGAGAAAAACATAACCCAGCAACCAGCCCTGCTTGCCCGCCCTTTCCAGACACCTCTATGAAACCGAAGCCCGGATTTTGGGGAAGAGGGGATCACTGGAGTTCTTTATGACCTTTTCCCTACCAGGCCTATCCTCTGGTGTTTGTGGCACGAAGCCATCATGACTCAATCAAAATGAAAAATGAACCTGGAGGGAGGAGAGCCTGGTGGGCCTATCCCAGCAGGCAACTGGGCAATTACCCTGTGACCTGGCTGGCCTGGGGAAGGTAGAATGACACCTGCATTTTTTTCATTTGCTTAGGAAGCCCAGGAAATCCTGCCTCGTCGCCTGCTGGCCTATTTGTCCTGCCTGCTGGGAATGGGAAGGTTATCTCACCCTAATATGAAGACATGTTTGCTGGGACGCTCCATGCTCCTCCATCATCAAAGAGAGGAAGAACTAATTTACAGGATCAATGCAACCACTAGTCCTGCAGTGGAGGACTCTTCTCCGTCTAGATTGCCAAAAACACGCTTTCCTTTATAAGGTGGCTCGCTGCTTTCTCAAAGTCCCCAAAGAACAGAAAACATATTAGATACCTTTCATTACAGTACCACCTGCCCTCCCTCCAACTCTGCCAATCCTTTGTGGAAAAAGAAAGATACCAGTAAACCCATGATCAACATGGCTAGGCTGGCCTGGAAGAAAGCCGGCATCAGAGGCATAACGAATTCATTCAGGTAACTTTCAGATAAAAAATACAGTTTTTCACATCATATTAGAAAATCTCTAATGAGTCTGTTCTCTGAGATGCAGGAAGAAAAATAGCCCTATTAACGGTGGCTGGCGAACTATAATGCCGCCCAGACCCATCTCGAAGTAAAAAGCGATACAACTGCTATTTTTAACATGAGTATAGGTATGTGTGTGTATGTGTGTGTGTGCGCACCATCCAAATGTCTCATCTCTAGCCTTGAGCTCAAAAACCACATCTTTTTCACATTTTGTAAAGCGACCTTCCCTTACTCCACCCTGAAATTCGGTCTGATGCCCCACACACAGGGTAAGGAACAGAATGTTTTTCCTCTCCATCTTTTATGAGCTAATGCTTCAGATTGCAAAATGCTTTACACATCATCCAGTCATTGTCTTCCCAGCCCAGCTGGTATTACTACCCCACGTTGGGGCAGAGAGGAAAGTTAAGTGTCCTTCTAAAGCTCATTTGTTGCTATAACGGTGGCATCACAATGAAGACCTCCCTCCCCTCCCCAAACTGGGGAGAGGGTCCCAGGTCAGGCTGAAGGGATCTCATGGCGCCCCTTTTCTCATTCTGCCTGACTTCTCACTGAGCCATTGTGTGCCCCCTATAATCCCGAGATGTAGGAAACCACTGCCAGAAGTACTCTAGCAGCTGCCATCTTGGGTACCCCCAAAGAATAAGCCACCAAATGCTCCTATCAGAGATTGACATCAGAGGTCAGTCAAGATTGAGAAAGGTCTCTGGCAGTGTGCCCTAGTCAAGCCCAGCTGACGGTGCATTGCCATAACTCGGATCGTGAGCGACAGAGAGCCCACAGACTCCTGATTCTGCAAAATGCTGTTCGCCTATCTAGACCTGGACTAGAGTCCATCTGTCCATTACCTAGGGTCATTGTGGCTGCTCACTTAATTTTTATTTGTTTTCACACATGTGGCAGGACTGAAGAGCGGATAAATTCAAGATTTGAAGAAGACATCAAATTCTAAGTGTCCCGTGTAAAATGTTTACACATTTTCTATGTATTCCCAAGGCAAGTGGTTATTAAGTATAATTGAAAAAGTACTAGCGTCCCTCGGGGAGCATTCGAGGTGGTGAAGATGCTATTCTTGGGTAGAATTAATATCCATAATATAATCACATCTCTGTATTTTCATCCCCCATAAATAATTTATTTCTGACATTTAATACGGACCAGACATCACCTCATGGCTCATAAAAGCAGGATCACATTTCCTATTTTTTTTTGGTGTGATGCTTTTGGGGTGGTGGACAAGGATGGGTGGGGTAAGCGGAGCTGACTCTTGAATCCCATCTAAATGATCTGTAAACAAAAAAGGCTGGCAAAAGCCACAGAATGAGTCCAAAATCCCTCTTTGGAACATGTTAATTATGCCAGGAAGAACACAAGATGCCACTGATTTCATATTTTTATTTTTTAAAAATTGAGCCCTTTATGCCAACTCTGACTACCTGTTAGGGGCTGTCTGGAGTACCAACTTAAAAGGATTCTGAAATCCTGTCTGATCTCAGTAGGAAAGAGTTTTATGAGCATTTAGTAAGTTATTACTGCCAAGGGGGAAAGAGTTTGATGGGACATGGTATACTAACTGGTGTCTGCCATTCCTGACCGACCCCAGACTCCTCTTGGAGCAACATTTCCTTGACTTCATGACAGTGGGGAGGTGCTGTTCAGGAGCCTCTGTGTGATAAATTTTGAGATTCCTGGAAAGCATTATTATTATTATTATTTTATATTATTATTTCTGGACATTCTAGCTAATCATAAAGGAGTCTGGGTTGATTTTTATCTTACACATCTTATTCACACAACCTTTAGATAACACTCTAAATTACTGGAGCAAGGTAAAAAACAAAACAAAACAGCAAAAACAACTCCCATCCTCTTCTCCTAGCCACTGAGAGATGCAAATCTGACAGCTAAGTCTCTGTTGAATGCAAAAAAAATCATGATAAAAAAAAGCAGTTTCTGTGTAGCCCAGGATGACAAATCCATTCACCCTAATCGGGTTCACCTTGGAATCTCTATGTGAGACAACACATTTTATAAGAAAGGCTTCTCCCCAGATGATATACCTGATCCAGACTGACACTACTATTTATCCTGGGAAGCTTGGGAAGTTCTTGGTCCCAAGGGCAAGGAGAAGACTCTGTGATGAGATATGGATGCTTGCCATCCTACCTCACTGACTTAGACTGGCTCCCACCTATGAGGAGGTTAGACAGCTCTGTCTGAACAGGACCTAAAATCAGTAGACCTATCCTTTATTCAGGACCTAAAATCAGTAGACTTACCCTTTACTCAGCAACAGACAGAGCTCCTCAGAAATACCTGGGCCCTGAGGAAACCTTATCATTGTAAATAAGATCTCACTGTAATTCATAGGTTTGCTAATGGACTTCTGCCCCACAAGAAGGTAAAGCTTTAGTCTATGGTCTAAGTAAATTAAAGCAAAAGTCCCTCTTCAGAAACGGAAGCCTAAGAGGACCACATCAGAGACTTTCTCACTCTTATTGATCTAGCTTTCTCTGCTAAACTCCACATTATGGGCTGTGAAATCCACCTTCCTGAGAGATAGGGTGGGAACCTCCCCAAGGGCAATTAGGTATTGATTCCAACCTGTGGAGAAGCCAACTTTATTTTCACATTTCCGAGATGAGGTGGAGGACACCTTCCTAGCCCCAGCCCAAAGAAACTCAGCATGATAGCTTGTAAAGATGGAGATCTTCCAACCATTGAAGGGGGGAGGGGGTCATCAATCCTTTCTTGGCTGAGCAAACTAGATAGGGCTTACAGATCCTCCTCCTTACAAGTCAGACCACTACCTAGCCCATCCCTCCGTCACAACAGAGGCCTACAGATGGGTCCTCAGTAAGCCCCACTTGAAGCCATTTGGCAAACGGACATGAAAGGTCGAGCCTACCAGATGTTCTTCAGTGACCTGTGCACACACAGCGAGGGATTAAGATCAAGTCACTGATGAGTTTTCCTTGTGGACCTCAGCCCCCAGCAGAAGTGGTGACCACAGGAGTCAGAAGCCTCTACCTTTGAGGTAGGAATTTTCAAGGAGACTTGGAGGCTTGACCTCCAAAAGGAAGGCCTAGTTGGAGCTCAGAAATAAAGTACAATAAAAAATCTGTCTGGAATGGGTTTACACAGGATCCCCTGGGTAACAGAGAATTACAAGAAATTCCATCCGGGAGTTCAGCTGAGCATCATAACCTTGGTTTTTCTGCACATCTGTAAGTCCTATTAGTGCTTACGAGACTGACTTGCCTGTGAATTGATTTGAAGTGCAGTTACGCTGAAGGGGCCATGAAGATGGGAGAGCTAACATATGTCTTCCTCCACCCCCTGCCCAGAGCTGTCTTTGGAGGTCTAGGAGCAAGGGAGCATGGGCTCTAGGGTACCCCTTGTCCTAAAGGATCACTGCCATCCCCGTACGGGAGTCTAAGTGTGTGTCTCCCTAGCCACACTGCCTACTTAGTGGCCATGAGCTTGCGCGTACACATGTTGGTATGTTGCCACTGAAACCCAGAGCTGGATTTTCTTCTTAGCACGTTCACGGCCTCCAGACCCATGGCAGACAAAGACACCACCAAATCCCCACTAAGCTAACATAAAAGCCCCGAGAAAGAGAAACACTCGCTCCTAACTGCCTTTCTTACAGCATATGTCCTGCCGGCCTCACTAATGCTAATACAATGAAATTCCTATTTAAACATCTTAGCAGAGAGCTCCAAAATGGCTACTGGCACCACTGTGCATTTTCTTTTTTCTTTCTTTTTTTTTTTTTTCCTGTTAGATCTCGGCCTTTACTGGAGTCCCACTTCCCTGCACACACATACCTCACAAATGGGCTGTGCCAGATGGGTTCTTAATCATAGTAATCAGCTGGGAAATTAAATGTTGGAAAACCCAGCCAATCTCCTGAATTTCCCCACTTGAGATCAGGGCCTGAGCCGTCGTGATGTCCTATATGAGATCCAGGCTGCCTTTTAAAGAAGGGTCAATATGATGGACCAGGGTGGGCTTCACGCTTTATGGGCATTTGTGTTTCCTTCTTAGAAGATGGCTGTAGCTCAACTCACTTTTGTTTCAGCTCTGACGGCTGCTATTAATACCTCCTATTTACAGAACACACACCTCGGAGGAGCTCAAAACATTTACAGAAATTAACCAAGCCTTGTAACATCCCTGTCAAGTAGGCAGGGCCTAGATGGTACTTTCTTCATTTCAGGAGGAGAACCTGACCTAGTAAGAGGGCAAATTTCTTTGCCAGGCCACGCAGACAGGACCCCACGGCCTACTCATTTTCAGTTGTCTGCAAAAGTTGCCAAATGAGGTAGGTATTTATTTATACTGTTCTCACTCGCTTATTACTCTAGTATTTTTCACACGTGTAGGCACACCCACACCCACAAAATCATACTCTTAGATCCTGGTGTGCAAATAGCATGTCTTTTTTTTTTTTCTATGAACCTCTCCCCAGGTGTGTATTACAGGTTTCCCCTAGTAGGTGATCAATAGGTATGATTGATGGGTTTGTAATATGCATATACCTGTTCCTAGAGTGGCTTTCTTTCTCTCTGCCCAGAAGACTTCTAGATTCTGTTCAAATGTCACTTCCCCAGATGACCCTGCCTGAGGTTCCATCAGCAGCTAGGTTTCTGGTATCCTGTAGTGCCCACCTCATCCAGCACCAAAGCCGTTCTATTGCAATTATTAAAAGGCATAATAGTGAAAAGAAAGTAACTATGTAGTCTTTGAGATAGACAGGCCTCCATCTGAATCCTAATTCTGCCACCGTTGAGACACTGGACAAGGTAAAATGAGGATAACAATATTTACTCCAGAATCCGTCGTGGGGCTGTTTGTAGTCAGAGAAAATATAAACAATTGGATACTCATCAATATGACAATGGTTAAAGGCAGGATGGTCCATCAGTATTGAGAAATGTTCTCCTAGCCATGATGAAGACTAGACGTGTACAAAGAAAGAACAAAGAAATACTTCCAAGACATATTAAATGTGAAGAACAAGTTGCAGAGAATATGTATGATTCTATAAATGTGAAAAGCTCCCAAACCATATTGCTATTATGTACAGCTTTGCCTAAAGGTAAGACAAGAGATGGTTGCATGAGAAGCACGTGCAAAGCAAGGGCTCAAGACACAGTAGCTACTCCTCTTGTTAAGTCTGGATTCCTTGGAAGTGGAGCTGGGTTCAAATCCGTGTATCTCTAGCTCCTGGCACAGCATCTGGCACTTGATGGGGGCTGAGCGAAGGAATACTACTCAGTGAATGATGCAATCAGGAATTAACTGTTGAGTCAGGAAATAAGAGCGTTAATGGGAATCACAGAGTCTTCTGTGCTGTTTGCAATGTTTCCTAATGTAGGGAGGCAACGCAGTCCTTTGGGAAGAAATTGTCAGGAGGCCGAGATTCCAGATTAGTGTTCCTCAAAGTGTGGCCTCAGGACCACCAGCCGCCAAATGACCCTGGAGGCTTGTTAATTGTGCAGACTCCTGGGCCCCACCCTGATCTGAATCAGAGTATCTGGGTTTGTGATTCAGGAAATCTGTGTTGGAACAATCTGGTTTTTGTCTATAGATAAAAGTTTGAGAAGGGCACCTGGGTGGCTCAGTCGTTAAGCGTCTGCCTTCGGCTCAGGTCATGATCCCAGGTGCCTGGGATCGAGCCCCGCATCGGGCTCCCTGCTCCGCGGGACGCCTGCTTCTCCCTCTCCCACTCCCCCTGCTTGTGTTCCCTCTCTCGCTGTCTCTCTCTCTCTGTCAAATAAATAAAATCTTTAAAAAAAAAAAAAAAAGTTTGAGAATCACTGCTTTAGATCCCATTTGGCCTTCCTGTTTGACTTTGGGCAAATCACTAACCTTTCCAGAGTTTAGTTCCTTCTCTCTGGTGTAAGGGTTGGATCTCAAATGCTCCTTAAGTTGAGAAATTCTACGCCCGTGACTAATCCAATTCCCTGCGTTTAGGTAGGCCTATACGTAAGCCATATAAGATGGACAATCCAAGTTCTCAAGATGGACAATCCAAACCTGGTTTGAGCTGTTCGGTCTCTGCTCTATTTATTGGATATTTTTCAAATTCAGAAGCTGCTTGTTATTTGCTCTTGCTCTTTATAATATTCTTTAATTACTAAAATCAACAGTTAAGGACATTCTCTGAGTGTTGGTTGTTAGTGATTAAAATATACGGCTTTAATATTTTAATACATTTGTGTTATAATTACATTAACATAATGTAATGATTATGAGAAATAATACAGAAAATACACACATACACATGAGAGGGAAGATGGTATGAAGACCTTGGAACAGACAGCGAAAACAGTGTTAGGAAAGATTACCGGAGAAAGCCAATAGAATGTCTCCCTCTGGCCTTGGGTATGGATGGAATAAGAAGAATGTGTCCAGTCATTTTCATGGAATTTAAAAGCCAAGAGCGCAGATGGCTGAGTTGAAGAGGGACTCTCTAGCATGTTCAATGTGTAGCAGGCCAAAAAATGGCAAGTGATAGCAACCTCCAATAAATCCCAGAGGTTTTTTAGGACAAAATCCAAAACCAAAATTAACCCCTCCTTTAGTCTTCAGAGAGAGAAGACTTTCTTAGAGTTACCAAGAAATGGATCTAAGTCTTAATAAGAATACTCTGAGAGGGACGCCGGGGTGGCTCAGTTGGTTAAGCGACTGCCTTCGGCTCAGGTCATGATCCTGGAGTCCCGGGATCGAGTCCCGCATCAGGCTCCCTGCTCGGCAGGGAGTCTGCTTCTCCCTCTGACCCTCCTCCCTCTCATGCTCTCTGTCTCTCATTCTCTCTCTCTCAAATAAATAAATAAAATCTTTAAAAAAAAAAAAAAAGAATACTCTGAGATTTCTACCTAAGGCAAGGTCTTTGAAGTCAATGGATCTGTACTGAAATGTTCTCTACCCTGTTTATATATTTGGGTGACTTCCTTAGTCACTCAGAGCCCCCATTTCCTAATCTATACAATGGAAATAATGGGATCTATTTCCCACAGTTATTGGGAGAAGAGAATGAAATAATGCATGGAAAAGTGCCCAGCCTGTGCCCCAGGCACCTTAAGCATTATGTCAATATTTAAAAGAAAACACTCTTCTTCTTGCAATTGTATTGTAGATAATTGTCCTTTCAGCCTGTCTTGTCTTCCTCACAGTAGCCTGATAAGAGTGGTGGCTTAAGACTATTCAAAAGCATCCTGCTTCTTGAAATTCTCAAGTTGTTTTAATTTTAGTTTCTATGTTGTTCCAGCTCTGCTCCAAATTCCTTTTAGTAATTAAAACAAAATCACACGCACGTGTGGTGAGTCCTTTTGTCAAAAAAAAAAAAGGAGTCTGAAGACCCTTTCAGAGGCACTTTGAAATATATCTTATAAAAGGAAAACCAATATTATCAATGACAGCACAGGGTCAGTGATTTGAGGGTGATGAATTCTAGAGCCTGGGATGCTGCCTGGCATATAATAAGTACCAAGCAAATATGCACTAAATGAACCCGAGACCTAATGCTTCTAGTCATCGTAAAAGTGGGAAGAGACTTAAAAAAAATTTTTTTTAAATGTTGATAGTGTATGGTTAGTAGGATGGAGGGGCTAAATCTGAAAATTCATTGGAAGTCTTAGTTCACAATGAAACAAGACACTTGAAAATAGGCTAACTCTCCAATAACCTAGATTACTGGAGTTATTTAGATATTTCTTATATTTCTACTAAATTCATATTCTGTCACTTCAACAATATCAAGCTCTTTCTTGAAAAAATGTCTAAGGGAGAAAGTTAAAATTCCTGAATTTAAAGCCATCATCTTTGGAATTCTTTGGACCTAGACGCAGGGGACTGAAGAAGAAAGTCTCTGTCTTTCTTACCATCCTCTCCCTTCCCTTCCTCTATCTTACTCTCACTCCTGCTCACTCATATTCACTCTCATTTTCAGGTATGAGTCAGACACTCGTGTCTTGGCCTACACCTCCCTAGAAGCAAGTCTCACACTTATCTTCTTCATTGGCATGTGCGCAGCCCTGGCTTAGTGTTGAGTACACAGTAGTACAGAAGAAATATGTGTAATATAAATTATACACCAGATGAAAGTATCAGGGAGGTTTCATATTGGGGGAAAACATCACTGCTTTACCTCTCCAAGATACCTTAGCCACCTCTAATGTACCTCACTACTTCGAGGATAGGCATCTCTTATATATTTCACGTATGGATTCGTTCACTACTCCATGAGCTGTGAGAGTCTCAAGATCAGGGTAATGTCCTCCTCCTCTACATCCTCTCACGAACAGCCACTTCCAGGCTCCACCCACGGTGACTGGTGATTCACCAAAAATGGCTGCCTGACTCAGAACCAACAGGATCCGTACAACCCACTCTGGACCTTCCAAGGGAGTAGGGATCATGTCTCACTCACGCTGGCATATACTCAAGTGCCCGACACATCAAAAATGCTCAATAAATATTGACTGAGGAAGGCAGGGGGGCAGTATGAATGAAAGATACCCAAAAGAAAAAAAAAAATCCAAATGTTTCAGTGAAGCCAAACATGGCGGCAAAATAAACTAATGTGCTTTTCTATTCATCCTATCTTGGATTCATTCAACAAATATTTATTGAGGGCCTAGTTTGTGCCAGCCGTTGTATGGCACCAGTGACCCGCAGATGGATTACACAGAAGAGTGAAAACAGGTGTGCATGGACTGTCTTACTCTAGTGGGGAAGACAGATAATGCAGAAATAACTGCACGTGTTCAGTGATGGGCAGTCAGCAAGGAGAGAGTGTATTACCTCTTATAGGGTGCGGAGGAGGCACAAAGGAAACAGTGGATAATCGGGGAGTGACCAGGAAAGGACAGAGAGGATGAAAAAATATTCAACAAAATTTATCTGCCCCTGCAAGCAAGGAACTTCTTGTAAAGATAAGTGTACTAAGGACATCAGTCACCCTTGAAGCTGATGGTTTAGTGTGATGGCAAAAGCTGGTATAGCAAATAGACATCTTTTATGCACAGTAATATCGACACACATCCAGCCAAGAAACCTCAACATTCCCATTTGACTGACTCATTGGACAAACTCAAATGCCTGAGCTCAAGTGTGGGCTGACCTCCTTGACCTTGACACCAACCCACGAGCTGCTTCAGTATGTTTTAACAAATACTGGGAAGTGGTAAGCTTTTGTTTCTCTTGGTTTTCACAGAGATGGCTATTGACGTGCCCTGGTCTTCAATATATGATTTTGTACCAGGGATTCAACCTTAGTAGGGAAGAGCGGCAGTGATAGAGGATGAGGAAGAAAGGCATTTGAGAAATTATCCAGATAGAAGCACACTTAAACACTAAACAAAGCTACTTGAAAAAGAGACCCAGAAATGAGTTATAATATTGACTTAGAATAAATTCAAGCTCAAGTGCAATTACTTCGAACGTTAAGATGGGTAAGAGGAAAACCAATGTGCTCTGGTATTTGGCCACATACAATTCTTTGATCTGGCACTTAGAAAGGCATTTCTCCTGTGACCTTCCTGGTCTGCCTAATATCCAATGTGCAGTCATAAAACCCAATCTCCATATATGTGAAATGGAACATTTGCTGTTTTTGACTAGGAAAAATGGAAGAGGACCTTGGCTTACATGTGTGGCTATACAAATAATTGTCTCTTGGTGTTGGTCTGTACTGAAAAGGAATGCAAGAAAGTAAGAAAATACATCTTCAAACAGAATACTTCTTATCACCATGCATGTCCCTTTGTTCCGTTTCTCAGGATTTCCTATCTGTCTTGAGGACGCCCATGTAGAAATGCAGGGGCTGACAGCCAAGGGTTTCAAACCCAGTCTCATCACTTAGGTGGCCACTCTGGATAAGTTACTTAACTTGTGCATACTTAGTTTTTCCCACCTAAAACATGTTGAGTTGGAGAGTAAGTAAAATTACTTGGCACCTGTAGATGCCCAATACACGTTGATTACTTTTTCCCATTCCCAAACAGAAATACAAAGTAAGAACCAATCCCCTGTGTTTGCTTATATGTTCTTATAAGACAGGGATGATTGAAGAGCTGCATATCTGGTGATGTGGGAAACACACCTGAGATACAGTTCTGAGTAATCAAAGGTAAATACAGGGCTTTGAGTTGCAATAAAGGAAAGAGGAAAGACTGTCCTCTTGGGGGATAATTTCTTTGTTTCATTCTCTTTTTCTCCCGTGACCTCCCCATTTCTATGGTTCTCCCTCATGATCACTTGCTTCTGGATGCCAGCGCTCCAGGTTCAATTATCCTCATGAAGAAGCTGGTTTCTGCAGGCAACTCTCCTGGCCACACAGCTATCTTTCCCCTAACTTCTCAGATGAGTCTTCCCACTGGAGGAAAGGCACTAGAGACTTCATGCAGAACATGCTGGCCCTTACTTGGTCTCAGCCCTAAGTCCAGCAAGCCAGTGTCACTGTGATTTTTGCTTAGTATTTCTTTTATGAATGATAAGGTTGAGAGAAGGAGGGAAGGGTGCACATCCACAAGATTCTTGTGGACTCCTAAAAGTACTGTTCTATCTGAATGGGTGTAATTGCAAAATTCAATGGCTAACAAACTAAATGGCAACTCACACACGCTTATAAAGGCTCACTCAAAAGCCTCACCCCCATATTCTCTAAAATTCCTTTTTGTCATAGAAAACAGATGTAGAAAGCACTTTCTTCTAATGGCCTATAAGTCAGCCGAGCTTCAGAAATATTATGTTCATAAAAGCATTACATGAGGGACGATTGCATTTTCCTTGTTGGCACAATATCGACATCTTTATAAGTATGATATAAATAATATGGTATTTGCATTATAATGAAAATATAATGCACATACATCTATCCAACAAATATTTATTAAGTACCTTCTGTGGATTAGCCAATGAAATAGACCAAGAGAAATGCACATACAGAAGGAATTTTCACATTCCCTTGAATAGTATCTATCAATATAGTCAGGACACAGATCTCATGGGTATCAAGTGAAATCTGCTGGCATGTTTTCCTAGTACATCACATTTAGCCTTCATGATATTTTCATAAACATAGCTTTTTCACTCTTGGTGTGTTGTCTCTTCAGAATTTTTTTGGACAATCTCAAAAAAAATCCACTTAGGATGATTTTACACTCACTAAAGAAATATTGATTCTACAACAAGAGACTGAGATTGGATACTGTCGGCCTCAAATCCCAAGTAGAAAAGCAGCACACAATACTAGGATGATAAATGTCCTCACATAAAGCCATTCTCTTCCAGAGTTTTCAAAGTAAGTCATGTTTGTGGTGGTCTTTAAAGGAAAAGAATGGAGAATAGGAATGGACAAGAGAATCCCTAGTAAAATAATTCATGTTTCCCACATGCTTAAGATATGAGTTCCATGTGACTCCTACCACCACTAGCCACTGTTTATTGAACAGTGAACAAAGGCCAGGTACATCACAAGACATATATATTTCCCACAACAGCATGAGGCAGGCAGTATTTTATCCATTGTCTAAATAAAGATGTGAAGCACAGAGAAGTGACATGTCTGAGGTCACACAGTCAGGAAATGTAGAGCAAGGGTCTAAGCCTGAATCAAGGGTCTGACTCCAAAGCTTATCCTATGTTGCTAACCTCTGATCAAGTTCAATCTACAATCCAAGGTGGGAAATCTAGTTGAAAGAGAACAAACGATGCTTCAGAACATTTCCTTCACCTGCAGTAGTGACTCTTACAACTTGTTGGATGGATCTCAGACTTCTCTAGAAACGGGGATATATATGTTTACAGTTTTTGCATGCATATGCCATTCTGAGAGATTTCCAGACACCTCAAAACTAAGGCTAAAAGCCTGTGCCCTGAAAGTTGCATGACCTGACTGGGATGGAGTGGATAGAAATGTCTCCTTGGCCAAACCAACCAGGCTATGCAAATTCTATAGTCTAAGCAATATTTTACAAGCACAAAATCCACCCCCAACAGAGGCTGATTATGATAGACAGAGACTCCAAATTATAAAGATATTCACAAAGAACACAGGTTGCAACCTGATTCTTGCTGGACCTGTGAGCGGGAATGAGTCAGCAGCAGCGTCCAAGGGAGGAGGGAAGAATGTTGCTAGAATGAATGTCAATCCTGCAGCTGGGCTGGATCCCTTGGTCATGACCTTGAGGCTCAAGGAATTGGCTCAGACAGTTCTGAACTGAGTAGCCATGTCACAGACAGCCTCCAGCCCAGCAGGATGCCTCTCTCTAACTCCGCCATCATGACACTGCCGTCTGCAGTAACCGTGCTGAGATGTCTCAAGACCAAATTTATCACGCCCGAGATTCCATTCTTACATAAGAATCACCTGTCGATCGTGCGTAAGTTTCAGCACCAACTGAGCCAAGGGTAATCAAGATTTAAAAGGAAGGGGCTGAATAAATATCAACCAGATTTCCTCTCTGTGGGGCTGAGTTTTGAAAAATCTTTGTGCCCTCATGCGCCCCTCACAAGAGACTGTCATTTTTCTACTTTCAGGCTGCATCACTACTGTCAGGGGAAGGATGCTCTAGGAGCCACAGGCCATCTGTCTTCTTGGAGGTTCTCTTCGAGCTATGACCTCGGTTTGCTCCAGCTTCTGCCTATCCTCACGAGTTTCAGCTTGCCCTCATCATCTGCTAAATTAACCATACAGCAAAGGCCTGACTCACATTAGCGAAGCCTGAAAGACATCAGTACAAGCCCGGAGCTACACATCGCTGTTATCAAAGGCCGAGGGCCTAGGAAGAAGTGTGGGAATGGCCCTCATATTTTTATATCACTTGGGTAGTCTAGAAGAGTCCTTTAGCCTAAGACCTTGGAGGGGAGGTTCAAGCGTGTTGTTGGAGGGCAAAGAAAATGCCATTTGAAAGTGATAGAAGGAAGCAGAGTTGTTTAAGGAGTAGGGGGGTTGGGATGGCAGGACCTAGGGCAGAGGGCATCTCCTAAACTAAAAAAAGCACCAGGAAAATTACCTACAGCTCTATTTGGCGAGATGTGAAAAAATTAAATTCAGACTAAGAAATATCTGGGAAGGTTTGAATCTGTGACCCTGGGCAAATTGGTCCCTCCTCTGCGTTTCCATTTGTGAAATGGAGGAGCAGAATGAAGGCTTCTTCCTGCACTAGCATGCCATGATGGGAGGTAGAAGAAAAGGCCTTTGAAGCCAACATAATTACTCCTCTGTCCAGGGCAATGTAAACAACAATAACTCCAACAGCCTTCAGCCCTGCTTTTGAATGAGTTCTTTGCTTCTGTCTAAGAGGTAAAGTAGTTCATTCCTTGGGGAGAAGTTGAATGTGGCATGGTGGACCAAGCCCTTTTCACTCCGGTTTCATTATGTTATTTTGAATTAAGACTAATACACAGAACATTCAGTATACGTTAACAAGGTTTTACTGAGTGTCTGCCATGCACCCAAAGCTGCAGTAGGTCCTCTAGGAAAGAGAAAAAGCGAGCAATGTGTTCAGGGTCTTTGAGTATCTGGAGATTTTTCTCAGAGGCTCACATGTTCCATTTTAAGGCAAGCAGAAAACAAGTTGTTATATTTTAAAAGTCTAATTTTAAAAATAAATACCGCTTCTTTTTTTTAATAGAAGCAAATGAGTTGGACCAGACTTACTTGTTTTTATGCCTTTACTAATACGTACTATTTATGCATTATTTATCTTGTTATGCATGTCTACAAGAAGCCTCACTTTGGCATTTCTAGATCTTACAGTGGCTTGAATTCTGATTGGATGCCTCTAGGTAAAACATAAAAGTCAATGAAAAAATTTGAATTTTCAAGCAAATGCATGCTTGTACATTTTGAAGTTCCACTCAAGTGCAATCTATATAATATGAAAGAAAACTAAATGAATCATTTTTTTGGAAATTGCTCTAATTCCCCTATGTGCACATTGGGTAGTATTTTTTCACATCTATTGAACATGGATGCTGCCCCAGGTTAATTCCTAGCAATGGAGTGTTATCCTTTGGTGTGTACTTATTTCGCATATATTAGGTAGATGGTCAGTTATGTCATTTTCCCCAGACTATTTTGTTTTCCTTTGAAGTTTTCTAAGACAAATCACTAATCAATGTATTTCAAAAATATGCCTTGGGTGCAAAACAGAACTTTTCAGCAAGTAAAAGTGTTTCAAATGAGGTCTTTCCAATGCAAATTATCTCTTGTCATGACCTGAAAGTACTTGTCTTCACTGAGTATGCTTGTGTGCCTTCACTTACATGGGTTTAAACATACAAGAGTGATATAAAGCATGGTATATCCATTAATGGACTTTGCCAGTCACATTACATATATCTAAGCAGTTTATAAGATGATGTACCAAGAATGAAAGTGTGATATTCTTACTTGAGAAATGATATACTATATTATTGCCATGTTTTTCTTTCAATAACCCAAAGCACTATTTCAGGACCCCAGGTATTCAGAATTGATTTGATTATACTCTTCTGTTCATGAAATGTCAAAGTACCTTTATATCCACTGTTTTTATGGTGAATGTGATGAGCTGAGAGGCAAATATATAGGGCATTAACCATCCCAGTTTTCGTGGGACTGAAGAGTTTCCCAGGACATGGCACTCGCCATGGGAAAGCCCCAGCAAATAGGGTACAAATTGGTCATTCTGTGGGTGTTATAATTATCATTTGTAATTGGGGAAACTGAGGCACAGAATAGCAAAGTGCGTTGCTCAGTTTACCCAGCCAACTGGCAGAGATGCAGGACTCAGTCTTCTCTATTCCAGTGAGAGCACATTCACAACTAGGCACATCCCTGCTGTTTCCTCTATATCCTACTCTCACCTGGAACGGTAAGAAAACCAAGGTCATCTTTTGACTTTTTTGTGTGCTACCATCCCAAATGGACGTAGGTTGAGATGCTGTGGGTACCAGTGAACTGGGCCCTTTATGAATTTCCCACATTATTCAAGAGGAGCAACATCGCCATTTGTGTTTTGAAGAGAATGACAGAGAGACAGAAGTTATAAATATCATACCTCTTAAAAGCAGAGCAAATACTAGTGTAAGTTCTGTCTGCCCCATAAGCCTCCTCTTAGGACTATCAACTATCTCCAGTCCTGACTGGGCCATATGTGTAATTTCATGAGACAAATCAACTTGAATGAACCTTAGGAAAGAATAACCCGGTGGCCACCTTTGGAACCACAACATGGTACTAAGCTACCATTTACAGAGGGCTCACTGTGTGCTGGGCGCTGTGCTTAGAGCCTTGCTTGGATGTGGTCAGTTTAGCCTCACACTAATCCCATGCGGTAGTAACGAATGTCCCTACTTGACAGATAAGAAAAATGAGTCTGAGGAAGTTTAAGTGACTCATCCAATGTCACACAGCTGATAAAGGTTGGAAGTTGGATTTAAACCCAGGAAGTCTGACCCCAAAACTGGTGCTTTGAGCCATCTACTATATCACTTTTAGTAACAGAGCTAAACATCCCAGTTGCCAATGTCCAGTCTCTCAGACAGCTCTTGGCTAGGGCAGACCTAACACTAGCCCGGCTACACGTTCTGCAGATGCACAGAACTACCTGTTTAGGTCAAAGGGCATGAGGGTTGTTTTTTTTTTTTAAGATTTTAAAAATTTATTTTAGAGAGAGAGTTCTTGAGCCAGGGGAAGAACAGCGGGAGAGAGACAAGCAGACTCCACGCTGAATGCAGAGCGTGATGCAGGACTCAATCCCAGGACCCTGAGATCATGACCTGAGTCGAAATCAAGAGTCAAACACTCGGGGCGCCTGGGTGGCTCAGTTGGTTAAGCGACTGCCTTCGGCTCAGGTCATGATCCTGGAGTCCCTGGATCGAGTCCCACATCGGGCTCCCTGCTCAGCAAGGAGCCTGCTTCTCCCTCTGACCCTCCCCTCTCATGTGCTCTCTCTCTCTCATTCTCTCTGTCTCAAATAAATAAATAAAATCTTTAAAAAAAAAAAAAAAGAGTCAGACGCTCAACAGACTGAGCCACCCAGGCCCCTGGCTTTTTTTTTTTTTTTATTTGCTTGCGAGAGAGAGTGAGCAGGGGGAGAAGCAGAGGGAGAGGGACAAGCAGACTCTGTGCTGAGTGCAAAGCCTGACTCGGGGCCCGATCTCACAACCCTGAGATCATGACCTGAGCCAAAATCAAGAGTTGGATGCTTAACTGAGCCACCCAGGTGCCTCAAGGCATGAGGCTTTCTGATCAAAAGTATTAAGGGATCTGAAAGAAGAGATTTTAATCTGTTGGTTAATTCCAGAGTGAGAGAAATTACCCTGCCAAGCTTCCGTTACTTCTTCTATACCTCTATTTCTCTCTCTCTGAAAAATGTAAACAACATGCCCTGGGCTTCTTTGAGAAATGAACTGGGTAAAATAAAGGGAATGCACTATGCAAACTGTAAAGTGCTTTATACAATTATCCCATATGTTGAGAGGCTTCCAAAATAGCAATTTCTTCCAATGCCCTTGCAAAGCAAATGAGACACAGCTGCTGGAACACTCCACAAAGAGACAGAAATCCAGCTCTCTTAAACATTCAGGGGGGAAAACACACACCGTAAAATTACCCCAAAGATGAATTTTACAAGAACCACGGAAGTGTCATCAAGTTTTTCCATGGTTAATTCTAAAAGAGTGCCAGCATCGCAAAGATCAAACAAGGCAGTTCCTCCACAGAAACCTGGGAAAATGCAGGGCTTTAATGACAGTTGCATAATAGTTAGAAATATAAATGATACTCACATGAGCAGAATCGAGGAAGCCAAGTTTACTGGCTCTTCTCCATCTTTTCCAAGATAAGTCTGTTGGGGGAAAAAAAAAAGGACTTGTTCTAAACTAAACAAAAGGAGGACTTACAAAAAAAGAAACAAGGAAAGTAACGGGGGATGAGGTGTTTGCGGGATGCCACCGAGCATAGAGTGTGACAGGGCGCTTGTCAAGGGACAACAACAATTCAATGAGTTTGTTGAAAGAACTCGAATAAAATCAGCATTCGCTGTTGTGTCAGAATAAGATTACACCGCTAAAGAAAATGTTCAACAAGAATCTGGGGGGCTGGGATTTGGTGGAAGTTGCTTGGGGGTGGAGAACTCAGGGATGAGTCACAGAGTCCTCCGATGAAGTGGAGGAAAGCTGAAGGAAGCCGGGTTTTGTCTCTGCCCTCTTCCTCTTTCTCTTCCTCTCTCTCGAGGGATTACAGGCTGTCTGCAATCAGCCAAAAGGGACAAGTGAGCTGGCCCGTGGGCATGAGAAATAGCCAAGCAAGCTTCACGTGTAGCATCATGTATAAAAGGTATATGCCGTTTAAGCAAGTCCTGAGATAGGAATGGGGATGGGGAGGAGGGAAGTCTTTTGTGGGACCCTGATGAGTTCAAGAGAATCATCGGTGCAGACGCCTGTCTCCCCAGGGGAAGAGCCCCTAGGTTATCAGAGAAGCAGGCTAAGCAGATTTTTTAAATTCTTTGGAGAAAAGAAAGTCACAGTTCCTCTTACTAAGTAATTTCTATCTTTATCAACCCTTTTACCATTAAGCTCTGTGCTCCAATTAACAGCAGCTTCTCCTGTTCTCAACCAGTCCTTGTAGACATGAATGAACTTTTTTTTCCCTATTGAAAGTCTAAATCCGTCATATGGTTGTACATAGTTACTCTCATATTAAACTCATGATGGAAACCCAGGCAGTTCTCCCGCCCCTTCCCAAATGAGAACTTCCCATCTCCCACCTAGGTTATAGAAAGAAAAAAAAAAAAAAACAATTTTGATGCTCTGGCATCATTTTTCCTATTTTAGGTGGCCACTTATAGATGGAGTGGAGAGTTTACATTTTCACATCTTAAGAAAAAAAATTTAAAGGGTTGAGAACTGGAGAGCTGATATTTCTACATTAACTTTTTTTCAAAATGTTTGTATTGATTTCTTTTTTGTTCTGGAATAAACTCAGGTGTAAAATGTTACATTGTATGTATTCATTATTTAATGAATTTATTGTATTTACATAATATTCATGAACAAAATATTATATTTGTAAGTTGTTCTGCCAGCCAAACTGTTCCCCTTCATTCATAAATGGAGCTTCTCAGTGTTAAACAACTGATTACCACGAATGAAGGAAGTGTTACATCTTTAGAATATCCTCCCAAAGCTGTTAAAACCAACCTACTACCATTTGGTTTTCCTCTTAAAAAAAGAAAGTTATTGTTCTTGATTTTCTTTTGTTCTGAATAGAAAATCTTAAAAATTAGGTTGGGTTTTCTTTTTTGTTGTTGCTTTTTTGTTTCTTCATTTTGGCATTCCCGTAAGAAGAGAGAGGGAACGTTCTTTTTTTCATCAACCAGAACAATACTAGTTTGAAACACAGCCAGCTTCTAAAGAAACTATATTATAGCTTTCAGGAATGGGAAGAACTTTTTCTCTCATGGGACAGAAGGTGAGGTTTTCCTGTTGGCTTCAATCTCTGTGAATACCAAAGCGTAAGCCCTTTCTACATACATGTTCAGAGCCGTAAACTGAATTCCATGATGGATAGCGAAGTACACAGACTCCTTGATTCTGACCAAGCCAGCAACATGCACTTGAATTTGAGTTGGATTTAGATGAGCAATTCAATGGTAGAATAGTAGTAGAAAGAAGACTGTGGACTTAGGAGTCAAATCACATCGTGATCTTGGTGAGGATTTTGCTCTCTCACAGGCAGCTCGATATTTTAATTTACTTAGCAATTTGCAGAGCTTGCCCATTGTAGCACTTCATGTCTCCCTAGTTCAATTTCCTCATCTACACAATTAATACAACTTACTGTGCAGGTCTATCATAAGGACCAAATAAAATGTATATTTCAGTTGCTTACTCCAGTGCCTTGGACATAATGCTGAGTGACTGTTTCTTATGATTCGGTCCTTAAATGGTTCCACTGCTAAACACCGGTCCTCAATAAAGTAATGTGGGGCTACAGTAATTTTCTGCCACCCCCTCCCCCTGCCAAAAAATACACAGCTAACTAGGAATATTCCCTTAATTTTGACAATTTTATTGTACCTTTCTTAAGGAACCACATCACCTTATACCTACCACATAATTTATTAGACATTTACCATGAACAATGTGCTATAAGAAGCACTTTACATGGGCAATCTCATTTCATTTCCCCTACACTCCTCTGAGTTCAATGCTATGGTTATTCTTGTTTTGCTTCAAACATACTTGGTTCACCAATATGAAGAACCCCCCCTAAGTATTTTTTAAACTATTTTATTATCATTGCAAAACATTTATGCAATGCCTTCTGAATTGAGTTTTGTAAATTTTGTTCAAGTAAAGCACTAAGATATAATTTATAATTTCAATCCTCCAGAAGGTGATATATATATATATATTTTACCCCAGAGGGGAAACATAATTTAGATTAAAGGGCCTACTATCTCTCTCTTTTTTTAATCATATGTGTGCTTCCTATCTCTGATTAAGTTTCGGAGCTTATCTTAAACAAGAATGGCCAAAACTCCTATTAATATCTGTTTAAGAACTGCGCCAATATCTTCGAAGTGCCAAATGACAACACTGACAAGATGGTAGAGGTCAGCCATCTTGTTGAAATGAAGAGCAAGAGATCACTGTAGAAGAATTCCCACGGAAATTACTCCACCCACATTCACCATCTAAAAGATATTATAGACATTCATGCACACTGAATTGGCAAATAAATATGTTCTATACAAATACCCCTAATTTTGAACAATTTTGAAGGTTAGTAGAGCAATGAAGAATGCCTGCTTGATCCTGAGACATTTACCAGGAAAAGAAGGGTTCCCTAGTTGAACAGCCATTACATCTCTATTTTCAAACCTCAGTCAAATCAGTTCATTTAGGAAAACTCCTAAAATAAAACATTTATTGCATACTTTTTATATTGTGTTTGGCTTTGTTTTATTTTTTGAATAAATATTTGTAGAGGCATATATTTGGGCTTTATTTTCTTTTGAATGATTTTTGACATTTTATGAGATAATGTTGCTTCTTACTTCTTGGAGAAAACTGAGGCATTCAAAAAGGATTTTGCACAGGGTCACAACACTCTATCTCCCTCTCCCACCAGCATTAGTACTCCTCAACATGCCTGTTCCCGTGGATGAAAGTATCTGATTTCTGTAAAGCCAAGTCTTTCACTTGGATACTAGGTTTTATGGCCATTTGCCAGCCCAACAAAATTGCTCAAGGAATTCTTCCTATCTTTCCCGAAACATTAATTGTCCCTGTCTACTGGATCATTTCCATCAGTGCACAACCATATTGTTATTTCTCCCAACTCCCAACCAACACAAACACCACCACCACTACCAAACCCTCAGCTTGACCTCACTTTCTCCACCTGTTTCTATTCCATTTCTCTGCTTCCCTTGGCAGGAACTTCAAGAGCCAACTTTCCTCACTATTTCCAATTCTTCTTCTAGCATTCTGTCTTAAGCTACCTAAACCAGGCTTTAACCATTACCACTGCACAGATACATTCTCATTAAGGTCACTGATGATCTCTAGTTGTGAAATTCAATGGTAGATTGTCAGTCTTCATCTTACTTGAAGGACCATCAGCATCTGGCACTATTTTTCACTCTCCTCTACTCGATACACTTCATTCTCCTGGTTTTTAGGACATTATACCCCCTACTTTTCCTCCTACTTTGATGGCCACTCTCTCTCCATCTTGCCTTGTGATTCCTTTTTTTTCCTTGTTGATCTTTTAATGCTGGAGATGCCCAGGCTTGAGTCCTGGCCTTCACTACTTTATCCATACCCATTCACTAATAATCTTGTTGAGCCTCACAGCTTTTAATACCAACATGCTGACAACTCCATCTGTAGCCCAGATGTACTCAATATATTCTCATAAGCCCCACATGCATGTGATCAACAACCATTTTGACACCTCCAATCAGGTGTCTAATAGTCATGGCAAACTCACTATGTCCAAAACCCAAATCCCAGTATGCCCCATAGGCCTGTTCTTCTTGCAGCCTTTTACATCTCAATTGATAGCAATTTCATTTTTCTAGTCCCTCAGGCCAAAACCTTGATTCCTTTTTCTCTAACATTCCACATCCAATCTGTCATGAAATCCTGTTGAACTCTACTTTCAAAAATATATGCAGAATTGAACTACGCATCACCCCTACTGACCAATCCATGGACCAAGTCACATCATCTCTGCTGGGGTTACTGGCATTTCTCATTCTCTTAGCGTCTATCCTTGCCTTGCTCAGTCTATTCTAATACAACATTCAGACAGATCCTTCTTTGAAAGTCAATACCTTGCAGTGATTCCCATTTCACTCAGATGAAAGCCAACATCTTTTCCAGTGACCTACAAAAGCCTTGCTTATATGGTCTTGACTTTGCTTCTCTTACCTCTCAGATCTACTACTACTTTCCCTTCACACATTTTGCCCACTGGCCTCTTTGCTATTCTGTATGTATGTCAGGCAAGCTCCTGCCTTTTGGCCTTTGCATCGGCGGTTCTCTTTGTCTGTGATACTCTTCCCCAGATATATACATGCTTGTAGTGTTACCTGGGGGATCTGTGTACACACAGCCTTCTCCTTATACCCCCGAAGTCCTACACCTCATTACCCTGCTTTCATTTCCTCTTTTCCATAGGGTCTACTACCAGTAATATAGCATATTGATTTATGTAATATGTATTATGTTTACTATCTGTCTGTCTCTGCAAGGGCAGGAATTTGTGGTGGTCTTGATCATGCCTGTTCCTAGGCATCCAGAATAGTGCTTGGCATGTAGTCAGTCAACGGGTGTTACATTGCATTGAACTGAATTGAATGAAATAGGCTCCAGGAAAATAACCTGAATTGATGACATTGTGCCTATCTGAAATAAGTATGCAACTTAAGATAACTTGATAGAGGATTATTGTCTAGTATCTAATTAGATACTAAAGACTAAAATCTATTCAGAGAGGACACTGGGATACATGGTCCATTTGTTGAGAAAGAGAGTATGGAACCAAAAATGACGATATGGGGAAAAATGCAGACATATTGTCCCTCCTGCTTTTAAAGATTCAGGCAATATATTTTCAGATGACTGAAGAAGAAGTTTGAAAAGACCACAATAATGTGTTCTACAAAGTCATGAAGGAGCTGAAAGTTCAACTTGAAACAACAACAACAACACAATTCTGGGTTTCTTTCTCCAGTATTTATCGTAGTTCTATACAGACACTCTGACCTATCGCTGTCTGCCTGTGGTTTGTGCCACTGATGGTTATCTAAGTCCCATTTTATGAAAGTAGTCTCAGAAAAGAGCAGCGGTCTGTGGAATATTTATTTTTACCAGTCTTGGCAATCTTCAGGTAGCACAGTGTTCTCAGCATGTGGTCCCTGGACCTTCAGCATCAGCACCACCTGGGAACTTGTTAGAATTGCAAATTGTGGAAACCCAACCCACCCCAGCTCTACTTAATCAGAAACGTTGAGGGGAGTATCCAGCTATCTGTGATTTAATAAGTCCTCCAGGAGGTTGGGGGTACCTGGCTGGCTCAGTTGGCTAAGCGTCCAACTCTTGGTTTTGGCTCAGGTCGTGATCTCAGGGTCGTGAGATGGAGCCCTGGGTCGGGCTCCACACTCAGCGAGGAGTCTGCTTGAGATTCTTTCCCCCTCCCTCTCCCTCACCCTCTGTGCCACCCCCTGCTCACATGCTCTCTCTCTCTCAAATAAATAAAAATCTTTAAAAAAGAAAAAATAAGTCCTCCAAGTGATGATAATGCCTCCTAAAGTTTGAGAACCACTGAGAAAACAAAGTGAGAGAAATCATCAGAATTGTTCCTTTACAAGTTTACGATGACATTCCTAGTAAGAGAAGATTAGAATATAGATCTCCTTCATTGATAAATGCAATAAATTCCTAGGTCATCCAGCACCCAACAATGAGTCAGTGGACTTTTTTCTTGCACTAACCTTTATGAAATACTCTTTCTGGGCATTCTGCCTCAGATTAATGAGAAAGTAGTAGGCTGCTCACATATTCCAGAAACCTGATTTAATGATTTCACAATGCTCTGAGCCACTGGATTCCTGACTCTTCCTGTTAAGATTTATGAACCCAAATTGTATCAAACCACTTCTTAGCATATCTTCAAGTTGACAATTCCATTCCAACAATAAAAAGGATCCAAATGGAAGGTGAATTAAGGGAAAAAAACAGATATTGAGGGTCACAGGAATTTATCCAAAAATGACATACTCATTAAAAATACTGATCCCCAAGTAGGTCACCAAGAGTCCCTTTGCTTTGATTATTCACACAAGGGCCATCAGTTTGTAAGTTATTTACTTAAGGATTAAACTCCACCTGGTCTGTGAAGTTTAACACAAATATTGTGTAAGGCCCAATTTCCTGGAACTCTCACATTCCTTGGTCTTTCAAAAGTAGACAGAAATCCCATTTTACAGAGGATGTAACAAGCTCGGTGACCTTTCAGAGGACACACTGTTATGGACAAAGTCTAGACTGAGTTTCATATTTCTTGGATTTTCTTATAACTGTCAGTTCAGGTTAAGAACTATGTATGAAGGACCTGTTCTGTGCCAGGACATGGATTAGGAGATGGGGATATAACATTTTCTGACACAGACCCTGCCTTTGAAGAGCTCAATACAAAAGACCCTGTCTCCCTGATCATATAATACCCACCTCTGTAAGTTCTAGAAAAGTCAATGAAATACATGGTAAAGATGGTTGATTTCAGCACACACACACACACACACACACACACACACACACACACATAAAATCTGTAGAAGCAGCAAGTTTTTCATCACGAGGCATCCCAAGGTCCTCGCACTGATCACGCAACACTCAGTTGAGGCGCCATGAGACATCTTGATGATGAAGAGCTTAAAAGTGCCCTGTCATGTCTTGTTAATACTTCATACCCAGAACAAAATGCAGAGATGCCACATGAAAAAAATGATAAGCCTGCAGAAAGGAAGTGAAAACTGGAGCTCATGGTCAGAGAAGACTAAAAGCTATCTACAAACAAATCACATTCTGCAGTTAAAAAATACCACGATGTTCAGATGTTCCAGACAAAGACATGTTAGAATGGATATGCACTCTTTCCATTATTCTCTTCATTTTCTGAGTATGAGGTTAAGTTTGAGGGTCTATATTTTTCAAAACCCTAGTGCCTCTGCTTTGATAAATAAATGTTCAGATGAAGTTGATAAACTCACATGATTTGGAGACCGAAGCTCAGACCTCCATTTTGCTACTTACTGTGTTTACAACTAAAGGTAAAATTTGGGGATGGAGGGAAAAAGAAGATTTGGGAATGGGGGGGGGCAGAGAAAATAAGAGAACCTCAGATAGGATTTTTTGAGAAAGTTAAAGTTTTTCATAAAGTATAAGAAGTTTATAAACATGAGGCCGTATTTATCTATTCAGTTGATGTTTTATGTAAGCACCTATAATGAATTCTGAGTGGCAGTAGGTCCTGGGGATACCCAAGTGAATATAAAAAAGTGTTGGTGTTTTTTATTCTATTATTAGAATATCTGGGGAACACCCTCAGAATAGTAACCTCAAATGACCTGATGTATGGAAAAATTGGACTTAAGGGAGGTTTTTAAATGAATTTGCTTGATTAGAAAAATAAAAAGACTAAGGGATAAGCTTTAATAATTTTTAAAAAGTTTACAATGTCATTTTAAGATGAACTTAGGTCAGCCAATATGAAAGCAAGAAAAGAAGACTTAGCAGGAAAGAAACATGGTTTGGGGAAAAGATTAGGAAAAAAGAACTTTTTATAAAACATTAGGGAAGGTGATGGAATTCTTCTGCTGTTTTGCTAAAGGTATTTGGAAAGTGATTAGCTAATTCTCTCTCAATGGGTTTAAAGATACAAATACACGTGGCGTGCTAGCACAGTCATTTTTTTGAAGTTCCACTTCTAGAATTCTGTGAATGGTAACTAGGTGGATTAAAAGTCTGTTTTCTTCTTTATCCCTTATTTGGCTGATATGTCTTGTTCCAGATTTGGAAACTCATAGACATTGCTATGAAATGTATCATAGACCATGACTCACTATGAAAAGGACAAGTGTGTAAATTGCCTTACCAGTGAAAAATCCTCCGCCTGTCCTCCCTTTTTTTCTGGGACAAAAATTCAGTTTTTTCTCTCTGATTCATATCCTGAGGAAATCAAATCACAAGATGGCTACGTTCAATAAAAAATATCTCCAACCCACTACACTTTGAGAATGTAAGCTCTTTTTAATCCAGATGTTCATGATCCTTCCAAGAAAGCCTTTTCTTCAGAAGAATTTGGTGCCATTTCAGATAGCTAAAAGAGTCAGAATGTCATCATATGAGAAAGTTACGCAATAATTTCCTTTATCCTGTAATAGGTCTAGAGAGTGTCTGCCAATGGCAGCCCACTGGTGTTGAGTACACTAGGCACGTTTCTAAAGTAATAGTCCGCCATTAATTGAATTCTTACTAGGTATGAAGTCCCACTCTAAGTTCATGCATTATTTCACTGAATCCATTTTTTTTTTTTTTTAAAGATTTTATTTATTTATTTGAGAGAGAGAATGAGACAGAGAGAGCATGAGAGGGTCAGAGGGAGAAGCAGACTCCCTGCCGAGCAGGAAGCCTGATGTGGGACTCGATCCCAGGACTCCAGGATCATGACCTGAGCTGAAGGCAGTCGCTTAACCAACTGAGCCACCCAGGCGCCCATTCACTGAATCCATTTAATTCAGACTACTCCATGAGATAAATACTGTGATAGACCCCAATTCACAGATGAGGGAAACGAGCCTTAAAGAGGTTAACTAACTTGCTCAAGATGATGCAGCAATACAGAGATGAGATTCAAACCCAGAGCTGTAGGACACCAGAACATAAGCTGTTGACTACTCTCCTCATGTAGTCCTTAAAAAAGTATATAATATCTTCATTATATAGAAGGAAATGGAATCTCAGGGGTACCTGGGTAGCTCAGTCAATTAAGCGTCCAACTCTTGGTTTCAGCTCAGGTCATGATCTCAGGGTTGTGAGATTGAGCCCTGCGTCAGTCTCCACTCTCAGTGCAGAGTATGCTTGAGATTATTTCCGCCCCCCTCCCATCCCCCCTCCACTCCTACCCCTGTTTACATGCTGTCTCTCTCTCTCTCTCAAATAAATAAATAAATAAAATCTTTAAGAAAAAAACAAAAGAAAGAAAATGGATCTCAGAGAAGATAAGTAACTTGATCAAGAACACACAGATTATTCATGTTTCTTTGGCCTGAGATTTGACTCGGGTCAGTTGGACTCCAACCTTCATGTTCTAGACATATTGACATTAAACCCACATTCAATCCATGTAAAGTATTCTTAAATCCATTCAAATACATAAGTGTCAACTCTGTACAGAACACTGCACGTGAGATTTTGAAGACAATATGAAAGATTTAAATATATTGTCCCTACCTCCGATAAACTTTAAATTCTAGTTGGCAGAAAAAATACACAGATGAATGGAATGATGGGTCAGCTGCAAAGCACTGTGTCATCATAGGTAAAATCACATCCTATGAATTGAATAAATCCAAAGAGATGCCAGGGAAATCAGTGATAAGAGAAGAAAGTTGACATTAAAAAGCTTCTGAGAAGAGGAATAAAATAAAACATACATTGAGTGGAGTTGATCCCATTGTCTAGTATCTTCCTGACTATTTTGTGGGTAGGAAAAAAAGGATGCTTTGTAGAGCTTATGGAAAGAAAACACAATCTTAGCACTTTTTAGAAACAGTCTTTTAAAGATACGGCTCACAATCACAGAGCAATGGAAAGACTGAAGAAGAGGAAAGGATTTTTCTGTGATTACGGCTAAAACTACTGGCTAAAACTACTGGCTATTACTCTGTCTCTTGGCAAGTAGGTTTCCATTGGGTCCATCAAATACAAACTATAATAGTTATAAAATCACACCCAGACTCATTCTTTACAAAGAAAAGAAAAAGGGCAGAGGGGAGGGAGGGAGAAGCAGCATCAACCTCAACATTTTCAAGGGATTTTCCAGGAGATCTATCCAGTTTAATGGAAAAGAAGAAAAACTTTTTTTTTTTTTCTGAATTAATCTTGGAAATGGAGATTTACTGGATGAATGGACCAGAAGACTGATTGCTTATTTTAGCCCCCCTTCCTTGAAACCTCTAATTTAATGAAGAATAGGATATTTAAGAGAACCGTTGGGATTGAAACTTCTCTAAGAACAGCATTTTCCAAACTGTACTGTAGAGGAACAAGAGGTATTCAAGATGCTAATGAGTATTACTAAGTAAAACAATCTTATAGCCAAATAACTCTGGGAAAGCGGAGTTCAATTGTTTTTGCAGCCTTCTGTGTGTTAATGTGCATTTTGTACCTCCAGTGGGGATGTAGTCAGAATTCCTCAACTCGTTTGACCTAAGACTACCTTGTTATTTGGTGGAACATGTGTTAACATCTCACAGACCTAGTGTTCCAAGGAAGGAGCAAGGTTCTCCTTCCTTAAGTAAGTTTTAGGAAGGCAGCCATCACAAGAGTTGGGTCCAGGTAGATCAAACCATGGGTGGAGAGAGAGGACTACCAACTGGCCATGTCTTTGACCCCATACCTAGGAGTAATGAGCCTCCACTTCCAGGTTCTGTGTGCTTATCACTGAATGAGAATGAGTGATAAATCTCTAATGCCTTATCCCATGCTTCTCAGGGCCACCCTCACGGAAACATAGTAAAGCATTAGAGTCATCCTCTCCTGTAAGGATCAGCTCAGAGTTAGCCCTGGTGGTAGACGTGGGCAACAAGGGCAGGGGTCTCTTTCCACACAACAGGCAAGAGCTCTGGAGAACTGAAGGAGCACACGGAGTAAAGATTATTTACCGATTTGCCTGAATGTATGGAGTCAACTAAATTTTAGTGTTTTATCTATAATTTTTGAGATACACCCAAAGAGTTCAGATCTTCTGGTGGGTCATTCTGTATCTGTTGGGTGTACTGACTGGTCTTCTTCCACACCTGACCAGAGGTAAGAAGGGCTCACACAGGATATAATGGGATTATACTTCTTCAGGTCCTTTGTATGAGCACAACTCTTTAAAATGCCATCATTATTTATGACTATTTAAGAGGAGGAAATCATGGTACCGAAGGGGAAGTTTTACCTCATAAGGTTCTATAGCTAAAAGGAAATCCTTAGGCAAACCTGCCTACAAAAATGCAGTTCACTTAGTAGAGAGAACACCTGATAGTCACAACATCCAAATGACTTAATTCCTAACACGTCACATGTCCAGCTGAGTCCAACCACATACCCTGAAGCAGTGTTTCTCTGCCCGATCCTCAGAATCAGCAACGTATAAGAAGCCAACATCAACTCATTAACATGCATTTTCCAAGAGCATTAACCAAAATTTTGAGCCAGTAAGTAAAATTAGCACAACACTTAACATGAATATTGTATCTTTCCATGAAACTATATTTATACATCTTTTCATATCTTCCAAATACTCTTGTCAATTAAGAGTTCTCTGTTTTAAAGATAATCAGATTTAAAGAATAACAAGTTTATAAAGGGCCTTACAGTTTACTAAGTACTTTCACTTAGGTGTCTTATTTTATCCTCAGTACAATTCTGAGAGTCTTCATTTTATGGTGAACTAGAGATTGAGAAATTATCACTAGGCTAATACGTGGCAGAGTGAGACTGAAACTCAGACTCTCTGATTTCAGATTTAGTACTAACTCCCCATGAAGTGAATCAATACCCACATTTTTTGAAGGATTTCCTTTGTAAGTTCATGGTGATCTCAATCTTTCCATACTCCTTGTGTACTGTATTATAAAATTAGGACTTCACTGGAAAGTTATTTTCCAATTATTTCACATATCCCTGTCTTATCTATGCCATTCAAACATAAGCCTTTGATTACATTCTACTTTCAGGCATCCCTGAGCTTTGCATAGGCTGTTTCTACTGCAAAGAACACTCCCCTACCCCCAGACCCTACACAGGCAGGCTCAATCTTCCTATTCAACAGGACCCAGTACAGGCCAGGGGTGGCCCCTTTCTACCTCTAGGAAACTTTCTCTGGCCTTCTCCACCCCTGTCCTTGTTTAGCGAGGAGACTACCCTGTGTGCTATGGGCCCCTGTAGCACCAGCATGGATGCCTGTGGTGGATTCATCCCACGCATTGCACTGCAAGTGACTATTCATCATATTTATTATGTTTCCCACTTGACCTTGATCATCTTGAGAATAGGGATCTTCTGAACCTAGTACACAGTAGGCTGTTGATAATTAATAAATAAATAATCTAATAAATAGATAAGGTAACACAAAACCAATTACGGCAGTTACGGTCTTTGAGGAGCTTCTAATCTCCCGGGGGAGAAAAGCCTGTAAATAGACCATGGTGAGCAACATGAGGAGCTATATTTCCTGGTACAGATGGGTTCCAGGTGCTCTGGGAGCACAGACAGGAAGGAATTGTGCTGCCCAAGCAGCCAGCCCTCAGAGACAGTGAAGCTGAGCAGGGCCTTCAAGAAGAGTGGAAGGTCACCAACCGATGTGTATGGAATGAGAGGAGGAGGGAGGGAGTGGGTAGCGAATGGGGACGGCAGGCTTCAGCGGAGCTCTGTTTTGTTGGCTATACAGCAACCCCTTCTCTGGATGAGCTGCCCCTCTCTCCAGCCAACCTCCTGGTGCTAAGAGGAGCCACCAGTCACGGAATCTTGTTTTCCTTTGCACAGGGAACTTACCAGAGGTCTTACAAATTTCTCCAGCCTCACAGAGGAAGCAGATGGGAGAGAATAAGACTGACCCAAAGAGAGAAGCTGAAGACAAAATTGGAGGAAGTGTGTCATGGCAGCACCTGAGTCCCTGATTCTGGTAATTTCTGGAGTCTGGTGTACCCCTGCCCTTTCAGAATGTGGTTTTGTATCTCAACTAAATCAAGATGGGTTTCTGTAGCAGCAATGTCCACAACAGCCAAACTGTGGAAAGAGCCAAGATGTCCATCAACAGATGAATGGATAAAGAAGGTGTGGTATATATATACAATGGAATATTATGCAGCCATCAAAAGGAATGAGATCTTGCCATTTGCAACGACGTGGATGGAACTGGAGGGTATTATGCTGAGCGAAGTAAGTCAAACAGAGAAAGACATGTATCATATGACCTCAGTGATATGAGGAATTCTTAATCTCAGGAAACAAACTGAGGGTTGCTGGAGTGGGGGGTGGGGTGGGAGGGATGGGGTGTCTGGGGGATGGACACTGGGGAGGGTATGTGCTCTGGTAAGCGCTGTGAATTGTGCAAGACTGTTGAATCTCAGATCTGTACCTCTGAAACAAATAATGCAATATATGTTAAGAAAGAAAAAAAAAAAGAAGAAGAATGTAGCAGGAGGGGAAGAATGAAGGGGGGGAAATCGGAGGGGTAGACAAACCATGAGAGACGATGGACTCTGAAAAACAAACTGAGGGCTCTAGAGGGGAGGGGGGTGGGAGGATGGGTTAGCCTGGTGATGGGTATTGAGGAGGGCACGTTCTGCATGGAGCACTGGGTGTTATGCACAAACAATGAATCATGGAACACTATATCTAAAACTAATGATGTAATGTATGGGGATTAACATAACAATAAAAAATTAAAAAAAAAAAAGATGGGTTTCTGTCACTTGCAAACATAGAATCCTGATCAACACCAAGACCTTAAAAACTTCCCCCACAACAAGCACAGAGATAGGCACAGAGTAGCTCCTCTATATTTTATTCCTCAGATGGACCCTTTCCATCATCTAGTTCCATCCCTCTCTTAAGTTGGAGACACAGGCTTAGGCACCTTTCCAAAGCCACCCCCCAAACACTCAAAACAGAGTCTACACTAGAACCTGAACTCTCCTCCCAGAACAGTGTTCTGTTTACCACAGACTACTTCCTTGCCATTTGTTGGCTAATTAGCCTTAAGGTAAGAGGTAATCTTGGGATTCATCTGTGGTAAAAATAAATAAATGAATACATAAAAATGGACAAAGAATTCATGATATGAATATGAGGTGATGACATTATTGTTTTTTAATTCATTCAACAAATTGCCCCTGACATGCACCTGCCTCCGTGGTACGTTGGTATTTTGAAACAAACAAGGCATGCTCCTCGACCTCAAGTAGCTCACCAAGGAGAGTGAGAAACAGTCCGGCTTACCAGATCTCATGTGCCCTCAAGTTAGCCATCTGCGAGATTATATGCTTATGACTTTTGCAATTGCTAAGTCCTTTTTGAACCAGTTATGAGCCAAACAAAAATGTCACCTCATAATTTCATAGCTGCATTTAAATTCATTTTTAATCAAAAATGGTATCATTCAGCAGGACCAATTAGATATGGCATTTGGTTCTTTGAAAATGCAAAACATCTTGCAAAGACAAGGATTTTCCCCTACTAAGTATACACAAAAGAATATGCTCTAGGTTCTGAGGTCTCCTCAAACGTGTTGTGCCTGAGGCAGCATCACTACCCCAAAGGAAACCGAAATTCAGGATGGGTAAACTTTTACGAATTGTTAAAATAATGAGTTCTAGAATTTATATTAAATTTCCAGACAGGCACATATGTGCCCAGAGGCAGGTGCCAGGATCACCTTAAGTCACCTTGAGTCCCTTCCAGCTCTGTGATTCTGCAATTGCTTATACTGGATCTCTCCAAGTCTGTGATGGGCTGAAGAGCTATTCCTGTCCTAGTTCTTTTCCTTATATAGGTCAAATCCCATTCCAACGAGTACCATAACAATAACCACCTCATGGCCTGGTTACTTTAGACAACCTGATAAAATGAGAATCAAGCATGACCTCCAAGCCAGAGTTGGCTGATACAGGGTTTGACCTGAATATTATTTAAGCAAGGAGGGAGCCAGTGTATTTTTTATCTTCATGGCACTGGGCCATTGCAAAACACTCAGACGGAAGGTGCAGAAAAATTGTCAGTGAGTCCAAACCACAGCACTCGGTTTCCTGATGGACACCGAAAAATAAGAGCGTCTGGGGACTCGATTCTATGAGTCTCTATGTGAGAACAGTATCCATCTTCTGCCTGTCAACTCCAGCCAAAGAATGTCCAGGCAACTTGTACATCTTACTGCGGGTCTATATATAAGCCCTCTTGTCATGTTGAGTACCCCCAAACCTGAGGCTTCTTCCTCCATTCATGCTTCCTTTTGTCTATGTTCTTCTTTCTTGGAATGAAGTGCTAGTTTCTGCTTTCTGAAATGTTCCTCTATAAGAATGTAAACTCCCTGAGGGTAGAGATTCGCTTGTTTGGTTCCCAAGTGTATTTAATATTGGATCTTCTTTCTAGAATGGAAACTCCACAAAACCATGAAATCTCACATCTAGAACAATGCCTGGCATATAGGAAGTGCCTGAAAATTATTCGTTAAATGAATGAATGAATGAATGAATGAATACATGATAAACAGTTTAGGACCCAATGCCAAAGCCACCCTCCCTCTCTCAAAGCAATTAGGGGTCTTTCCTCTGACCCTCTGGTACTGTTTGCATTTCTTTATTATAACATTTGTCAGATACTCTACTTCTTCTTTATGCTATATCTGTTTTCCCAGCTAAACTGGGGAAGATTTTAGGGCAGGAACTATGTTTTATAACTCCACATTCTCTGTGCCTAAAACAGTAAGAGTTCAATAAATGCTCAGGGCTTGAACGACTGAAAGAATGAATAAAAATATTTCCCTTATAACAATGAACATTGAAGAATTATGATTTAACATCATACCTCAAATTTTGCCTGGACTCCAGAGCTTTCCAAGCTGAAGAAGCTGTGAGTCACTGGGCTTGGAGGGGAGGGGTGTTTGTTTGTGGAGGGCTTGTTTCCCGACCTCGATGAATCACACGTATAATCACCCCAACTGCATCCTGTCTGGGGAAGTAACCAAAACCCCTATTTCTGGCCCCAATGGCTTTTTGGTTTTATGAGTAAATGCCACTGGCATGCCATTAAATAAGTACCCTCAGAAAGCCCTCAGCCAGTGCTATAACCTACGATAGTCAGGTTACAGAGGAGCAGTCTCATGAGGAGAGCACAAGATGAAGGTGTAACCTTCTTCATCCTACTTGGCCCATTGCTTTAGCTGCTCACTGGTGACCTGGCCTCCAAGACCTTTCCAAACATCTGTTACATCTTTTTCCAAATCACAGGTATGATCATGCAATTTTCCTGCAGAAAAACATGGGCTGATTCTCATCATCCACACAGTAAAGACCAAACTTCTTAACCTACATTTCAAGGCCCTCTAGAATCTGACTCTGACCTTCTTCGCCGACCTTACCTTCCTCTACTCCTGTGTAACCAGATGCTTCAAATAGAGTGAATGGTTTTCTGATCACATACAAGTCCTATGCTTTGCTCTATGACTTTGTTCTCTCTGCTTGCTCCTAGAATGCCCACCTACTTCCATTTCCAAATGTCTAAAACCCATATATTCTCAGGTCTCACAAAATGCCACTTCTTCCACAATGTCTTCAGTGACTGTCTAATAAGGAAAAACAACTTCTCCTTTGAGCATGCTCGGATTTTATTTGTCCTTCCATTCCGTTGCTTTTTTCTAATTTGTACTATAGACACAAATGCACATGTTCGTTTCTCTAGTAAATCAGTTATTAGAATATCTGAATCTTAGTCAATGTGATAGTCCTTCCACTCCTCACAGCACCTACCACAGTGAACACTCCAGATAAAGGTTGGCTGAGTGAAAAAACTGAAATAGCTCAGTTTTTTCAATCCTTATCTTTGCCTTGGAATCTTCAGGGAAGGTTTTTTGTTTTGTTTTGTTTTGTTTTTAAAGGTTTTATTTATTTATTTGACAGAGACAGACGCAGCAAGAGAGGGAACACAAGCAGGGGGAGCGGGAGAAGGAGAAGCGGTCTTCCCGCGAAGCAGGGAGCCCGATGTGGGGCTCGATCCCAGGACCCTGGGATCATGACCCGAGCCAAAGGCAGACGCTTAACAACTGAGCCACCCAGGTGCCTATTCAGGGAAGGCCTGACATAGGAGTGTCTTCTTCTCATCTCTCTTGTTGTCTCCCTTACTTCCGTTCTAAGAAAGCATAAGATTAAGAAAATCTTTGGTCTCTGCAAACAATGTGTTTTAGATCTATGGCTCTCAAAGGCAAGGTCTTCCCTCCAGGCTTCCTTGGTCCTAGTATCCATCACCTCATGGCCCACCTTGCTAGTAGATGAAACGAGCTCAGGGGGGAGAAGTATAATTTTGATAACAAACCGAGTAAATCAGCACGTAATTAAGAGAGGCTTTGCCGTTTCAAAAAGCAAACTTAAAAAAAAAAAAAAAAGATAGCATATTCTAAAAACAAAGACGTCTCTGTTTCTGGTTGTTGCAGAATATCCATGCCACAGTGCCAATTTCGGGGTGGATACATTCCTTCAGTATGGATAAAGGAGAGTTGAGGCAATAAAGCTTAGCTTTGTTTGACTGCAAAGCGTTTTTTCCTCCTTTCTGTTTATTAGTATTGCTCTGGTGATGGGAAGAGGGACATAGAAGCAGAATGAGTGTAAAATCACCCAGGCCAAGGTCAGATAAAGGGGGAACGGAATGTCAAGAGCATCGCTTCCTCTCCGCTCCTATGGCAATGACCACATCTGGGGTCCTGAAAGAGATAGGCAACCGTGACTGTGGCTTGACAGCCACGCCCTCCACGGTGGCTCTAACAGCGGCCCTCAGGGCAGTGCCCTTCCCTCTTTGGAGGTCAAGGTCTACCTACACCAGTTAATGGCATAATGGCCATGGGGAAATTCGCACTATCTTCATCAGTGACAGGAGGATAATAATACCCGTTACAAAATAACACGGTCAGACTTGATAAACCGTAAAGAGCTCCTCAAATATTAGTTGGTGCTGTAAATTCAAAGGTAACTGGTTTTTGTTGTTTTTTTTTTTCATTACCCTACAACTGGGGTTGGCAAACTTTTTCTGTAAAGGGCCAAATAATACATATTTTAGGTCTCTGTTGTGGCTACTGGACTGCCTTTGTAGTAGGCAAGCAGCCACTGACAATATGGGAATGGAGAGCTGCGCTTTGTTCCAATAAAACTTTATTCGCAGAAACAGATGGCAGGTTGGATTGGGCCCATGAGCCCTATTTGCAAATCCCTGCCCTACATCTTTGGGCAGAACGAACACCAGAGGCAGAGAGAGGGGCATATAAAATCCTTCCTGCTGTGGAGAATGACATTATCAGTTTTTCTGAGCAGTTGTCCTGAGATTTTCAGACATCTCTTTAAGGTACTTTTTGAAACAGAGTTCCTGTTTTGTACATTCATCTTCGTCACCATCAACATTATTTTGTACCTAATCTAGAAGTATTACCAGATCCTTAGTTGACCACGTCTACCACTTGACCACACTCTCTTCTGGGAAAGACAGCTCTGATTATTGTTAAAGAAAATATCTATCATACTTGTGGTGAAAGGTCACTATATTTTTTAACAAATTGGTCCTTTGAGCAAGATGAATTTTAATGGATTGGTTTATTAACCTAAAGGTTGAACCAGGCTGAGAGTAACTGAATGATTTGTTCATAATTAGTATTATTTATAATTATTTTACTTGGGAAAAAATATCACCTTAAATGTCAGGATTTTTTTTTTTTTAATTGCTTCAGATGAGATTCATAATAATTAACTTTGCAAATGTATTTTAAAAAACTCATTTAAAAATATCTGAAGCTGCTGAGCGTCTGTCTGGAAGAGGCAGATATTGATATTCATTACTAAGAACAGGGCAGAAATCGATCCATGATTTTTTCTTTTTTTAAACCACATGAATTGTGTATCGCGGTCACTGTTGGACTCTAGAATTGCTGAAATGCTGATACGGTGCTGTGCTCATTCTTCTTCCCCATTAACTGTGCTCTCTGAGTGAGTATGCTGCGTGAATGTCGGCATATGTATTTTGCTCAAATATACATTTGCATATATTTTGTATCAAAAGGGGAGAGAGTACCTGCTGGAAAGAAGGAATGTATATATGTGTGCAGTGGCTTTAGAAAAACACAGTCTGTGGACATATTATGCAGCTACGCACATGATTTAGAGAGGATATAAACTTTTTGAAGGTGAGTAGGTATATGACTTAAACTTAGCCTCTCTATCGATATTTAATTTATTAGTCAGCTGGGGGAGAAGAAAAGAAATAGAATACGCGAACATCAGGGGAAAGGCAGCTTTAAAATAATTAAGGTTGTGAAAGACGGGGAGGTCACTAGCAAGGAACATGCAGCAGAACAACAAAGATGATGCCTTGTAATTATATAACGCTGTAGAGTTACAAGCTTCTGGTGCGTTCAGGTGCGATCTCATGTGTGCCTTGTTGGATGCAGTAAGAAAGGGTAGTAGTAGCAACTTCATCTGGCAGATGGAAAGAGAAGGCTCAGGGAAGTCAAGGGATTTGCCCGTGGTCCACACTACCTTCCCCAGACAGCACACTGCTTCTGGAACTCAAGGAAAGGGTGAATGGGTCCACAGGCATCAAAGCCAACTCCAACCTTCATAGGCTGATGGAAAGAGCCTGGCCCAGAGTGTAGACCCCATTTCCCCATCTGAGACACTTTAATGAATAAGTAACGAGTAGTCTGGAAAGAACGTTCCAGGCAGGGAATATGGCGATGGGATTATTAACACAGCCTCTTATTTGCTTCTTCCAAGTATAGTCTGATCATTTGCCTGAGACACATTGTGACATTTACTGGAGCAGCACAGTGTCGAGGACACAGACAAATCACTCGTCCAGATAGCCAAGCAGACACCATCAATCATTATCTGCACGTTTGTGAACTAGAAAAGTGTAGCAGAGGCCCGCAAAGAGAACATTTGGAGGTGGCTAAAAGGGAAAGAACACAAAGTTCCCCACTTATCTGCCAAAGAGGTTACTCTAAAAAGTGATGTGGCAATTAGGGGTCCTGTACTTAAATTTTCCCGCAAACAGTACACACATGTTCCTCCAAAGCTCAGGAGGAAACTACCCTGCTGAGAAGCATAAGGGTATATTAACTGATTAATTATTATTAATGCCATCTTTTATTTAGCTAGCAATTATAATCTATTAGGAGCATTTATTCACATTATCTTACTTATTCAATCCTCAGAAAAAATCCTATAAGGCTCATCAGTAATATATTATTATCTCCCTTTTATAGACAAAGAAAGAGGGGGATTCCGATGTCTCCTTGCTTAAGCTAATCTGGCTAAGTGGCAGAGTGCACGTCTGACTCCTGGTCCATTACCCAGAGCAACTGTGGGAGCCTGGAGGGAAGAAGGCGAACGTCTGAGACGGTAGTTGGGAGCAGAGAGAACCTGAAAAGGCCATCAGGCCAGAATTCCTTCCAGTTTAGGGAGTCCGGAGTCCGGAGTGGGTGTGGCTCTATGACACACAACCCGAAGTCTTGGATGGACGTTCAGGCATGTACCTACTCACTTTGAATCCTCTTGTGCAGCTGAGCACTGGCGCTCAGACTCGGCCTCTCAGGTCCTGTGAAGTTTCTGGGCGGCAGAGTTGGAACCAACTTCAAACTAGTTTAAGTCTCTGAGTCAGTTCACAAACCCTCCCTCTCCGGCTCCGGCTCGGGCTCCGTGATCAGCCTTTTGCATCACATCCTAGGAGCATTTCTGTTCTTTTGCGCTCCTTTCGGGGGCTCCTCCCTCTGCTCTCCCTCAGTCTCTCTGCACTGCCTCCCCCCCCCAACAATCTCTCCTGACCACCCCGTGTCTACTCCACCCGCCTTCCCACCATCAGGGCCTCCGTGCCTCTCGGCCACCCCCCTCCAGCCCCCCCCCCCCATAGTCCTCTCCCGGGCACCTACCTGGGCTCTGCAGCCACAAGCACCTCCTTGGTTCTGTCTGTCTGGGGCCGCCTGCCTCCATCCAGGGCCTGGGAGCCATGAAAGTCTTCAAGCTCTTTGTTACTTTTCCTCCTTCGTTTATCTTGCTAGGTAATTAATAGCAAACAATAAAAGATGGCATCAGCTGTGGTGCTCGGCTGCAGCCTCCAGAAGTGTTATCTCAGACCCCAACATTGCAACAAAGAAATCTCACAGTTGGGTCAAGCGCGAAAATCAGAGGACAGGAGGAGAAAACTTCAGCTTCCCAAATTCCACTGCCCTCCGGGGGCTCCCCCTTGTGGGAGATGTGGGGCATGGCAAGGCAGGACCCGGTCGGGCCGGTGCCTCCGCGGGAGGAGGGCCAGAGAGCAGAGTGCACGCACCCCAGGGCTGTGGAGTCCGGCTCCAGGCACGAAGAACCGGCCTCTGTGTGAGGTGCAGGGCTGAGACCCTCCGTAATTAATCAGGGGAATATTCGGGCGAGACAGAGCTCTCCGTGCCTGGAGGTCTCTGAGTCCAGGTGAGTGTGGCCTGAGTCACGGGCTTGCACAGCGGACGCTCTGTATGGGAAGTGGTGATTGGCAACCATTTGCCTCCGCTTCATGTCCAATTCCCGCCCCGGCACAGATGTATCATAAAGTCGGACATTCACACGGGGCTGTTCTGCGGAGACAGGCGTGGTCTCCGCCGTCTGAGTCAAGAGTGAAGGTCCAGTCTCCTGGACTCTCACCAGTGTGGCCACACGGCCTTTTGGAGCCCCTGGCAATTTACTGCTCCCCACCTTGATGGGAACAGACTGTATGTCCAAACAGTATCTTTCCCCGGAGAGATAGAGTCTCATTCATTCTCCCCTACCCTGGCAGGCAGGTAGGAAATCAAATATATTAATTACTCCTTCTGCAAACAGAACCAGAGGCTCAGGCAACCAAGTAAGGTGTCCAAGGCACTAGGAAGACTGTCAGTGGAGTTAAGGGCCTAGCTCTCCTGCCTTCCCCCTGCCCGGTGTGTCTAGACTACATGCTCTGTCTCCGGAGAGAAGGGGAAATGATGCTCACTGCCCTTCCTCAGTGCAGGGCAATGAGTGGCACCATTAAGGAGTACTGATTGACTCCCCAGCCACGAGGACAGTGTGCTGGGTATGACACAGATAGAGAGTCCCAGACAGAGCTTGCAGGAGAGAATTCGTCATCATGTGGAATGCAGGGGAAGCCACCAATGGCCTATCGGGATGCTCCTTATTTCCCAGAACTGGGGACTGGTAGTGGGGACTGAATAAAGACACTCTGCAGAAGAACAACAGTGCTATGTCCAGAGCTCACCACATGGGTTGTGCCACATGATTTCATTCCACCATCATACCGGTTCTGAGACCTTGGCTGTGAAGTTAGGTTGACTCCATTTTATGGACGAAGAAACTGAGGTCACAGTGGTTAATGGACCATGAAGTAAGTGGCAGAGATTCGGATCAAACCTAAATCTATTTAAGCCTGGAGCTCTTCTCACCATATCGCATTGCCTCCGCGACTCTTCTAGCTGCCCTGGCAAGGGAACTCTGGCCAGGGGCGTCAACGTAAAGCATCTCATATTAGTTTCAGCAAACCAAATCTCAAGCTGCTTCCCACCGATCCCTACTAAATTCCACTAGTTCCCTGATGTTGGTGGCAGCTCTGTACTGAGTCGCATGGGAAGACTGAGCTTGGAATAAAATCATAAAACTCCATGTATTAAAAACCTTCTTCACAGGCTCTTTCTCCATAAGCAATGCAGACACCACAGGCATAAAGAGAAAACAAACACCCGAGACAAAAGGAGCTATGTGCCACCAAAAGGATGATGATGATAAGTTGATTCGTGATATGGTTACTGATCATAGACTCAAGATCTATTTCTCAGACCTATATTGGGCTCTGGGCTAAATATGAAAAAAAAAAAAAAAAAAAAAAAGCAACCAGACTCGAAGACACAAACTTCGTTATAAACCCAAGTCAAGTGTAAAACAGCAATAAGGATTTGGAGAATTCAGGAAAGCTGCAAAAACAAACAAACAAACAAAAATCCCTTTCATGCAAATGGATCTAAAATTGAGGACTTTTGGCAATAAGAATGCTGTGAAGGAGGAAGAGAAGCCCAGACATTCTGCTCAAGGAGAACATATCAAGGGGTCAAGCACGTGAAGGACACTGTGTCAGGGGCTGAAGAACAAACAGGATGATGGATGGGGTGAAAGAGACTCTTGTTCCTCTTTGGGCTGGCCAAAGCATCCCATTCTGACCCCGCGCTAGACAAAATGGAGTACACTGAAAAGAGAGCTACCAAAGTATATAAAAGACTAGAAATCATGCCATGAGGAATTGGGAACCCTGGAAATGTTCAGACAGATGAAAATAAAACTCCATATCAAAAATAATGGCTGTCCTCAACTATCCAAAGGGCTCTCAGAAAAGGGATGGGATTTTGCTCTGCTGAGAATCAGGGAATGGACTGGAACCAACGGGGAGAAACTTCGAAGAGAATGCTGTTTTACTCACTAGAAGAAAAACATTCTGCTGGCTCAACACCAAATTGGAAAGATCGTTTCCTGTCTGGAGAAGGCTAGGAGGGCTCTGTCGTCAGAAGTTCTTTGGTCAAAGAGGGAGGGCATGCACACAGACTTACCGGACTGAAACCACCCTTGGGGATCCCTCTAGTTCTGACAGTGTTTAGGTCTATGATCAACCTGAGGTCCGAAAGGAAAAGCTGGACAAAAGAAACACATGAAATCCTCACACAAAGCATTCAACTCCTACTGAGGGATCTCAATGGCCTAATGCATTCAAAGATCACCTACATCCAGAGTGTCCTTGCTGCCTTTTCCTCTCTTTCCCTCGAACAGAATTATTTATTTTTACTGTCTCAGCTAATTCCAGTACTTAAGCACCTCCAAGGTGGGGCAAATGCCCTTCAGTAGAGGGGACAACAAAAGGAAAAGGTAAAACTCCTATACTCAGTTCAGTTTAAGGAGAATCTCAGGTTTTAGAAAAGATTTTTAGAGGTCGTCTTGTTGAACACCCCCACCCCTCCTGTCTGAATTCATTCCATATCTTCCCCAATTGAATACCACCTGATCTCTGTTGGAAAGCCATCTCCAAAGCTAATTTCATCACAGGCCATTCTAATGGGGAGTAAGCAAAATGTACACATTCAAAATGCACCAGCAAGACATGGAAACACAGGAAAAGAAAAATGGTATCGTTAGTATAAAGACAGAACCTAAAGTGAATCAGGATTTTAAAAAGTCAGAATTAGAGGAAATTTTTAAAATATCACCTCTAATTAAAATATCACCTCTAGTTAAAATGTCACCTCTAATTCTACACGTTACTGGTAAAAGCGCAGGTGAAATTGTGTGTTACACTGTCTTTTGCATGTGTGTGCAAGCCTTCCAGTGCAAGGTGGGGAGATAGAAGACTAGGGGCAAGAGAAATAAACAAGGTGAAGACTGTAGATGAGGAAGAAATACCACGGAGCTCTGAGGTCCTGGCAGGTGGCTTGTGTCTGGAATGGCTTGCATGTTGGGACCCAGGACAGGGCTGTAAATGTAAGTGGAAAGCTGGTGAGGGTGGCAGATGAGAAAAATAGCACGTTCAAGAATGCACCTGTGTTTGAGCAGAGGAGACAGAGGGCCTTAAATGGATGAGGGAAAGGACATAGAGATTAGGGATGGAGGGGAAGGGAGAAACAGGAGATCAGTAAGGGAAATTTAAAGGTTGGAAGAAGTGAAGAGAGAGCCTCCAGGGAGGTCCAAGATACCTGGGCTATTTCCAAGACCATCTCGGGGTCTCAAGAGATGGTAAGAGATGGGGGTGAGGCTGCACGAAAGGAAGACCCTAGGCACTGAAAGATGTGAGTGGAAAGAGGCAGCAAGGAAGCTGGACTCATCACAGGACTTGGTTTCTCCATTTTTCTGACTAGCTCATTTTTCTTTTTTTTTCTTAAGATTTATGTTATTTATTTATTTGAGAAATAGAGAGAGTGAGCAGGGGGAGGGGTAGAGGGAGAGAGAGAATGAGTGTTGAGCCTGACCTGGGGCTCCATCCCATGACCCCGAGAACACGACCTGAGCTGAAATCAAGAGTCGGACGCTTAACTGACTGATCCACCCAGCCGACACTGACTAGCTCATTTTTCAGAGGAGGGCAGTCAAGAGTACCTTCCTGGCTGTGGAGAACTGTTAATTCATCAGGAAAATCTGAATTTGTCCAGTGTTGACTGAACACTTCCCATATGCTCAGCTACGTCATAGAAATAGAAATCAAAATGCTACTAAAAAGTCATGCTGTCAAAGTCCGCAATAGCCAAACTGTGGAAAGAGCCAAGATGCCCTTCAACAGATGAATGGATAAAGAAGATGTGGTCCGTATATACAATGGAATACTACTCAGCCATCAGAAAGGATGAATACCCAACTTTTACATCAACATGGATGGGGCTGGAGGAGATTATGCTAAGTGAAATAAGTCAAGCAGAGAAAGTCAATTATCATATGGTTTCACTTATTGGTGGAACATAAGGAATAGCATGGAGGACATTAGGAGAAGGAAGGGAAAAAGGAAGGGGGGAAATCGGAGGGGGAGATGAACCATGAGAGACTATGGACTCCGAGAAACAAACTGAGGGTTCTAGAGGGGAGGGGGGTGGGGGGATAGGTTAGACTGGTGATGGGTTATTAAGGAGGGCACGTACAGCATGGAGCACTGGGTGTTATACGAAAACAATGAATCGTGGATCGCTGCATCAAAAACTAATGATGTATTGTTTGGTGACTAACGTAACATAATAAAACAAAATTAAATTTAAAAAAAAGTCATGCTGTCAAATATCCCATAGTAATCTGAATTACTATTAGTCAATTAACAGGCATTTGTCTAGTAACTACTATGGGCCGAGGGCCATGGTAAGCACTAGGAATGTAGTCGGGATGACTGGGGCCCACCCTCATGGAGGTCACAGATAAAGAGGAGGGAGGAGAGGGCAGCCAAGCATACAAGAAACTGCAGAGAATTCTAGGGCACCATGGAGAAAAATAGCAGACATAGAAAATTGGGTTCCTAGTTTTTACCTTTTTTTACAGAAAAGAGATGTGAGAAGCCATAGCGAACAGGAGTGGTCAGTCCATAGGAAGTATCCCCAGTCAACTTCCCAGGGTCCAGAGGATGGTAGAGGATGCTGAGCCCAGCAGGGGACCATGGGGGCAACTGGTGGGGAGCCAGACTGGGCAAGAAGACCGGCTCTACCTCTCAAGGGAAACAGCGAGACTCGGAATGGAAGGAGGAAGCCTCCTACTCGAGATCTTCCCCGCTAGACCCCACTCGCCCTGCCTGGTCTGACCAGTTCAGTTGGTGTGGCTACCACCCGTGGCTAAGTGAAAAAAAAGTCCCTAAGGAGCCTCTCTGATTTCCTGAATTTTCTGTCCGTCTTGCTTTTCTACTTGGGTTCACAGATGAGCCCGCTCCTCTCATCCACCCTAAACGCCTGTTTCAGGGAAGCGTTTGCATTTTCCTTGGCACACACACACAGTTTGCTGAGTTCTTTTAGGCCAGGCCAATTACAACAAGCCCTAAAATTGCTGAGCTGAGCGGTTTCTTCAGGGATCTGCTTACATTCCCTCCCTGGAAAGAGCAGGGGGCCCACTTTGTGCAGTCTCTGCACACAAAAAGGGCACGTTCCACTTTTAAGGTGGAGTAGGCATGGGATGCTTTTACCAAAGAGAGAATGAGGCACGACCAACTTTCACTTTGGCTTTACATTGCTTGATTGGGTTTCATGCTATTTAAGATGGACAAGAAGGCTCAGAGTCAGCTCCCTTGAAGACTGTCTTGAGAAAGGGCTAGGGAAGCTTTTAGTGCAAGCCCCACGGGATCTCGAGTTGGCAGAAGATTTTATATGGGCCAATACCCTCTCCCAACACTGCAATTACATTTTTGTAAGTTCTGGTTTGGGGAGGAAGATGGAGTCAGTATATAAACGACGAGCTATATGTAATCAGGGAGGGATGTGTTTGGACAGAAATAATCCCAATTCCACATGGGGATTGCTCCAAAGTTGCTTTTTTTTTTTTTCTGATTTGGAAATTTTTATAGGACAGCTTTTCATGAAGTTTAGGTCCCAGTTTATTTTGTATTATGCTAATATCAGAATGCATCCCATTCCCTAGGTATCCCTAGCTGAAAGGAGGACATGGAGGGGTATCTTAACAGAAGCATGTCAAGCAGTGCCACAGTCCGTTTGGAATTTAAAATTATCCATGAATAATTCACAAAGCATGTAATCCATGTGCAGATCACTGAGAACTGACTGCTTCCCAGAGGTGCCTGCAAGATCAGCCAAGCAGCCTTCCAATGACAACAACAACAACAACAAAATGATTATTGAAGTGTATCCTCAATTCTTGGCATCAATTCATGGCTAATGCAGGCAAGAGTACTGTAGGTTCATGCTCCGAGTCTGAGGGTATTCTTCAGATTGGAGAAATAGAGTCTCTTGGAAAGGAAAATCTGAACTGTTCTCGCAGGCCAAGATGACCCGCATGTGTTCAGAGATACCTAGAGCAGGCATTCAGTATAGAATGTTCTTACCCAGACAGAAACAAAAGGGTTCTGAGGTCAAACCCACCATTTTTAATTTAGAAGACAAAGAAATCAGGGCAAATCCAATTCACAGATGGGTAAATACATTCTAGGAACCTAAGCTGGCTTCAGTGCTCTTATCCAAAAGCCTGGCATTATGAGCAAGAGGGTTAATGCTGGCACCCCTCGTAGGAATGAGCTTCCCTGGGAGCCCCAACTCTGTTTCACCCAGAAGCTCTCCAGCAAGTTCCAGTCCCCCTGGGGACTGGCAATGGAAAATAACCACATCCCTGTGCTTCGGAGGAAATTTTATAGACTGAACTTTCCCTGACTTAACTATAGGGATGCTTAGTTTTCCTGTATGAACTAATGAAGTGTAGATCCGAGCATTTTCAACCAAGGAAAGAAAGGCCATCCTGGGCTAAAGGCAGCTTTCAAGGTGGAAAACCAAATGGGGTATGAGAAGAGTCAGATCGCTTGTCTTTAATTAAGAAGACAGCTAGACCCTCAAGAGCTGTTCTTCAGGGGATTTCATAGGTTCCTGGCCAGAGACCAAACTGGATCATAGAAAGAGGAACCCCTCCGGGCTTTTCTTTTAACGAAAGAGCTTTAGTCATCTGGGTTTTACCTAGCCAAAGAATATTCTTTCTTGTCCTGAAGTCAGCATAAAAGAATGTGCCGCCAGGTTATCTGAGAGGCTCCAGGGATATGCCAGTGAGACAAGCCCACTGTTCCCATGCTGCAATCTTTAATCGTGGAGCCCAGGAAGATGCCAGATTCACTCCACCTCCCAAGGCCTTCTGTCTTCAGGTGGCAGAACAGCAGTGAACATAGAACTTAATTGCAAGTCATTCCTCATTTCACTGTTAAAGCCAAGGAAATCTGGTATCAGAGCCCTGGATTTATGAGTCGGGAAATGGTGACAAGACAAGCGAGGGTGGGAAGAATTTAAAACATTACAAGTCACCCGATATTGTTGCTCATGCGAGATGTTGCCATGGCATTTTCTGTTAAATGTTTCCCTCTCAATTCTTTGTGGAATTCTCCCCACTTCTGTGTGCGGAGAGCCCCACCAACGAAAAGCAAGCCAAGTATTAGATGTCATCCCCATTAAGAGTGGGAGCAGAGCAGTGGAATTGGGACCCACACAATGGCTTCGCCCATCATGGAAATGCAAACCTATGTCTAACACCCTATTTCTGATCTTGACTCACCCTTTGTCAAGGCCATATTCCACCCATAATAATAGGTTATGGGGGTAAGTGTGCACAGCTAGCAGGCCACTGCTGATCCCTCCTTTTTTCTCTGCAAGAAAAGTGCAGAAAATCCAGTTACTCCCCCTGGCCATTGGACAAGTGCCCAGTGGCTCCCCGGGGACTCTGCTAGGGATGGTGGCAGAGTTCATTCTTCCCTTGGCCGAGCCCTCCTTTGGCACTGCTGAGTTGCCAAGCTCTGACCACTCTTCCTCCATGTCTTCTTGCATTAATCTCTTTCTTTTATTCCTGCTGCAATTGCCTTGGTGAAGTTCTCATGTTTTCTCTATTGGGCTTTTGCTATCTCTTCCCATTGGTTTCCTAGTAATTGTATCTATCCACCGTAATCCATTTTACATGCGACTTCCAGTTTAGTCTTCCCCATACATACCCCTGATCCTGTCACTCTTCCATCCCAATGCTCTTGGTGAAGTTCTGTTGCCCACCGGTCACAGTCCAAACATAGTGACTCTGCACTGCCTACTGACCAAAGTCCAGCAAATAAATGGCCAGCTTTGTTCAAAAAGATTAAGTTGTTCCGTGACTCCCATGTAACCCTATGAACAAAGGACCAAGATCCAGAAAACTGCTCCCACTTCCTGGAGCCCATGCACCAGAGGTGGACTGTACTTGCACTACCCAAATGGGTTCCTCTCCTATATATGCTCCTCGTCATAATCAAGAAGTCCTTTCTGACATCTTCCCTGAATTATCTCTCAGGCTCTTGAATCTGCTACCTTCAACTGTTGTTTAAATAGTGAGTTCCACTCTCAGAAATGAGAATAGCAAAGTCAAAAAGAAACAAGTGACTCCCAAGGGAGACACCAAAGAATGGTGACATATTAAGAGAGGGAGGGCCGGAAGTGAAAGGTAAATGAAGGGATGTTTGTGACTCGTGTATACAACACCCTACATCTTAGGAACTTAATCACCTACAGACTATTATCTTGATTGTGATGGGTATTCCTCTGCTGCACTTAGGCTTCAGTTACTCAAACCATAAGTATTTATCATCTATCACCACAATTAGACTCTAATAATAATCCACGATGATAGCAATGGTTTAATGGAGGAACATGCTCAAGGAAACAGAGTGGATATCGATGCAATGCATAGTCTCGAAAGCAGCTTGGAGAATAATGCATAGAAAAATGAGTCAGTCACATGACCCGTCATTACAATATTGCCATTTCTGGGGCTGGCAGTGGACGTTAACTCTTCACAGGGAGGGGCGGAACTCACCATATCACACACAATTCTAAGGATCCCAATTCTAGAGTTTCTTGTCATGTGTGGAAGATCAACCTAAAGGGGCCTCCCTTTACATAAGGCCTATGAGAATCATTCCCCAACCCCCAGAAGTTGTATGGACTATAATCATTCTAGCCTAGAAAGCAAAAAACAAACACAAACAAACTCTGGAGGACATTTCATAGTCTTGCCTGATTATCTCAACACATTGCACAGTTGGAAAGTTCTTCTTAAGATCTAACCTGCATTTCTCCTGCTGTTTTTATTTGTTCTACCATTGATTGCTCATAGCCTCTTTGCAAACAGAGAAAAATACAGCCCATCCCCTTGGCCATTTGGCTTAGGTAACAGAGCTGTTCTAAAAGCCATGGTTAACATTTCTGTCCCTCAAAAGGGTCATTGAGCTTGGTTTGATAAGAAAGGTATAGATCATACCTCTCAGGTTAGCCAGCCGTGCCACAGATGTATGAGAGGCCAGGTAGATGAATACAGATGCTATCATTACCATCACTTCTATCTCTGGAGAAAAAAATAAAAGCAAGATTTGTGCCTATGCTTCAACTTGACCAGACCCCTGGAGTTAATTCTTATCCCCTCAGGTACAGCAGGACGCTAGGCCAGAGCAGTGCAGTTGGTAGATGAGCTGGGGACCACTAGCACCTGAAATGAATCCCGTGCTCTGCCCTCCTGCACCATGTTATCTCCTGGGCCTGAGGTACGGTCCTTCAGCGAGATCTTCTGTATGTAATTGGACCCCCAAGCTTTTCCTTACATCCATAGTTCCTCCTATCTTATAAAACAAAATGTTATTCTTGGTTTAAAAAGAAAAAAGCACAAAGGGATGACAGTGTAAAGACAGTGGGACTTTGGAAGGCCAAGAGGCTGTCTGCATTTTGCCAGAACCAGACTCTGCTTTCCCGTGGGTCCCCCGAGCCTGCCAGCACCCCGGAGCATGGTGATTTCCCAGGTAGCCAAGCATGAAATGGCCTTAGGGACTCCCGCGTCTGGAAGAGACACCTTGAGGGCTAGAAGGAGGGAGCCAGGGCAGAGGCCCACCCAATCTGTGTTCAGAATTTCCAGGGCAGGGGCTCCTGGGTGGCTCAGATGGTTAAGCGTCTGCCTTCGGCTCAGGTAATGATCTCAGCGTCCTGGGATGGAGCCCCGCATCCAGCTCCCTGCTCAGCAGGGTGTCTGCTTCGCCCTCCACCTCTGCTCCCCTCCCCTCGCTCATGCTCTCTCTCAAATGAACAAATAAAATCTTAAAAAAAAAAAAAAGAATTTCCAGGGCAGGTTCACGTCTTCAAGCTTGGTTTCCTCACCTGTAAAATGGGGGTAGTAAGATGATGTATCTCACAGGATTGCTGGGAAGGTTTGATTCAATGGGATAAAATCATCCTCACAATGCCTGGCACATAAGGAGGGGCCATTTAATGGCGCCTCTTGGTACTAACATTACCAGAGTCATCTCTGGGGGTGACGGAGCCAGGAGAGCGAATGGGAAAGAGAGCTCAGGGGAGATGACCAAGGCGCTGGCATCCCCTGACGTCCCCGTGGCCCTGCCGATGACCCCACTGTGCAGGGTGCAGAGCATTTCTCCCATTCATCCCGGTCCCAGCTCGCTCCCAGATATGGAGCCACACGGCGGCACAAGAAAGGCCCGCCTCCCACAAGATGGGCACCGCGCCGAGCTGCGCCTGGATCCAGAGGAGACATCTCTGTCCAGCATTTCGATCGGGGCTCTTCGGAGCCAGCTCCTGGGGCGCACACAAAGACCCATTCAGGAGGGCTGCAGTTCTAAAAGCCAGCAGATGAGCCGAGGGGCCCAGGAAGGGGTGGAGAAGCGGCACAGCGCCTGGCACCAGCCCTGCTGGGGCCCGCCGCGGGCAAGTGGGCGTGGAGGGCTCAGGTCTGCAGCCACGGGCGGCACTCTTTGTTTTCCCTCGGATTCCTTTCTCTGATGGTGGTCCAGGGCATGGAGGACACCAGCTGCCATGGCTGGGATTGAAGGACCTCCCTGGAGGAGGCTGGGAACCCCCACCCCACGATGCCAGCCCAATAAGCAGGGTATCCAGTGGAAACAGGCCATTACTGACTAGCCTGCCATTTCAAAAGCACTTCTTTCTGGGAAAAATGCCTCTCACGGGTTCCCACCCTGAGGTCCTCGCTGCAGCACGAAAGTAAGAAACAAGAAGCTAAATGAATACACAGGAGCTGCCTCTTACTCCCCCAGGACCTGGGAGGCGGCTCCATGAGCGTCAGCCTCAGTTTTCCCATCTGTACGATGGGACCTGCTAAAATAATCTTTCAGAATTCAAAAAGCAGCCGCTGAGAGAGTTTCTAGGTAGTAGTCTCTTTCTTTTCTCTGACCTAGCAGGCAGGCCTCAGCCCTAGCCTTCCTCCATGTGGCCTCCTGGATCCCAAGGCTTTGCAGGCAGCCCCCAAACACATCGGATCTGATGGATCATGGACATGCCAGCTCTGAATGTGTTCTAAATGTTGGAGCAGAGAGGCTGCTTGAAGGATCACGACTCTCGGATGCAGAGGAAAACAAGATTCCCTCCTTTACCTTTTCCAACCTCCTAAATCCATGAAAGGCTGTCCCAATAAGGTGACAAGTCAAACACAAAACAGAAAACCGAGCTCCCCCCACTTTTTGCCATCAGGATTGTAGGACATTTCTTATGGGACAACAGCATTTCCCAGATGACTCAACTCGGAATGATTGAAAGGATTTTCTATGATCTAAAGATGTTTCTATATTAATTAATCTAGCTGCCCACCTTTCCTAGAATGCACTGACTGCATTTATTCATCTAGGTATCTCTCACCCGATGGTAAAACTCGGCATAAATATTACCTCTTCCAGGAAGCCTTCCCTGATTACATAGCTTGAATTAGTGCCCCTTCATCATGTGCCCAGAGCACCCCAGACACCATGCCTTTCCTAGGATTGAAGAAATGACATTGAAACTATCTATTTGTTTCAGTCTTCTCTGTGGTCAGGGACTGGACTTTATTAATCTTTTTAACTCCAGCTTCCAGTATGGTGTTGGCATAATTAGGAATTCAATAAATGTTTACTGAACTAAACGGGTGTGTATCTATCTCTAGACTAGTTGCTGGGATAAACCCTCCTTTGTCTCTTTATAAGAGTATACTTTCACCTCTGCTCTCAGGAAGCTCTATCTCAGATCTAACCCAACTGTCTCCTGCACACATGCCTTGCTACTTTTTCTAACCTCGGGAGACAACAGCTGCTTACATCCTTGTTCTTATCAGAGTAATAGTAGAAATCACTACTATCACTCATCATTTCTTTCTACCAAGTCAGCTTTATTTTTTCAGGCTTAAATCGGGAATGAACTATCCAAGTCTCTGGCCCGAAAGGTTTTACTTTTAATAGACAAATAGAAAAGGACTTTCAACAAGCTTTTGTGAAAACCTACTATGTGCCGGACTCTGTATGATGGACGAGAAACAAATGCGTTAAGTCCCGCATCAAGAGATTTTCAACCTAGAATAGGAAGTAAGGGGAGGGGTACTTAATTTAGTTAATAAAAAAGCAGCACCCTACTTTGTTTGTGGTCCCTTGGTTAGAATCGCCAAGTTTTGAGAACGTAGAAAAGTCCAGAGTACTTAAAAAACAAAGCAAAGTTTCTAACTCCTGAGCAACTTGTGAAAAATCTCATGGCCCAATCAGGGAACATGTTGGAGACGTGTTGGAGAGCCCATTCAAGGACAAGTGCCGTGTGTATACTGACATTGTGAAAAAAATTCATTTGCATTTTCACTGCTGGGCAGGGGCTGGCCTCCTCTGACCACGTATTCAGGAACCTGGCAGGAGCTGCTGGTCACCAACCCCCAAACTGGCAGGCTCCCTCCTTCGGGCCAAGGAGCTCAGGGTCTGCGTGACTTGAGGCAAGTCATCTGGGGACATTTGGGATTCTGATCTAGTGAGCCAGTGGAGACAGCACAGATAAGACCAGGACAGAAAGCCGGCAGTCTAAGTAACATCTGCTTGGTCTGAGATTTTGGCTCTGGCTCCTGCTGGGGGCCTGGGGCTGGAGACCGGGAAGGCTGCGTTTGGAGCTGGTTACAGCAGGTGGCGCCGGAGAGCAGAAACCACCCCTCAGTGGGCCCCGAGAAAGCAAGCCTGGTATTTGTTCTGCCCGGGAGGGAGGCATTAGGGCCAAGACAGGCAAAGGAGACCAGGCTCTCTGCAAGGTGATGAAAAAGGCAAATTTCCCAGATGGAACGTAGAGCCAGATATGGGTTATTTCTCAGGTAAGGAAAAGCCAAGGTAGGTCCTCAGAAGTCCGAGTCCAATCCTTGGATGGCCAGCACTTTGAGGAAATGCACGAAGAGAAGGAAAGAGCAAAACAATGTACAGCATTAGCTTCAGAGGCAAGATAAACACTCCTAGACTTGAAAGGCTCCCACCACTCAGAACCCTTAGCTGCTGGGCAAAGTATAAGTCCCCAAATAGCCTCCCACACCACCAACAAAATGAAAACAACAACAAAAACCACTTATTCTGGCTGGTAAAACTCTGGAAAGCAGTATTTTTTTAAAGATTTTTTTTTAATGTATTTGAGAGAGAGAACAGGGTAGGCAGAGGAAGCAGAGGGAGAGAGAGAGAGAATCCTCAAGCAGACTCTGCACTGAGTGTGGAGTCCGACTCGGGGCTCGACCCCACAACCCTGAGATCATGACCTGCCACTGAAATCAAGAGTCAGACACTTAACCGACTAAGCCACCCAGGTACCCCTGGAAAACAGCACTTTTAAACAAAAAGGAAATTTATTTACATCTCAAAGCTATTAGGGGAAACCACTTTTTGATGTTCTTATCTCTAGGTGAGCTTGCCTCTGAATCACACCTTCATGGGAAGAGGGCAGACAGAAAGTTTCCTTTCCACATACACCCAAGCCTCCTCAGCCTCTGTGCCCCCACGGGCAGAAAGCATGGTCCTACTTATCTGTGTATGCAGCACCCTAAGTTGAAGAACTTTAGGCAGGCAAAGACTCTAAGCACAGGGATAAAAAGCATCACACACAAGATACAGGACAACCTCTCCTCTGAAAGATAATATTCAAAAGCAATCAACTGCTGAGTGGTGGAAGAGAGAAATCACTTCATACACTTAAGCAGTATGGGTCGGCTTGAGGATAAATCCTAGAGAATGTAACAAATCTGACTTCCATTTCCATTTGGTTTACTTTCATATTGCTACTTCTCTCTGGGGAAACAATCCTAGATACTTAAGGTCTGATGTCCTATAAATCAAATCTCTATGTTTACTTAAGTACATATACATATATGCAAACTTTGCGTTGCTTGAAAAACTGTTGGAACGTTTCAGGTGTTTGTTCTCTATCTTCTGCAAAAAGTGGGATCTGCTCAGCTAGGTTCACTGTTGGCTGCATGGCTCAACTAGGACAGTGGATGATGGCTCTGGGGTCTGTCCCATAACCTACCACCTGCAACTCGATGGGGCCCACATCACAGACATCTCAACAGCAGAAAGTGGAAGAGTGAGGGGATTCAGTCTCCAATAAAGAGACAGGAGAGCACAGAGCAAGGAAGGATGAATTGCCCCCTGGGTGGGACCAGGAGGACTTCCTGGAGGAGGATATTGGTGTTGCTTCATCCCTCTGTGCCTCTGCACATGCTTTGTTCTGCCTGGAAAACCCTTCCTCAATTCCCAGCATCTTCCTTCTGTGGGTAATTTCTGGTCTTCAAGAATCAGTACTGATCTCATCTGATAGCCTCCCTGACCAGCACCTTGCCCCTGTGCATCCTTAGAAATTCTATACAAATCTCATTCTAAGTACACAACCTAGAAATAATGTTATCTCCACCTCCTACCCTAATATTTACCCACCACGCTGTAGACTCCTTCCTTTCCTCATCTTCCCAGATCCCTCTCCGTGCACCTCCCTCCCACATAGGGTTGCCAGTTAAACACAGAATGTCTACTTAAATTAGAATTTTAGATAAACAACAAACGATTTTTTTGGTGGAAGTATATCCCCAACATTGCATGGGTTGTATTTTTATTTGCTCAGTATGGCAACCTGACTCCTGAGACGGCAGATTTCACACCTTGTCCCTGACCCCACCCCCACCCCCACCCCAAGAGGGCCATTCAAAGCTGTAGGTGCACTTTCTCAGCCCTGACCTCTCTCCCCAGCCCTCCAAGAAGAAAAGGGGGCACCCCTTGCCCAGACTTCTAGCATGCTGGAAGAGTAATCAAAGGTCAGTTTCAGATCCATGTTGTGCTTTTACTCCCTTATTGGGTGTATTATTCAATAGAAATGAAGTGTTTCAGTTCAATATAAAACACTTGCTTAATTATTTTTAAATGGGAGGGTTATCACTTACTTTTCATTTAAATGTGGCTTAATGAATGGTATGAATTGTATGACTACGACACTTTGAAATCTGTTAAATCCATGTTTAATTTCAAAATATGGCAGGCTGGAAGCAGTGACATTTACCTTCTCAGTTCCTGTTGGCTCTTTCAACCCCCTCTCTCCTGGAAGAAGCAAGGGAGATCCAGCTGGCAAGGCATGAATCTGCAAAAACACATCCAATCTCATCAGACTGTGTCCACCATTGTGAAACATCCTGAAGTTTAACTTATTCTCTTTATTTCACTATTGTAGCAAATGGAACTTTAAAAGCGAAAATAACAACATCATGGATTCTTCTACCAAGTCCTTTCCTCCAAGATTAACTTTCTTCCCACTTCTATCCAGTCCAAAAGACTGGATGAAAAATTGCAACAAGGATCATTTACACTTGTGTTGCCTACCTTTTTCATGTCATGGCACACACAGGAAATTATGACAATTGTGTAACTGGGATGTTGGGAAGAATTTGGGAGATTCTATTTGAGACTTAGTGATACAAATTAATTAAATTTTATTAATTACTTTTACAGTGATAAAATGTTATGGAAGATATTAAATATGGACTTTTTAAAACATCTTCTAGTAAAATAAATCTTTTTCCACTTAGTAACACTTGATACTTGATTTTTAAGATGTAAAGATCAAAATCACATATGCTTTTTATGTTATTAGAAAAAATATAAAATATAAGAGCAAATTAAATCAGAAAAAAAAAAAAAAAAAAAGCCTAACATTTAACATGCAGGCCAAGCAAAGAACATCACATCACTAATGACAAATCATGACTAAAACATAACTGAACTAAGACCAGGACTGTTTTTTGGGGTTTCTTTTTTGTATTTTTTTAAGATACCAGTACATTTTAACAGATAAATCAAGGGGAAGTGGATTGTTTGTAGCTGCCCCAGAACACTCTGATGGTGGAGACTGTTCAAAGACTTTCAGGCACTCAAAAAGTCATTATAGAAGTCAAGAAGATGATGGACGAAGCCATACAATGAATGTTCAAATAGAATTGAAAATGTCTAAATGTTATCAAAATTGCTTTTTCATATTTTACCACGATAAGAAACTTACAACCATCCATATCTCGGGAAACACCTGTAAATTACTCCAACCACCCCAGGCCTGTCACGGTACCCCGTGGGAAGCTCTGCCCTCTGGTCCCTTTCTAGCCCACTGTTGGTGCAACAAGCACACTCAAAATGAATGGTTACTGAAGAAGGGGAATATTTTTATCTATTAAATGAAAATCTTCCCCACATATCAAGGACTATGGAACACTGCGGTAAATTACCCACAGAAGACTCAGGGACTGCCCTCCTTGCCTAGCCACCCTGGGTGTGTGGAGAGGGCCAGTGTCAACACTCCATCCAAGAACATATCTGGAGACACTGTGGAGACCAAGCCCTGGGGTGAGCTTTGGAGACAGAGAAAAATGCAAAATCCTTGCCCCTCTTGAGGAGCGGCTTGCAGTGTGCAGAGTGGGACCAGAGATACAAGGGAATCTATGGTTTACCTGAGTCCCACCCACGATGAGGGTTCAATAATTCTTCAGATTCAGTGATTCTTTCCTGCCCACCCTCAACGTATGCTACAATCAGACACATGATTCTACAGAGCATCTGGCTGCATTTCTCCTGAATCATTCTCTTTTCTCCAAGAACTTGCCTTAAGTTTGACTCTTAAAAGTGTTTTTCTCCTACTGAAAAGTATGCCACTTTCCCCTTCTCACTCTCAGCCACTCCAGATGGTTTCAGAGCTCGGAAAGAAGGGCTCAACACCACCAGTCACCATGGAGTGATGATATTCCAAATGCCCAGGATGTAGAACCCAAAAAACTGGAAAGCTGGGTTGAAAATGAACCTAACCATTTTTTTTGGGGGGGGGGGGAGTTTTTTCTCTATTCATCCAACTTCCTAGGCCTCCGTAGGGTGTCCTCAAGCAGACTACTTCGAAAATGTCAGCCAAGCCTGTGCCCAAGAGCCTGTCCCCTTCAGCCCCATCCCTGCCTGGAAGGATCACAGTATTGAGGCAGGTGGTTTTCTTGATTCTGTCAAGGATGGCACACCCACCAGGGAGTCCTGGTGGAGGCCCCAGCAGCACAAAATTCACTAATGTGCATAAATTAGCACCAAATGTCTACTCTGTGGAGAAATGCCAAAACCATTCTTTCCTACAACAGGTAACTGACCATTCCCCAGTTCCCATCAGCCTCTTTCTTTAGCGAAGACCTGTTCCTTGCCTCGTCTTGTTGTTTTATAGTTTATCAGATGATTTCAAATCCATTTCCTCATCGGACCTTTGACATTTGGGCAGCAGAGGTTTTATTTCCATTATTTAAATGAAAAAATAAAGCTCAGAGGAGTTAAATGACAAGCCCAAGACACACTAAAAAGTAAAGGGACAGCTGTCGAAGCAACGTCTTTTTACTCTGAATCCAGTATTCTTTTCGTGACACCATTCATAGCCAGCCAGAGACAACGAGAGACAAGTTCAAGAGGACCAACACTGAAGGAGCCACCATGTCCCTTCTCTGTTCTCTCGACCTCCAACTCATTATTCACCTGAAGTCTCTGATGAAAGTTCCAGAAACATCTGAGTCCCCTTTGGTGCACAGTTGATTCTAAGATAAACTATACGCATACGTGCCAACACAGACACATATTTAAATATAAATATATAAATATATATATATATATATATATATATATATATATAT